>NC_142879.1:3032803-3335833 GCF_051225735.1 Oryctolagus cuniculus | reverse complement strand
AGTAAGCATCAGTGACTATTACTAGAGATGCCAATGTATCCAAATTATGTTATGAATCACTTAATCCATTTTACATACCTTGTAATTGCAGCCAGAGAGCATTTGAGGGTGGCGAGAGTGCCCCAAAGCAAGTTGGTCAGGTTAGACACCTACATTGGTGATGTTACTACTCAACAAGGGCTCCTGTTAACTTACCCACACAGGGTCTTCCTACTCCTTGAGACCGATAACCTCTTGGGCACACACAACGGTAGCTGCCTCTTGTATTCTCACATATCTGATTATATCTGCACTGATGAGTCCCGTCTTTACATTCATCAATATCTACAGACAGGGAGGCAATAAACAGTAGTGTCAAATCCTCTGTCAAAAGTCAAAGTCATTAGATCTCAAATTAACATCTGCAGCACCGCCAAAGCAGCATTCCTCACCGTGTGGTTGAGCTCCCGCTGACTCACCACTGGGGAGTCAGAAAACCTGGGTTCAAGGCCCAGCCCCGCCACTTAGTTACTGGTTCCTTTTCCTCCTTCTGCTTCCCACTACCGGAAGAGTTTTACTGTCAGCTCCTTTGTTTCTCATTCCCTTTTGTACTCCTTCCTTCTCTTGCCATCTTACATACATGTGTGAGTAGTGTCGTGCAGATTTAGAGCAACAGTGCCACAGCCTTTCTGCTCTCTAGCCCCATGTCCAGCTGCATGTCTCACCAGAATGTTAAGTCCAGCACCTCCTCAATGTCTTATCTACTTTTCCTTATTCATAAAAGTAGGACTCCTGTCTTCCTGGTCAACCAAGATGGTAACATCAGAATCACCTTCAATTTATTTCCTCCACTGCCAACTGTGAGTAATTCTACTTCCTTCAATTGAAACCATATAAGCCATATGACTTCACATTTCCATTCCTACTTAGCTGGATTTTTTGCTGTAGGTTCTTAAAAAGTCTTATCTTTAAGCTCATCTCATTTCTAATTAAGCGCATGCATAATTACAGTCAATGTTCTTAAAAATATTTACAGCTGCATGTAACTGTACATGGTGCTCTGTATTGGCTGTCACTCGTAAGAGTTGAGAAAAACAGCTACAGCCGTATGTTGGAGAGAAAAGGGTCTTCATCCTCACGGTCTCATCTCCCCACCCAGCTCTATTTGTTTAGTGCAGTAAACCCCAGGGACCGTAATCACGGTCAACAGGTGGTCCATATTCCTTCATCTGTGCATATACTCCCTCCTCCTATCATGTTCCGAAACAAATCCAACATACAGCTTAGCCTTACTAGTGTATATTTGAGAATAAATTTTAAGAAAAATGGTGCTATTTTTGCAGTACGAAACTTAACTTTCATGTGATTGTTAGGCTCATCCAAGATCGGAGAGTTGGCAGGAAAGAGACATTTTAACAGTGTAGCCCCAAGTCTGGCTCTTGTCCTCCTTCTACAGGACTTTGTTTCCTTTTCTAGAATCTCCACAGATTATCATTCCATTCAGGCCTGTATTTGAGTGTGATCACCCCACGCACCCTTGACACTCTCTTCTATTAGATACAATCACTCTCTTGGGTGCTCTTGCACAATTCTCTGTGTGTCACTTTCATGGTGTTTCAGACTGCTTTCTTTTTATCCCATTCTGCTGGAGGCTGGGGAATAAGCCAGACCTGAGAGCACAGACAGCAACAGTTTTGTCTGTTCAGACACTGTTGTTCCCAGCCCTGCGAACTCAGGTAGGCTGGCGCAGAACAGGCTCAGAAAGAACAAGTATAGGGGGAAGTATCATCCATCTACTGCGTGGATGTTGGCTTGACATTCCAAGAGTAATCAGTTGTAAACTAATTATTTTTTGAACTTTGAACAACTCTCTAAAAATTTTTTATTGACCACAACCCATGAAAGTCTACACATACACACACACACACACACACACACACACACAATTTTATAACAGAAGTGATTGGAGATAAAAGTAATTCATGTGGATATTAAACTAAGTAAATCAATCGTGTGACTGAAGGGAGCTCTAAGTGGTCACTGGTGTCCATCGTGAGCTTCCATCTCCTGGTACAGCCACGACCCTGGGACCCCAGAGCCCAACCCTACCAGAAGCTGAGAGCACCTGTGAAAACAAGGAAGAGTTCCTTGTTAGCGTAAACGGACTCTCGTCGTTCACTTCTGACACGGATGCCCTATGTCCCCTGCTGACGGGAAACAGACCTCGGTCACTGGGACAGCCAGACACTCACCAATGCAGGTTCCGTTTTCTGCCTTGGTCATTCCACTGGGGCAAAGATCGATGCACTTGTAGCCACCACGCGTGTTCCTACAGTGCTGATCCGGTCTGCACACACCCTGCCTGCACTCATTCACATCTTGACAAGAGAGCAAAAGGGATGCAGATTGAGAGGACGGTGTCTTCCATGTTTCCAGAGAAACTATAACTAATACAGATGTTCACTGCATGGTAATCATGTAAGGGTAAAATGATTAAATCCGACAAGATAACAAACACACTACTGTAAAACAGAATGATAAAAAAAATTTAAAAATATACTGCTTCATAGAGCTGGCACATAATAATCACTTCTTCCTCCTAGAGAAATTATGTATGTATATAATGCTGTATTAACACATGTACATAACGCTAATACCATATATGCACAATCACACATATGTGAACACACATGAAGTTTATAACACACTTTTGCAGAAAATCCAGTAAACAGGGGAAATGTCAAAAGGAAAGGTTATGTGATTAGAAAGTGAGACCTGCAAAATGTGGCATTCAAGTTCATCTTGCTTCGGCATGGATTACGGACTTGGTGCAAGGCTGGCGCCATCCATGGATCAGACCCAGGAGACAACATACAAACCCAGCTCAGACAGAAGTTAGAGACCCACTGCCGGGACCCAAAGCCCTTTGCTTACCCACGCATTTTCTGCCTTTGAGCTGATACCCGGGTTCACATCCACAGTGGAAACTGCCTATGGCATTGAAACAGCGCTGGTGACAGGGGCTGGATTCTTGACATTCGTTAACATCTGTTGAACAAAGTATGACTTTCATCATACACTGCTGGGAAACCTGAGGTAATCTACAGCAAAAGTGTAACATCTTGATGATCTTCAGCAATGTCACATTTAAGAGCTTCTCTAGGTGCGGGCATAGTTGGTAGCGTTGCTGCCTGTAACTCCGGCATCGCATGTGGGCGCCACTTGGAGTCCTGGCTGCTCCACTTGCGATCCAGCTCCCTGTTGGTGCACCTGGGAAAGCCTGCAGAGGGTGGTCCAGCTCCTTGAGCCCCTGCACCCTTGTGGGAGACCTGGAGAAAGCTCCTGGCTCCTGCATCTCTGGCTCAGCCTTGAGTGCTGTGACTATTTGGGGAGTGAACTAGCAGATGGAAGATTTCTGTTTCTCTACACTGCCTTTCAAACAAATAAATTTTTTAAAAGAGCTTCTCTAACAGGAATCCCAAACATCTGCTCTTACATAACCTGCCAAACAGAGAATTAGCTGCAGGAGAGGGTTTCTTCATCAACAGACTCCTTAACTGTGGACATTTGCTAAAGGTTTAAAACCACGGCGGTCAAACACTCCTCCACGCGAGCTTGTCACCACGTGGCCCCAGTCCTGCTTCTAGAAGGCTTCTGCCCTGGAGCTGCGGCACTGGCACGCTGAAGGCAGAGGAAGAACAGCGCTAGGGTCTCCTACAGCGTCTTTGCCCGATGGCCTTTCTTCCCGTTCTGACTCGGTCCTCCGTCCCCTCGGGCCTGCCGGCCCGCAGCAACCTGAGCAGTGCCTCCTGTTCCTGGGCCAAGTGCAGGCACAGGCTCCCCAGCCCCGTGCCCAGGCCTATGTCTGGCACCTTCCCTCCTCTCCTTCCTACCAGCCTCACGGGAAGAGAGACCTCTTCTCCCACACAGCAAAGCCTGCTCTATGAGCTTTGGGCTCTGTGGCCCCTCTTGTCCCTCACCAAGACGAGGAAGTATACAGGGACCTCCCCCCGGTGAATTCCCAAGCCCTCCCTCTTCCCGGCGCAGACACAACCCAGCCCTCCCGAGCCACACACTCCGCTCTCAGGCCTGTACTCACTTCCAGCGCCTGCCACTGTGCCACTGTGCTGTTCCAAACCCTCCAGGGGCACGGGGACCGACCTGGGCGCCCCAGTGCTCACCTGACTCCCCAAACTCTCATCTCCTACTCGAGATCTTCTAATGTTACCTGTTCAGAACCAGAATATGCTGATTTGTATAGACGTATCAATGCGACCAGACACTTTGAAAACACTCGCTTAGTGCAGTGTTTTCTTCCTCTCATCATTTGCTCATCTCCCTCACCCCTTTCACTCTCCCTGCCCTCCAAGGCAGACGACGTTGAGGATCTCCTGAGAACAACCAAGTGTCTCTTCCACTCACAGGTACTTCTCCCTCCTTCATGGGGGAGCATTCTCTAGCTGCAAACTCTCTTCTGTAAAAGTGACCACAGTTTCCTACATCAGAATTTTCTCAAGGGCTACATAATGGTTCACGCTGTAGGTGTGCTATGCATCACTCATGCTTTCTGCTCCTGACTCACGTTCAGTGTGGAGCCATTGTTTTTGACTCTGGAAAATCCGTATTCATACTCCCCAAACTTGCAAGCAACCAGTACATCCCCCACCACAGGCCATAGTTCAGGTGCAGTCCATTTAGAAAGTGCTGTGGGTCAAGGTGGGGTCTTGTTAGAGCTCCTGGGGTCTACTGAGCTGAGCCTTAAAGGGACTGTGGGACCCCAGCCTGCTCTCTTTCCCTGGGTCCTGGACTGCAGTGTGATCCCTCCTCTCCATGAGCTCTGGGCTCTGCCATCTGCCACGAGGTTCTCACCAGAACCGAGCAGGTGTAAGTGCCATGCCCTTGCACTTAAACTGTGCCTTAAATAAACCTCTTTAACATCATCTGCCTCAAGTATTTCATCATCCCCATGAAAGCTAACATACCAGATGAGTGGATAAATGGTGAGACGTTCATGCAAGTACATGGAATAATGTTCTGTGCTAGAAAGAAATGTGCTATCAGGTATAGAGGAAGGTTAAGTGTACATTATCAGGTGAAAGACGTCTTTCTGAAAGGCTATGTGCCGTACGGATCCGCGACAGGACAGTCAGGAAACGGCAGAACTATGGAGACACTAAGGTGTCAGTGGTCACCAGGCCTGCAGGCAGGAGAGGAAGAGTAGGCGTTGTGACACACAGGGCTTTCAGATCAGAAACACATCGTAACAGACTGGTCAAAACCCATAGAATGGAGCCGGCGCCGTGGCTCAATAGGCTAATCCTCCGCCTTGCGGTGCCGGCACACCGGGTTCTAGTCCCGGTCGGGGCGCCGGATTCTGTCCCGGTTGCCCCTCTTCCAGGCCAGCTCTCTGCTATGGCCAGGGAGTGCAGTGGAGGATGGCCCAGGTGCTTGGGCCCTGCACCCCATGGGAGACCAGGAAAAGCACCTGGCTCCTGGCTCCTGCCATCGGATCAGCGCCGGCTGCAGCGGCGGCCATTGGAGGGTGAACCAACGGCAAAAGGAAGACCTTTCTCTCTCTGTCTCTCTCTCTCACTGTCCACTCTGCCTATCAAAAAAAAAAAAAAAAAAAAAAAAAAACAAAAACCCCATAGAATGTACAGCGGCAAGAGTGAAACCTGATGTGAACTAGTGGCTCTGGGACACCGAAGTGTTCACGTAGGTCCACAGGACAAAGGTACACGTCTGGCGGGGCGGGGTGCTGGCAGGGAGGTGGGCTGGACTCCCTGGGGAACTCTGTCCTTTGGGCTCAGTTCTGCTAGAAGCCTAAGACTTTTCTAAAAATAGTCTATTTTTAAAAATTTTCAATAAATATTCTGGTAGTTTTATGAAACAGATCATGCTGTAATATCTCCTCTCTTAAGTGTTATTCAAAGAATACCTGTGGAATAATACAGCCAGAAGAGATCTTCCCAAGATCTAGAACAGGCACAGTCAAGTTCTGCTTTAGGTTCTCTTGACGGACCAGAGTCCCACCTGCTGGGTATTTTGTCACTTTCTCCTCTTTATTGGGTCCCTACTGCTTGGAGTGTAGTAAGTGAGTTTCCTTTAAAGGATTCAAAAAGGCTTTCTAACGCTTAGTGCCATGCAAAGAGCAAGCCTCCATCTTTATACCTTGACAGCTCAGCCCGTCGGAGGTTCTTCGGAAGCCGACTCCACAGCGGACCACACAGCGATAGGACCCGATGGTGTTGTCACAGTCCTGGCCGGCGTGGCAGGCATGTCCACCCAAAGCACACTCATCAACGTCTGCAACAGAGCGAAGGGTGCGACTGAGGCAGGGCGCAGAAAACAGAGCTAAGAACCGCTGTGAAATGGGGATGAGAAAAGCAACAGCTGAGAAACACCCGAGGTGCCGGATGCTTTGGCCGACCGAGTCACTTCATATATACACAGCTGACAAACTCACAGCAGCATGGGGTGACGTCCGCACAGGCTCACCAACCAGCGAGAACCCTCACCTGTAAATTACGTGACCTTTTTAAGTTGCTTCTCCTGAGACCGTGAGTGAGTCACACCTGTCGTCCCTGCTTCTAGAGTCCCCCACAGGCAGTCAGGGCCTGGCAGTGTTCCCTTTCTTACCTTCTCAACCCAATCAAACCCGGTCTGCTGCTTGCTCCCAACAGGTGTTCAGGGCTATCGGGATAGGGGATCGCGGGTCTACCTTCTTTTCCCCAGGCCAAAGGCTGCCTCGACCACTGCTTAAACTGTCTGTTAGATGGAGCTGTGGATACCTTGACAAGTCCTTCCGTCCACAGCTATGGTGAGGCCTTCTGGGCAGGAGCAATAGTAGGTCCCCACGGCATTGTGGCAGGTGTGGGAGCAAGGCTTCCCCGCCGCGCACTCATCTTCATCTGCAAGACAGAGGGCCCAGTGGTTACATAAACCCCTGCTTCCTACCAGTTACTACAGCTGGTTTACACAGCGGCTCACAGAGGTCAATGAGTTGGATGGAATTTAACAGAAAATACACCAAACGTCCCAAGATGAGTAGTTAATAAAAATTAACTTGGAGTCTCCAGGTTATCTTTGATAGTGAGTAGATGTTTAGATGATATTCTAAAACAAAGTGATGAGAGGGGCCGGTGCTGCAGCATAGCAGGTAAAGCCGCCGCCTGCAGTGCTCGCATCTCATGTGGGCGCTGGTTCGAGTCCTGGCTGCTCCACTTCTGATGCAGCTCTTAGCTATGGCCTGGGAAAGCAGCAGGAGATGGCCCAAGTCCTTGGGCCCCTGCACCCGTGTGGGAGACCTGGAGGAAGCTCCTGGCTCCTGGCTCCTGATCAGCACTGCTGCCAACTGGGGAGTGAACCAGCGGATGGAAGATCTCTCTCTCTCTCTCTCTCTCTCTCTGCCTCTCCTTCTCAGCTGTCATAAGTCACCGTTTGCAGCTTTCCTAGCACAGTGGTATTTTTGTTGCTGTCCTCATGCTACACGACAAAGCTGAGGAACAAGGAGGGCAGTGATGGGTTGTTTCTGGCAGAGCTGGGATCTGGGCCTGGCCAGTCTACAGACCACCTCTCCCCGGTGAGCTCACATCACACTGCCCGCAGTGGAAGGCAGGCCCGGGGAGGCACCCGGAGCTCCGCGAGCCGTCTCGTTAGCTGCTGACCTATCTGTGACTCTCACGCTGGTGCTTCGGAGAGACAACGCGGGTTTAGTCACTAGTCACGGGTCCAAATCCTGCCCTATGCCATGACTGAGCAATCGCAGGGCTAGGGGACCCAGGGCCAGGCCCTGCTCCCTGGCCCTCAGGCAGTCTCTGCTCAGCCCCTCTGAGCTCGGTCACTGTCCCTGATACATCATTTGGTCACATGGAAAGTTCATGGGCTTTAGGATCCAACTTAGCTTCAGGTCACTCGAGGCTGAGTCATTGTTGGCATTTACTTTAATTCTGCACTCTGAATTTCCTCAGCTGCCAGCTGGGACGCTGACAGGCAACAGATAGCCACCACATGATAGCCCTTGTTGGTGTTTTTTCTTAAATAAAAAACTGTGTTTTGTATTTCTGTACTCACCAGCGCAAAACGGTCCCACTGGATCCAAGGTGAACCCGGACGGGCACTGATTGCTGCGATCGCCTGCCACAGAGATGGGAGCAAAATCAATGCCCGCTAGAACTCGGGCCTGGTTTCTTCCGAGTACACTCTCCCCAGCAACATGAGCTGAAGACGGTCCATGTGGGCAAACGGGCAGGAGTGAGGAACCCATCCCATCCCTCAGCCCAGCGCCCAGAGACCGCTGCAGAGCTGCCACCGCAGCCAGGTTTCTGCTTATTCCACCCACCAAAGAAAATTAAGTGGAGTCATTCTGTGACGATTTACAAGGATCCAAGATGAGTGTGTAGCCAGCCATACCACAGGCAGCCCTAGTCCTCCAGGCAGGCATTTTACTCTAATAGGAGGAATACGTTTTCAAATAACTTAAAATTATATGTGAAAATAAAACAGAGACTCCTTCAAACAGACTCCATGGAGACACCACCTCCCTCTGTGGATCTCCTCCACTTGCAAGGTTGAGCATTTGGGCCAGAGTTTCCCATGTGTGACAGTCTTCCCTTTCCACACAAAGCAGAAGGGAACAGGTGTGCAGTCTTAAAACAGGCGTAAGCTAGATGTCACACAAGAACACGCCACCAAGAACACGACGGTTAAGGAGCCGCCTTGCTGAGAGCACCCCAGGGGACAGGCCGAGGACGGATGGGGATGAACGGCCTAGCGACAGTGCCACGCGAGTACTGTGCATCGCTGGGGTGCTGTGAGCACCGCGTGCTTCATTTCACTGAGACCTCACCACTCCCCTACTGTCATGGCATCCAATTTTTAATAAAATGAGGAACTTGAGACAGATTATGTAAGTTGTCTGTGGTCAAAAAGCTGATGAGAAACGCTGGGGCAAGATTTAGATGCTTGTCCATTTGGCTTTGACCTGCTGCACTCCACAGAACGCTGGTGGTGACCGTGATTCTGCTCCATGTGTTCACTGATTCACACAGCCCTTCCGACACCTCGCTGGGTGGGAACTGTGCTGAAGACACGGTTGTGGGGGAAGTCCCACAAACACAGTAACTTGTCATCTGATAGTAGGTTCAGATTTTTGGCTCTAAACAGGAGAGAGAGCACCCACTGGGTGGCATCTGGGAGGTTATCGTGGACACACTTTGGTTGTCATTTTGATGAGGAGGCCCACCAAAATTTGGTGGGAGGGGCAGGCCCTGGGGGAAGTGTGACGAGACCGTGGTCCGTGGGAGAGTCTTGCACAACGAAGATTTGCCTCCTGCCTGCAAGATTTTCACTGAAGTGGAAAACTAAGCGTTGGGCCCGTCTGCCAGATAGTAAGCATTTTTCACACGATCTAAATATAAAACGGATTCTCTAGAATGCCACCACCATATAAATTGACAGCTACTTATCTTTTGTTTTGTTCAGCATCTTTACTACGAATTACTTAATGTTTCCAAAAGAAAAGAGCACACTAGGATTCTACCTATAGACTCGGGCATATAACTACTTATCTCTGTCCAAAGATTTTTATATTAAAATATGTAATATTTTATTATTTCTTTTCATTTACTCTAGATACAAGGTGATTCTGATGTGATTCTGATTGTTATGATTTTCATTTCAAGGTAGGAGTAATATTAAATATTTTTTGTAACGACACAGTTAATAGAAACTGAAAAATACACAAGCTTCCGTACTTTTGTCACTTGGCTAAATTATTTCTGACGTTTTGATGTTTTGCCACCAAGTCACTTTTATGAATATGTATTTAAATATTAAGTTGGGATAAACAGACTAATGAGTGCCAAGTTTTGCTAATCATAAAATTTGGGGGAATTTATTAAAAATACAGCTCTGTCAGTCCATTCTTTTAAGAAGTACAAGGAAGAGACCGGGGATCTGTTTAAGCACCAGAGACTGAGGTGTGGGCACCCCAGGCTGCGGCGCACTGCACCGGCTTTTCTTCTTTAATGATGTTGTGAACACGCTCTTCTCCCGTCACGTGCTCACAATTACGTCAACACTTAGAACACGTCTTCCACGTGGCACTCACTCAGCAAATGTTTGTGAAGTGAGTCATATCTCTCTAAAATGCTGTCTCAGCGAGAGCGTAAGCTGATCGTGCAGTTCTGCTGTAATTTACATACAAGAATACTTCAAAAGATCGTGGAAATGGAATTAAGTGGTGCAAAAAGTTCTGAAATCCATGCATAGGTTTTTTTTTTACAGGCAGAGTTAGACAGTGAAAGAGAGAGAGAGACAGAGAGACAGAGAGTTATAGACAGTGAGAGAGACAGAGAGAAAGGTCTTCCTTCTGTTGGTTCAACCCCCAAATGGCCACCGCGCTGTGCCGATCCGAAGCCAGGAGCCAGGTGCTTCCTCCTGGTCTCCCATGCAGGTGCAGGGCCCAAGCACTTGGGCCATCCTCCACTGCCCTCTTGTGGCACAGCAGAGAGCTGGACTGGAAGAGGAGCAACCGGGACAGAATTCGGCGCCCCAAAGGGGACTAGAACCCGGGGTGCTGGCGTTGCAGGTGGAGGATTAGCCAAGTGAGCCCCGGCGCCAGCCATGCAGTTTTTTTCACAATATGCATTTTCTGTTAAGTTTCTTAAGACCCTTTATAATTAATATCAAAAATTTTTGCACTAAAACAGACTTATCTTCAAATTTCATTTTCCATGAACTTTTTGAGGTACTCATATTTATTTCCCACTTCCAGGACTATCATTATTTTCTATTGTAAATAACAATGGATGAAACCTCCTGAACACCTATCTTTGTCTATTTCTGTGATTTTCTTTGTACAGACTCCTAGAATGAGGTAGCTGCAAAGACCCAGCAGTGGGAGGCTACTGGCACACCCCATCTTCCTGACTCAGGGCCCTTGGGACTTCTGCCAGCAGGGCACAAGGCAATGCAAGGTGGTAACACACTTGCTAAGCTCTGACAGGACAGTTAGAATGCCTGGGTGCTTCAATTGGCGCTTCTTTGCTTATTAATGAGGGCAAACACTTCCTTCACATCTAATTGTCACCTCTATTTATTCTTCCACGAGTCTCCTGTCCACAGTCTTTATGTATTTTTCAATAGGGAGTATTTGCCTCTTTCTTATATATATAAGGTTCTTAAAAATTAACCTATATATTAACCTATATATATATAGGTTAATCATAGTTGTCAATATCTAATGCTTTTTCTTGGTACTTAATCATCTCATTTTGTTTTCTTCCATGAAATTTAAAAAAATTTACATAAATTTACTTTTTTATAGTTATTTTATTCTGATTAATTTGTAAAATATTTTTTATATTTATATTTTTAAAATTCATTTAGTGACATAAAAATATTTTTGGTGAGATTAATTATATTTGTTAGTTATCCTGACCAGCGGTTTTCCAAATGCTAGCGGACAGACCAGATCCATTAGAATCATTTAGGATCTGTGTTTGAAATAGCTCAAGAGTTGCAAATCCAAAATCTTTGTGCCCAAAATCTGAACTTTCCTCAAGTTGTCCAGGTGACTTTAGTTGCACAGTGCATAGCTCCAGCTTAGACCCAAGCTGCTAAGAATACAAGCTTGCCCCCTGGTGTTCACTCAAAAAAAGGTGGCAGGTACACAATTTTTAAAAGTCCCAGAAACAGTGTCAACGACAAATGGCACACGCCTTGTACTGGATGTTAATTCACAGGATTCTAGTACGCGAGGACAGGAAGGGGCCTTCGAGGGGCTGCGGTGTGTTTCCCCGTGTCCCCCCACCACCCCGCTCAGAGACGCCCTGAGACCTCCAAGCATGTACACGGCTGGGCCGGAAGCACATGTGACTTCCCCCAAATAACCTTCCACCCTCTAGTCCTAAGGGGTATCAATGCATTTATAACAACGCCTGGTGCCACGTTAGCTTTCTTCAATGAGCTGGAGTACGGAAAAGAGAAACAAGTGAGACTGGGAAAGGAGGCACGACTGAGTAGCTCTCTCCTTTGTCCAGGTGGTGTGAACACACATGACAACGGTAAAATCATATGTAAGCACACATGACAACGGTAAGATGAGGCGGCAGCGCGACGGTGTGGAGCCGTGGGCCCCACGGGTACGAGACTTCACACGTCTGTGATGAAGGGAAGAAGACAGGCACTTGTTCTCCCACATCACCACGGTCTGAGATTAATGATACAGTTCTGCAGATGCCGAAGAAAATGTCACACGCTCGACTGATGAAAGCAAGAGTAAACACTGAAAATGAGTTTTTAATTTACTTGCGAAGCATAAGAGCCGAAATGGTGCTGTTTACTATCCACTTTAGTCTACTGTAGCAAAGCCAGCACCAGGCAAGGCATACACAGGCCCACGTGACCCCATTTGAACGTACTCACGGAAGCCTGCTGTTCAGAGCCAGAGTCATACAGTCATGCCAACGCTGTGCCAACAGCGTAACCACATGCGGTGTCTCTCAACACTGAAGCGCGTCGCACATGCAGTGCCAACCCCCCTGGTGGCTCCTAGGCCTGGAAAGGCAGTGTCAGGGGACGCACACGCAGGGGCTGAGTGGATCAAGGCCACAGAACCACGTCTGGGAAATACAAAGTGCCTTGAAGATCTCAATTTTCAGAAACAAGAAATGACAGTTGGAATCCTGACTATTGCTGTACAGCTTCAAAAGCTTCTTTGAAAATATGATTTTTTAACCAGTTTAGGGTAAGACACACCTTTACATTATGCTTATGGAATTCAAAAATTCCTTGAAAATATTAGATCCAGAACAACAAATGGACTTTATAATCCAAAGAAACGTCATTCTGATGGATTATTTTATCCTTTCACGTATATATAATAGAGCAGTACCATCTCTACTACCAGTTAATGAAGCACATCAGAAGACCAACATGTTACCAGGACTCCAGCCTAGCACAGGATTTACCTTTAACAAAACAAACACCACACAAGAAAACCCTGCTACTGTCCTGTCAGGCCTAGGCCTTAATATCCTTATTCTGAAAGTCATCAATGCAATTCTTTTTACCCTTTGGAAAGGAGTAGCTGGCACAAAGCTATGAACTTTGTTTCAATCACATTACCTTTGGAAATTGAAGCGTGGATTTTAAAACCTAGTGTCTCTTCCAACTGGTTGTAGTCAGATTCCACAGAGGATGCATGGAGCGTTTCTACCAAGAAAGGCATTCTTCCCTGTGCCTGGTCGTAGAAGACCGTGTGGTTCCAGGTGTACGGAACACTGACACCGTCGATGGAGAACAGCCGGGTGGAGTGGGCGTACAGCTGCCCGGGGCCCGTCTGAATGTAGTCCTCCATGTAATCCTAGGAAGGACAGCGTGCATTTGAAGATCAACATGGCTCATGCTAGCTTTTTTCCCCTCCTAAGTGCACTAGGAGATGCAGAATGAGAAAAAAGGCCTTAGGAGATAAAAACATACAGTTCTACATAAAATTTAATTGTACAGTGATGTTCAGGAATTAACTTGACCTCTGCACCTTTGCCCTGTGACCGCATTAGCTTCAGAATTCTACTTTCATAAATCATAGTTTAAGAAACGACTCAAAGCTGGCGGTCAAGAATAAAGAAATACGTGGAAGGATGACTGTTATCATTGTTTCCTGAAGCACTCCTGTGGATGGCATTCAAAAAACACTGTGCAGGAATCACTACTCTTTTTGAAGAAAATTAAACAAATGGTTTTAATCACAGCAGAGGTCCTGGTCTTGACGGGCTCAGTAGTAAAGCTGCTGGGACCTGGTCCTGAATATTTGCAACAAAGTCCAGAAAATCGTTTGTAGCCGAGATTTATTCTCCAACACAAATACGGGAAAATGCACAGGTTCTCTGTGCAGTTTCCATGGATTTTTGACTTACACTCTTACCATTACTCTAACAAACATGAAGGAGGGTATCCTGGCTTCTACCTTAATGTTGATGTCCACAGGCGACGGAAGCTGCAGAACGTAGCCACTCACAACAATGTCCACCAGCAAAGCACCGTCGGGATCCAAGCCCCGGGCAACGTGAGTCATTCGCAAGATTTCTCCTGGGGATTACAACGCATTCATTTGAACAGGAAAAATGCGGTTTCTGAAAGCACAGGGCAGATTTCCCTTGCAGTTCCACTGCTGCTGCAGCTCATAATCGCATACAAATAGACAAGAGAATTAAATCAGCATTTTGCCTGAGTTGAAGAGTTAGGCTTATTGAACTGTTCCTTCTAAAGTTTCTTTTTGTGAGGCACAAACATAGCATATGACTATGTGAAGGATTCCATACTTTAACCCCCCGCACCAGGTTCTGGAGAGAGAACAGGATTGCCTGTGAGAAGGGACAGCTTGCATCAGGTTGATGGGGAGGAGCCTTGATTCTGGGGCAAGGCTTTGTTCTTTCTGATGCTTCAGAAATTGTGAAAGGCACTAATCATCAACAAATGCAAATCGCCTCATTTTTTGTCTTTTTTTTGGGGGGGTCAAAAAAGACAAAAGATAGCAAGTGGTGAAGATGTGGAGAAAAGGGAACCCTTGCACACCGTTGGTGGTGAGAATGTACATTAGTAGAGTCATGGTGGAAAACAGCATGAAGGTTCCTTAAAAAACTAAGAAGAGAACTACAGTATGATCCAGCAGCCCAATCCCGGTTAGAACCACCATGGGACCCAGCAGCGCCACTCCCGGTTAGAACCACCATGGGACCCAACAGCCCCACTCCCGGTTAGAACCACTGTAGGCCCCAGCAGCCCCACTCCCGGTTAGAACCACCGTGGGACCCAGCAGCCCAATCCCAGTTAGAACCACCATAGACCCCAGCAGCACCACTCCTGGTTAGAACCACCGTGGGCCCCAGCAGCCCCACTCCCGGTTAGAACCACCGTGGGCCCCAGCAGCCCACTCCCGGTTAGAACCACCGTGGGACCCAGCAGCCCACTCCCAGTGAGAAAACATCCACGGGGAATGCAATCCATCTGTTGAAGAGCCATCTACACTTCCAGGTGTACTGAAGCACTACACACAATAGCCAGGAGCCAGAAACAACACAGTTTTCATCAACTGATGAATGGACTAAGAAACTGTGGTGTATACACACTGTGGAATACTACCTAGCTGTAAACAGGATGAAATCTTGTCATCTGCCACAACATGGATGGAACTGGAGATCATTCTGTTAGTGAAACAGGCCAAGCACAAAGACAGATAACACAGGATCTCACTCAGACAAATCTAAAAACTACAGGACCCCACAGAAGTGAAACATATAACGGTGGTGACCAGAGGCTGGGGAGCAATGTGGAGATGGATGGATTGGGAAAAGTTGACTGACAGGTGCTAGGTTATAGCTAGACAGGAGTAAGAAGCTCTGGAGGTCTATGCACACAAGTGACTACAGACGTTCACGTACTTTCTCTATGTAAACCAGAAGATGAGACTTGATGTGTTCACTATAAAAAGTGGTAAGTGCTGAGAGATAAATATATTTACCCTGATTGGACATTATATAATGTGTACATATGATGAAACGTCTTTTTTTTTTTTTTTTTTGGACAGGCAGAGTGCACAGTGAGAGAGAGAGACAGAGAGGAAGGTCTTCCTTTGCCGTTGGTTCAACCCCCAATGGCTGCTGAGGCCGGCACACCGCACTGATCCGAAACCAGGAGCCAGGTGCTTCTCCTGGTCTCCCACGCGAGTGCAGGGCCCAAGTACTTGGGCCATCCTTCACTGCACTCCCAGGCCACAGCAGAGAGCTGGCCTGGAAGAGGGGCAACCAGGACAGAATCTGGCACCCCGACCGGGACTAGAACCCTGGGTGCCAGCACCGCAGGTGGAGGATTAGCCTAGTGAGCCGTGACACCGGCAATGTGATGAAACATCACAAATACCCCATAGATATTTGTCTGTTAAAGTTTTCGAAATAAAATTTTAAAAAAATCTTAAATAGTAAAAGGGCTACAGCAAGTACAGCAAGTAGGCCAAGGAAAGACCCTCTGAGAGCACATGGCCTTCTATAGTCCTCATTCATGGCAGTTATGTTTGCAGATAACAAGAAACTCCTTTTATATTGTTTGAGATAAGACCATGTCAAAAACTATATGGGAACAAATAACATGTTTATCTTAACTTCCAAGCTTTGTTAACAATCTTCCTTTTCTTTTTTATAAAAAATAGTAGCAAGATATGCCGTTCAGCTGACACTAACCAGTTGCAAATTCCACTTGAGTTTCTCTTTTGAAGACTGCGTTGGTAAGGGTAAAGCCGTTGATGGCTTCTCCTATTTCCTTTGCTGTTGTCCAATAAATGGGATTTAGAATAGAAGCTATCTTTCTCATTGCTGGACCTAGAAAAAAACCAGTAATATGACAAAGGAAAACACAGCTTATTGTTCTTGTCTTCATGGTACTTTATTCACAACATGAGTCCTAAGCACAAAATACACACTAGTGTTCACAGGTCCTATGTGCTTATCATCAGGAAGAGCCAAGGACTACTACACTGATGATTCAGGAGTAGCATCCTCTAGGAACTTTACGTAAATGGAAATAGGATAAAAGATAACATTTTTTACTGTTCTTGTTTTTAATTTCAAGATTTAACAATTTTTAGCATTTTGCCATATTCACTTCGTGTGTATTAACCTAGATATCCACCAACTGATAACTAAAGAAAATGTGGCATATATACATGGTAGAAAAATACATTTTTAAAAAAAGAGGCTGCATGAGCAACTTTTGTAAGCAGACTTACCCAGACTGCGAGGCACATTGGTGATTTTGGCATGTATGACTTTAGTATTGGAGTGAGGGCTATCTGTTACTGTGGCATTAAGGAAAGCAATTCCAAATTCAACATCATTAATACTCCCAATGACACTTCCTCTGGCTCGTGGGGGCCCACCTGTTAGGGCAAGGAAGCAATTCCATCAATATTACATGGTTTTAGAGATGCTGCAAATCTCTTCTCAAACATCAAAAAGGGCAGATCCATCTGAATTTACAAGTGAAATAAACAAGCTTTTAAAACATTCTACTTTCATAGAACACCCATCACCCTCATAAATTTAGAATCTTTCCAATCGATACACAACATTCTACTATTTCATTAGCCAAAGAACACACTCAGTATCCAGTCCCAAGACCAAAATAAAGTGTCTGCTGACGGCAAGGACATGATACAATGGAGCTCACTGAGCACGTCCCCCCAACAGCAAACACCGAGCAAGTCCAAACTCTTCCGACTCTATCACCCGTCCTAGAAGGGACTTTACGTAGCCAGAGGCGGTAGATTAGGAAAACACAGTTCCGGGAAACCCAGCGACTTTGCCACCATCACACAGTTAGAAGGTGGAATAAGGATCTGAAAAGCCTTTGGCTTGAATCTAAACCAATGTTCTTCTTTTTTATTTTAATTGACAGAAAGTTGCATATAACTATATAACCTATGTATAACATGTTGTTCTGAATTAGGTATATACTGTGAATCAACATTAATTACCTCATGTACTTTTTTTTTCTTTAAGAAACTCTTTATTTAATGAGTACAAACTTTCTAAATACAACTTTAAGGATATAGTGATTCTTCCCACCATACCCGCCCTCTCACTCTCCTCCTCCCTCTCCCATTCCCAGTTCCATTCTCCATTAAGATTCATTTTTGATTAACTTTATACACAGAAGACCAAATCTATACTAAGATGACAACAGTTTACATACAAGAAATATAAAAAATTGTTTAAGAACAAGTTTTACAGTTAATTCTCTTAGTACAAATCATTGAGGACAGAGGTCCTGCATGGGGAGGAAGCGCACAGTGATTCTTGTTGTTAATTTAACAATTAACACTCTTGGGGCCAGCACTGTGGCGCAGTGGGTTAAAGCTCTGGCCTGCAGTGCCAGCATCCCATATGGGCACCAGTTCTAGTCCCGGCTAGTCCGGCTGACCTCTTCTGAAACAGCTCTCTGCTATGGCCTGGGAAAGCGGTAGTAGATGGCCCAAGTCCTTGGGCCCTGAACCCACATGGGAGACCCAGAGGAAGCTCTGGCTTTGGATTGGCACAGCTCCAGCTGTTGTGGCCATCTGGGGAGTGAACCAGTGGATGGAAGACCTCTCTTTCCATCTCTACCCGTCTCTGTAACTCTGTCTTTCAAATAAATAAAATAAATCTTCAAAAAATAAAAACACTTAACACTCTTGTAGATGATGTCAGTGATCACCCAAGGTTCTTGACCTGAGCTGTCAAGGCAATGGAAGCCTTTTGAGTCCACAGTCTCCATCAGTATTTAGACAAGGCCATAAGCAAGGAGGAAGTTCTCTCATCCCTTCAGAGAAAAGTACATCCTTCTTGATGGCCCCTTTCTTTCCACTGGGATCTCACTCATAGAGATCCTGCATGTAGGACTTTTTTTTTTTTTTTTTTTTTTTGCCACAGTGTCTTGGCTTTCCATGTTTGAAATGCTCTCATGGGCTTTTTAGCCAGATTGGGCTGCCTTAAGGGCTGATTCTGAGGTCAGAGTGCTATTTAGAGCAAATGTCATTCTATGAGTCTGCTGTGTGAACTGCTTCCTAGGTTGGAACATTCTCTCCTTTTAACTGTATCTACTGTTATTACCAGACACTTGATCTTATTTATATGATCATTTTAACACTTAATTATATCTATATGATCAATTTAATATGATCACTTAACACTTAAGATGGCATTATTACCACCCAGCTTAATGGGATTTGGAGTCCCATGGCAAGTTTTTAGCTGTACCCTTAGAAGTAAGTCCAAAGGAATGTATGCAGAACTATATAGCTTTACAGTTATAAACTTTCTCCTCCTTCTCTTATTCCCACTCTTATTTTTTACTGGGATCTATTATCAATTGACTTTACATACATATGATTAATTGTATGCTAGGTAAAGAGTTCAACCAATGGTATTAAGTAGGAAAACAACAAAAACTGTTCCTCAACAGTGAAGGCAAGTGTTGTTCAAGTTACTGCTTCTCAAAGTGTCAATTTCACTTCTACAGGTTTCCTTGTAGGTGTCCTGTTATCATAGAACAGTGACAACATGTGGTATTTGTCCCTTTGGGACTGGCTTATTTAACTAAGTATGATGTTTTCCAGATCCTTCCATTTGTTGCAAATGACCGGACTGCATTTTTTTTTTTTACCACTTTGTAGTATTCCATAGAGTATACCTCTCATAATTTCTTTACCCAGTCTTCAGTTGATGGGCATTTAGGTTGATTCCATGTCTTCGCTATTGTGAATTGAGCTGAAGTAAACATGGGAGTGCAGATAACTCTTTCATTTGCTGATTTCACTTCCCTTGGGTAAATTCCCAAGAGTGGGATGGCTGGGTCATGTGGTAGGTCTATATTCACACTTCTGAGGTATCTCCAAACTGTTTTCCATAGTGGTTTACTAGTTTACATTACCAACAGTGGGTTAGGGCACCTTTCCCCCCACATCCTCACCAGCATTTGTTGTTTGTTGATTTCTGTATGAAAGCTATTCTAACTGGGGTTATTTGATTTGCATTTCCCTGATGGCTATGTACTTTTTTTTTTTTTTTTGTAGTGAGAACATTTAAAAGCTACTCTGCTAGCAAATTTCTTTTTTTAAAGATAAATTTTTATTTATTTGAAGGTCAGAGTTATGGAGAGAGGGCGAGAGACAGAGAGAGAGACAAAGTTTTGCTATCTACTGGCTCACTCCCCTGATGACCACCAGGGCTGCGCTAGGCCAAATTCAGAAGCCAGAAGATTCATCCAGGTCTCCTAGTGGGTGGCAGGGGTCCAAACACTTGGGTCATCTTCCACTGCTTTTCCCGGCCATTAGTAGGGAGCTGAACTGGAAGAGCAGCAGCCAGGGACTTGAACTGGTGCCAATCTGGGATGCTGGTGTTATAGGTGGTGGCTTTGCCTGCTATGCCACATCACTGACCCCTCAGCAGTTTTCAAGAATACAATACATATTGGGGAGTGCAGAAAAGCTGACCCCCAGGGGCTGGGTGAGGGAAAGAAGCGGGGGGAAGGGTTGGCCAAAGGTTCTGCCATTTCAGTAGGGCAGCAGAATAGGTCAAGAGGGCCACGGAGCCTGGTGGCCAGAGTTAACCACGAGGCCCAGGTTCTTCCATCTGCTGCTTCCCTCAGCACGCAGAGGGGCAGGCGAGCTCTCACAACACAACAGTCCCAAGGAACAGCTGCTCGGGCTTGGGTTTCAGACTGAGAGCTTATAAGGTTTTCCTTATTAGATTGGAAAATGCTTGACTTGAGAAAAATTAAAGCAGGATATCATTTTTTTTCTAAAGATTTTTATTTATTTATTTGACAGGTAGAGTTACAGACAGTGAGAGAGAGGGAGACAGAGAGAAAGATCTTCCTTCTGTTGGTTCACTCTCCAAATACCCGCAACGGCTGGCACCGTGCCGATCCGAAGCCAAGAGCCAGGTGCTTCCTCCTGGTCTCCCACGTGGGTGCAAGCGCCCAAGCACATGGGCCATCCTCCACTGCTATCTCAGGCCACAGCAGAGAGCTGGACTGGAAGAGGAGCAGCCGGGACTAGAACTGGTGCCCATATGGAATGCCAACACCGCAGGCAGAGGATTAACCTGGTGTGCCACAGCGCTGGCCTCGGGATATCATATTTTGATAGTACACTAAGATTCAGACCAATATAATCTGGCTGTAAAACAATTATACATTTAAAAAAATGATCTTTGCAGTAATTTTAGGCCTTCTGTGCATTGTTCAACAAAATTATTGGTTACTAGCACAGAATGGGTAGTCAGTGAGTGTTTTTTTTTTTAAACAACTGAGTTTTTATTAAGAGCTATGGGTTATTTAAATATGTGCTTTTTTTTTTTTTTGACAGGCAGAGTGGACAGTGAGAGAGAGAGACAGAGAGAAAGGTCTTCCTTTGCCGTTGGTTCACCCTCCAATGGCCGCCGTGGCCGGCGCACTGCGCTGATCTGATGGCAGGAGCCAGGTGCTTTTCCTGGTCTCCCATGGGGTGCAGGGCCCAAGTACTTGGGCCATCCTCCACTGCACTCCCGGGCCACAGCAGAGAGCTGGCCTGGAAGAGGGGCCACCGGGACAGAATCCGGCACCCCGACCGGGACTAGAACCCGGTGTGCCGGCGCCGCAAGGCGGAAGATTAGCCTAGTGAGCCGCAGCGCCAGCCTTAATGAGTGTTTCTTAAAAAAATAATGTATATGCTTTGGCAAGAGATGGAAACATTGGGAAGAAGCTGATACTGAAGTTAATAAATATTCATTATCTGATGTCATGTAATTCAATTTGTTTTATGCAATCAGTTGATGTTATATGTCATCATGTACCATACACCAGAATACAGTTGTATTCAACCTGAGCAAAATCATAAAGTAGAATTCCCCCACTGTAATTCGCATGACTGCATCAGCGAGAGAAAACATTTTCTCCACACCGATCCAGCCTTCATGTTCTGGGCTACACTCGTTCTAGCACTGAGGGGAAAACAATCAGGGGACGGCATCTGAGTACTGCCTTCAGCACGCTTATGTCTGGACAGGGGTGAGATCCGAACCGGGATCCCACACAGCGTGAGGGTGGAACGTCCTCACGTACCGGGTATTTCCTGCACACTGAGATCTCAGAAGGAAGTAGAAAGAGTGGACATCTAAAGAAAGTTTAGGTCCTAAGAGAACCTGGCGGAGCAGACGGACTCGGGGCAGAGGCAACAGTGGTGGGGCTCCTTCTGCGGGCGGCCGGTGAGATGCTACATCTGAGAAGCCAAGAGGTGATGGGGAGCACGCAGCGAGATCCTGGACCTGGGGGCAAGCTGTGCTTCTTTTTCCCAGGCCTAAGCAGGGGGCACGAGAGGAGGGAGGGTGGCTACTTTATCGAAGTCTCTGGGTCACTGCTGACCGTCGGGAACCTGGCTCTTCAGTCTCATGGAGGAATTTGAGTACCGGTGCCTAACAGATGTCTCCTACTTCTGGCCACAAGGCCGGGACCCCCTGATGCCCTCTGCCAGACTCTGGAATCCAAACTGTCCTCCTGTCTGGACTTCCTGTTAGCACCAAAGGCCCTAATGGACCCGACACCAGAACCGGGCCTGTGCCGCGGGCGGGAGACGCGGAGTCCTCGGCAGCCCGCGGATCTGTTGAGCAGTTGGCCGGCAGGCACCTGCCCTCTCCGTTTTTGTGAGCCCTGCAGATCTTCCCACATGAATCTCCACTCTGTCACACAGGCCTGCTTGATGTTCAGGGATATTTTACTTCTAAAGCTACCTGCAAGCTTGGGCAAGTCCAACGGTATCTTGACACGTTAGCAACAGGAGACGCAGAAGTCCGTCCTGAGAGCAGGCCTTCAGTACCGCTGACCCCCAGGAAACTCTGAGGGCCGGCAGTGCTAGAATTCTGAGCTCCTTCACTCCAGCACACTTGGCCTCCCTCTATTCTTTCCTGACTCAGGTTCTCCACGTTCCCATGTGGGAATGAATGGCCTCCAGGGACACTGAGCTGCTGGCCTACCCCTCCGTTAGCCGGCAGTCTCAGGATCTTCCCCTTGTGGGCCCAGCCACAGCTGCCGGCTGCACAGAGTGCAGCCTTCTACAAGGAAGCCTGAGAGGAGACAGCAGAGGCTGAAACCCAGATGCACGTGGTGGACTACAGCCCACCTCTTTCCTCTTTCTCCTCCCAGAGTGTGTGCTGTGGTGCCATCCCTGGGCTCGAGTGGCACTGGTGCCCTATTTCCAGAAAGGCTCTGTACGCCGTGCAGTGGTCCTGCCAAGCGCAAGTCAGGTGCTTACCTGGACACGCCTGCACATTGCATCGGGACACCTGAGTGGTGTCCCCAGCGCAGGGATGGCCACCTTTGTTTGGTGTTGGACTGTCGCAGAGCCGCCTGCGAGTCTTCTCGCCTCCTCCGCAAGAGGCAGAACACGGGCTCCAGCTGTGCCAGTTTCCCCAGCTTCCGTCCACTGTGAACCAGAACGGAAGGAATGGTCAACACAGAGAACTGGCTTTAGAATCACCACCCACGTGCCGACAAGGCTTTCGCTGCAAGGCCTGAGCCAGTGGGGCTGCTGCAGTAAGCACTATGTGACACGCTCCGGGCCTTCCATGTCAGAACGCAGAACTCACCAGGACACACGTCAGCACTGCACCTCTGCACCTGGGAGTCCGGGCCCCCACAAGCTCGTCCCCCGTGGGAAGGACGCGGGTTGTCGCACGTGCGGTACCGCCGCATCTGCCCTCCGTTGCACGTTCGGCTGCACGCTCCCCAGCCACTCCAAGGGCTCCAGTTACCGTGGGCTACAACACAGAATCACCCACCATCAAAACACAGCTCTGAACAGTGACACTCATCCAAAAAGTCCGGGAAAACCTCTCCTCGGGAATGAACAGAAACATACAAATCTGTAAACCGGCAGCTTCCCCGGCACTGGCTCTGTAGCTGTCTGACTAGAAGATGGGAGTATATCCCAGTGACTGTGAGTCCACTTCACATGCACTTACTGAGCCCGGGGACAGTGAAACAGCGCCTCTGCCCGTGACAGGCCGATGCTGGCACGTGCAGGGTCAGGGTCTAGAATCTTGCCTGGTAACTGCATTGAGGCGGGGCGCCTCCCGCTTGCCTCCACAAAGAAAACAAGCGTTGAGCAGAGTTAGTGTGTAGGGCACTTTCGCCCTCTCACAGTCGATCCCATACAGAGCAAGTGAACGAGGACACGCCCTTGCCCCTGTCAATCAGGGACACTGACGGAGTGAGAGGGAACCAGCAGCAGCCACGTGACACGTTGACATCCTAAACCAGAGGCTGAAGGACCAAGTTACAGAAGGTTACACCTGCAAAGACCCCGGGGAGAGCGTGATGCCGACTCCCTGTTTCCGACACTCACTGGGACAAGGGTCGGTATTGCAGAAATCACTCTGGACATCACTCCCATCACATCGGCTTCCTCCATACTGGGGGGCAGGGTCAGTGCAGTCCCTTCTCCTCTGTCTGGCACCTCCACCACAGGACACGGTACAGGCACTCCAACTGGCCCACGTTGTCCACTTGCCATCAACTGGATTAAGGAGAAAACACACGGGCTTCGTTGCTACCTAAAAGTGACCAGATTACAATCTGGGCGGTGCTCGGCTGAGGGATGCTCTCCTGGGCACCGTCAGAATGAAACAAATGTTCAGTGACACACCAGCTAAATAAGGGGTACTGAAGTACGGTCGGTTAATTTCTCTCACCTGGACAGTGTCTTTCATTGCAAATCTGCATCTGTGTTTCTGCTCCGTCACAGTAGGAGCCACCAAAGGCTGGTGGGGGGTTACTGCAAAGCCTTGCTCTTGTCTGGGTGCCTTTCCCACAACTCGTGCTGCAGGCACCCCAAGGCTGCCAAGTGCTCCAGGCTCCATGAACTAAACACCCCAAGAGACAAGGTTTCAAGTCAGAGTCATGTTTGTTTGAAGACCAAATTTATACAAATAAATTAACTCAGCAATGAGTTAATTAGCTCACAATCTAAAATAATTGAAATTGAACCAAAGGAAGCATAACAAATGATGTTCTTCCTTTCTCCTCTGGTTAGTTTTTCAGAGGAATCTGTGTCTAGGGAATTTCAGAAGGCCTACCCGATGCCAAAATAAATGCTTAAAATTATCCAAAGGGGCCATTTGATTAAAATTAAATTTACTCAAACTACCCTCTGTAAATACAATCTGTATCTGTGCTCTGTCGTGCGGGAAAGTGGGGGGTCTCGGGAGCACAGGAGTACAGCTGTGCACAGACCCACGTGTGGCTAGGATAACGCCAGTACTTCCACAGTGATAA
This sequence comes from Oryctolagus cuniculus, assembly GCF_051225735.1. Taxonomy (NCBI): domain Eukaryota; kingdom Metazoa; phylum Chordata; class Mammalia; order Lagomorpha; family Leporidae; genus Oryctolagus; species Oryctolagus cuniculus. The sequence goes on along the minus strand of NC_142879.1, from coordinate 3,311,008 downwards.
CCTGGACCCCAGACTGCGAGACTCCATCCTGAAGTGAATTCAGCTGCATACTACACATGTACTCGGTTCTTTCAACAACATGATAATTTGCAGAGTTGAAACTTTGAAAAACTTCTCCATTACATAATGTTCTGAATAACATACTTCACCTGCTTCCTAAACAACAGAAAAAAACGACCAGCGGTTTCCAAGGAGTGATATTAAGGCTTTCCTCTGGTTAGGAACACATTACGCCACTTACCACAAGGCTGGAACAACCTCAGTTTCCTACCAGGTGCCTGGGCTGAGAATCAACATTATGCTTTTCCTACGCAAAGGTCAGTTTCAGGTCAATTTTTGTTTTACAATAAACCCTTGAGATATGAGGCTCATCAAGTGTATCTGTTTGGCCTCCTCATTTAACCATGACGGGAATTAAAGTAGAGGCAGTAGGTCTGGGTCTAAATACTCTCAGCTTAACCTACAGGACACCAAAGCGTCAACCTGGAAACCAAGTCATGAACCTACACACTTTCTGTTTTGTTTAGACTACGTTACTTGAAACGTATCTTGCATTTTTCTTTACAGAAACAAACTTTGCATTTTCTTATTTAGAACAGATCTTCTATTTTCTTATCAAAAATCAGTCCATGCACTCTGTAGACACAAGGAACACAGTTGCACAAATCTACTGTAGCCAATGAGAACTTGCTAGGAAAGCATACTTGACTAAACCTGAGAGGAATATAGCAGCTATCACTAAAAATGACTTCTATATTAATTCAGATTATGAGTGGGAATAGTTCTCATTTATCACTATGTGGTTTCAAAATGTCTGCAGTTCCCATTATGTTAACACATCCTACTTGCAGGGGTACTGTTTGACAAAAGCCCAAACCTCTGACAACACAAAGTTCTATGAAAAATGCAATTTTTTTTGGACAACTACAACTGGGCAACATTTATGCACTCAAGATCTGATTAGTTTCTACTTTATATAAGTAGGGGTTTCCATTTGAAGATCTCTTTGCTTTTTATTGTTAATCAATGCAAAAAAAACTTAACCAGAACTGAACTTTATGACATAAAATATAGTTAAAATGTTTCTTTTATATGAACTGGATAAGAAGAAAAAAGGAAGAATGACAATATAAACCAGAGAAGGCATTAAAAAAATCACAGTATCGAGATGATTCAAAGTCAAACCCAAACTAACCAAATACCACCACCACCTCCACCATCAAAACACAACCATGGAGGTATTAATATACAAGAAAAATAAAGAGTATGGGAAAAGGTGAATTTGCTGCTACTCCAGGGTGCAGTTGTGACTTTGTAAGAGCAGGAGAGTCTGGGGCTAGGAACAGGCACCCCAGGTCTGAAGGCCTGCTCTGCTCCTCCTGGCTGTGCGACTGTGGACATGTGACTTGGCTTCTGTGTGCAGTTCCATCATCTGCCATGCTGTGGATAATAAAAGAACTTATCCGTTACTAGGGGTGGGGAGAGGAATAATGAGTTTATGGATGGAAGTGCTTACAATAGCACAGAACACAGTAAATCCTGTGTGTCAGCTAAGAGCTTTAATGAGCGTCAAAGTTCTCAACCGTTTTCAGAACGATGCATGACAAATGCCTATTTTTAAGTGATCTGTAACAACACGTGTGTTTTTAATGACAATGATTCTGAAAGGTAGAATGGCTACCTCACACGTGACCCTGGATTGGATGCTGGGATGAGAAATCAAGCAATAAAGGATATTACTGGAACAATGGGCAAAACTGGAATATGGACTGTGGATTGGATAACGAGGTTAGACAACAGTATTGTATCAATGCAAATTTCCACATTTTGATAATTATACTGTGCTTATGACACAGAATGTGCTTTTTTAAGGAAATACACACAACTGGTGAATCTAGGTAAAGGTAAGTCCTTTGTACTGTTCTTGTAGTTTTTCTTCAAGTTCAACATTACTAAAAGTAAGTTTGTACTAAAAGGAGTTTCGGGGGCCGGCGTTGTGGTGCAGTGGGTTAAAGCTCTGGCCTGAAGCGCCGGCATCTGTTATGGGCACCAGTTCTAGTCCCGGCTGCTTCTCTTCTGATCCCGCTCTCTGCTATGGCTTAGGATAGCAGTAGAAGATGGCCCAAGTCCTTGGGCCCCTGACACACATGGGAGACCCGGAGGAAGCTCTTGGCTCCTGGCTTCAGATCGGCACAGCTCCGGCCGTTGTGGCCATGTGGGGAGTAACCCAGTGGATGGAAGACCTCTCTGTCTCTACCTCTCTCTATAACTCTTTCAAATAAATAAATATTTAAAAAATAAAAATAAAAAAGGACCGTTTCCCTGCCCCCTAAGATGCTTACATACCCGCAAGGTGATGAAGTCTGCCTTGGTGTATCTGCCTACATTGCAGGAATAAGCTGACAAAGGCTTAAGAAGCCCTCTTGAGGCCGGCGCTGTGGCTCAATAGGCTAATCCTCCGCCTGTGGTGCTGGCACCCCAGGTTCTAGTCCCGGTTGGGGCACCAGATTCTGTCCCGGTTGCCCCTCTTCCAGGCCAGCTCTCTGCTGTGGCCCGGGTGTGCAGTGGAGGATGGCCCAAGTGCTTGGGCCCTGCACCCCATGGGAGACCAGGAGAAGCACCTGGCTCCTGGCTTTGGATCAGCGTGGTGCGCCAGCTGCAGTGGCCATTGGAGGGTGAACCAACGGCAAAGGAGGACCTTTCTCTCTGTTATTCTCTCTCACTGTCCACTCTGTCAAAAAAAAAAAAAAAAAAAAAAAAAGCCCTCTTGGGGTCAGGGAGGAAACCAGGTGTTTTGGCGTCTTCTGACTTCTGTGGTACAAATATTCCCACTTGTGGCTCATGTCTGCCTACCCACGTGGCATCAGTGAACTCTCAGCTGGCAATAAATATGTGCTCTCATTGTCCAGCTCCACTATTACAAAATAATAATAACTAAATGCAACTGGTTTAGGAGCTTGGGGAACAGCCAAAGCCTCAAAAACAGTAAGTCAAGAGGACAGTGAGCAAAACTACATCCTACAGATAGTTACCCAGCATGGAGGGAAAAACTGGCTTTCACTTTAAGACATTTGCAAGTATCATTTAGTTTTCAATTGTGCGGTTGTCACAGCTGATAATGTGCACGAAAATTAAAAGGGCATTTCCAGCTCTTGGTTTCTCTCCTTTAAGCTTTCAGGACCATGTTGGTTTTGCCACATCATGGAAGTTCTGACTGCAAATCGAGATGGTCAGCACTAAACGAACAGGCTTGGGAATCAGATCACAGGGCGCACATCCGTGCCCCATGTTTCACGAGCTGGGTAACCTTGTGGCTAACCTAACGCTGTTTTCTGAATCTCCCCGCATGCACACAACAGGATGCAACACGTGTTGCTGCTGGCGCTTACTCTTCTTGGTTGTCCAGCTAAGGGATCTCTCCCAGCTGCGCTCCATAACGCTGACCCTCTGAGTTTGTGCAGCCAGTATTTGGAAGATGTTATCATTCTAGCTCTGGCACCGGGACAATGCCTGAGCGCAGCCTGGGTGCTCAGTCAGTAGCTAGTGAACAAATCCTCTATTCCACAGGACTCCTTTTGGGCTGCCAACAAGGAGCTCAGTCCCCTGGACGCCATGCAGAAAGCAGCCAGGGCCGTCAGAGTACCCTTGTCCTGGACTCACATAAGTTGAGGGGTGAGTGAGTGACCCAAACCCAAACCAAGTAGGCTTCTTTTTCAGAGGTCAGTAGGAATTATGAGAGAGAGAGCTCAGGCCTTTTCCTCTGGGGCCTCCCTTAGATTACAAGGCCCCTGTCATCCAGTAGCTGCCAGAAGTCTTCTGTTTGTTTCCTCCCCTACCAGACGGAACGAGGTCAACAGAGAATGAAGCCAAGGAGGAATGTGGAGATGGGAGAGGGAAAACGTGCGAGTCAAATCACGCCAAATTTCTGGACTCCATCATACCTGAAAGAGGAATTTTCTACTTAGGCTTGTCAAAGCCTGATTTCTGTTACTTTAATCTCAGAGAGCCCTAAAACACAGTCAATGTCAGCATGTATGTAAAGCACTCACCTGGTCCCGTCAAGCGACAAGACTAGGAGAACGGAAGCCGTTAGCATTTTACCGTTACCAGCTGTGTGTGCCTCGGCAAATCTTAAACTGCTCTGGAAAATGGACAGCTAGACCCAGTGTCACCCGAGGCCCCGATCCCCTCTAAAACTCTGTGACTTTGTAAAACACCACGGTTGCAAATTTTCTCATGTGCAATTAAACCAGATATTTTACCTAACAGTGACTAATGTCATAACTCTCGCTAGTCTATCCACGAAATAGAACTAAGGACATAGAGCAGGAACATATTAACAAGGTCAGAGACCGTAAATGTTTTCACCACGAAGAAGAAAAAGCAGTCCTAAGCCTTTAAAGGGACCTGTACTGCTGCCCATCCGAGACTGTCACGTACACGAAGCCCGACTAGGCTTCCCTGAGGACGGTATTTCTGCAGTTCACCCGTTACCACATGGCTCTTTCCTTTGAACATCTAAATGTATCCCACTGTACAACAAACATACTACAGTGTGTTCATTCACTATCAATGGACACGGATGGTTTCCCCCCCTTATTTCTGGCCACTGTTAAAGCTGCTATGAACATTCCCACACTCTTCCCCCAAACACCCTTCAGAGGAGTTAGAAACGGAAAATTCTCACCCGGGCAAGGGTGCATGTTGCACACGACCACTTCCACGGCAGCCCCCTCACAGGGCCGCCCGCCGTGCTGAGCTGGCGGGTTGCTGCAAGTCCTGGTCCTGGTTCGGTTGCCGCGTGCACAGCTCCTTGTGCATTCTCCCCACAGACTCCACGCTGACCAGTGGCCATCCACTACACAAAGGTGAACCAGGAGCCATCAGCTAGAGCTCAACTCAGAGCACTAACACGGAGGCAACGCAGATGCAGTGAGCGGGAGAGCCTAGCTTGGAGCGCCTGTCTATCAGTGGGATGGGCAGACGTACCCGGACACTGCTTGTTTTGACAGTTCCGTGTTTCCGAATCCGAACCCTGGCACGGCTTCCCCCCGTTGGCTGGAAGGGGGTTGTTGCACAGACGACTCCTCTTTTGGATGCCTCTTCCGCACGTGGCACTACAGGACCTCCACACAGACCACTGGGAAAATCCACCGTGAACTGCCAAGAAAGCATTGCGCTTGCGTCAGTCTTTGTTAAACAGACTCCGTTACAGATCTGCACGGGGTAACTGCTGAGAACAGCTTATGGGAGCTCTCCTTCAATGTCAGATCTAACTCTCACAGTGGGAGAAGGACTGCAGGTAACTGAGTTCTTAGCAGATCCCCTCTTGCCTCACGTGGAGGCTGAAGGAAGAGTTAGAGGCCATGGAGTTAATGCACTCATTACTTTTTGGATGTAAGTCATTCTTTTTTTTTTTTATTTTTATTTTTTGACAGGCAGAGTTAAACAGTGAGAGAGAGAGACAGATCTTCCTTCTGTTGGTTCACGCCCCAAATGGCCACTATGGCCAGCGCACTGCACTGATCTGAAGCCAGGAGCCAGGTGCTTATCCTGGTCTCCCATGGGGTGCAGGGCCCAAGCACTTGGGCCATCCTCCACTGCACTCCCGGGCCACAGCAGAGAGCTGGCCTGGAAGAGGGGCAACCGGGACAGAATCCAGCGCCCCAACCAGGACTGGAACCCAGGGTGCCGGCGCCGCAGGCAGAGGATTAGCCTAGTGAGCCGCGGCGCCGGCCAAGGATGTAAGTCATTCTTTAAAGGAAAACATACGCACTGATTTCTGAAAATAAACTTCACTCAGTTTTGATGGAAAAAAATCTCGTTTGGGATCTGGAATTATCAACTTGGCGCTTTAAAGCTCTCATCTGTGTTGTTTTAGTCCTTTGGTCTGAAAACTGTGATGTGTCTTGCTCTACGCTCACCATGCGAAAGGATAAGGCTAAAGGAGACTCGGATCAAAAGCTGCCCCGGGCACTGTTTAACTCAGACCTCCTTCTGATCACACTCACCCTGAACGACGACCGGCACCCTGACAAGGACAGAGCCCATGAGGTTTCGAGCCACACACTCATACTCAGAGCTGTCTTCCTTCTTAGCGGCGGCGATATACAAGGAGCCGTTGGACAACACCCGAACCCGGTCGTCCCAGGGGATGGACTGCCCCTGCCGGGACCACAGGATGGTTGGAGGCGGCTCTCCAGCTGCCAGACAGTTCAGTATGACTTTGCCACCGGCGTTGACGACAGTTTCCACCGGCTCGAGGGTGATAACAGGAGCACCTAGAGAAACGCGCACAGTTCCCAAGCTTTTGTGGAGCTACAGTAACTGTTGGTCAGACACCATATGACAACTTTTTTTGATTTGTTTATAAAACATAACTTACAGCCTTAGTAGAAGCAAAACAGCTGTAATAGCCATTGATAAAGTTTTCCTAGCTCTGTTTTATCAAAAATTAAAATCCCCAAGCAGATCAGCCCGGAGCGTGGGCTTTGCCAGTCACACCTTCGGGACGCGTGTTCTACTTCCATTGCTTACCACCTCCCCGAGCCTCTGTGCTGCAACGCGGTGCCTCCCTCAGTCTCTGTTAGACTCAACTCTGAGGATGAGAGCACACTCCTTTCCTTTTTAAAAGATTTACTTATTTATTTGAAAGGCAGAGTAACAGAGGGAGAAGGAGGAGGAGGAGATGGGGGGGAGGAGGAGGAGGAGGTGGAAGGGAAGGAGGAGGAGAGGGAGGTGGAGGAGGATGGGGAGGAGAAGAGACAGAGAAAGGTCTTCCAGCTGCTGACCACAATGACTGGAGCTAGGCCAGACCAAAGCCAGGAGACAGGAGGTTCCTCTGGGTCTCCCATGTGGGTGCAGGGGCCCAAGGACTTGGACCATCCTCCACCACTTTCCCAGGCACATCAGCAGAGATGCTGGATTGAAAGTGGAGCATCTGGAACTCAAACCAGTGCTCTATGGGATGCTGGTGCTGCAGGCTGTGGCTTTAACCTGCTGTGCCATAGCACTGGCCTGCAGCACAGCTTCTAAGCACACATTACTGGCTTCTACTGTTGCTTTTGGCTGTGCTTTACAGGGCAGGCATTCACCTCTTGCCTTTAGTCATTTTGAAGCTAAAGAGTGATCGTTAACTCCTTCTCTCACCCCAATGAAGATTCCTTTAGAATCGCCAGGCACTGTGCGAGGTGCTGAGGGTACAGAGAAAGCAGACACTTCTACTCTCAAGGAACTCAAAGTCCACTAACAAGATGGACACTAATTAGTTACCTGTGCTGCAGATATCTACGGAATAGGTAAATGCAGGCTAATATGGGGGCATAAACAGCAGTATCAGAAGAGATCTAACAAAAACGTGTCCCTGGAAGTGGAGGGAAAAAGCAAGACATATTCCAGAATTATTATGCAAGCAGGAATGACAGGGATTTGCCATTGAGTGGCAGGGATCAAGGGCAAGAACTGATGACCACAGGGTTTTGGTTTGGACAATGTGGTTTATGTCTGGGCAGTTCACTAGAACACAGGAAGAACAGGTTTGTGGGAGTAAGGAGTGATGATGTGCAGACACTGGGGACTGTCTGTTGGGCTTCAGTTATCTGTGGGTCATTCATAGAGATGACAACTGGCAAGTGAATATTCCTGTCAGCAGCCCAGAGTAGAAATATGGGCACAAAACATAGATTTGTGTATCTTTCATGAGTGGCTAAGACTGCCTCAGAAGAAAGTCTTAAAGGACAGGAAGATGGACAAAGACACAAACAATTTCAATGGCATTATTTTTTAAATTCATTATTTCAATGAAAGGCAGAAAGACAGACTGGGGGTGGGAGCAGACAAAGATCTATTCGTGGTTTACTCCCCAAATACCCTCAACATCCAGGAATGGGCAAGGCTGAAAGTAGGAACTGGGAACTCAACCTAGGCCTATCACATGGGTAGGAACCCAAGTACTCGGGCCACCACCTGCTGCCTCCCAGAGTATATACTGGTAGGAAGCTGGACTTGGGAGCAGGGCTCCTGATACAAGATGTGGCCAAGTGGCACCCTGACCGCTGTGGACACCCACCCCGCAATAGCACTATTGGACAGAAAGCAGGCCTGTAAATGAGACTGAGAACTGATTACTGAGGTGGAAAGAAACTCAGGAGGAAATGGTATCCCGACAACCAAAGGAAGGCGTTCAGGGGGAGGGAGAGGCTAAGTGATTCCTGCAGATGGCAGCTGTGCAAAGTCAGGCCCGAACAAAGGTTAGAGGAGCCAAGTGCGGCTGCTGCTGGACGCTGGCCTTCACGTTGGTCTACAGTGCCAAGAAGACGACACACAATAGACCACGGGGAGAACAGACGTGGATTGGATTTTCAAAAAATCAGAGAGATTTACAGGCGGGGAGGAGAGGCAAGATCACTTGGAAACAGATCTGGTTTTCTCTTTTTTAGACAGTGAAGACACGAGAAAGCATGAGTAACCACGGACAGTGAGTGGCGGCACACGTGGCCTCAAGCATGGGCTACACTCGCAAGAGTCAGAAGGTTCACATGTATGTAAGAGGCAAGCACGGGGCAGGGGGCCCATTCCGGAGAAGCAGCGCCGTGGGCTGCGTGGTGCTTCGGTGACCTGAAACTGCTGTGGTTTGCACAGGGAAACGTGACAACTGTCAGAATTCAGGGTGGTGCTGCAGATTTTGGGTGGAAAACCGTATCTGGAATCAGCAGAACATAAATCAAAAACCAGGACTGAAATGTCTGTTCAGTGTGCCGTTAAAGTGCTGCTGCCTCCGTAAAGGTCTAAGTGATGCTGTCTTTTGCAAGATCAGTCTCTCGCGGGAGGTCTGACTCTCGGAGGTGAAATCCAAGGCCGCATTATAATTCCCAGCATCGTCCTACACACCTGCTTTCTTCTCATGTTCATATCACCCTGTTCAAGAAACTTTCAGCGCCAGCGTTTTCACCTCTCTCCTAGTATTACGTATTCAATAGGCCATAGAATAAAGTAAATACCTCAGATTTACCCTCAACACCACACAACAACAACATGACTAATGTCTGCTCATATTATTACGGCCAGAGAAAGTGTCAAATAAAACTCAGCCCTCAATTTAGATACCACTGAACATTTCCAAATGAACACAAGGTTGAAAAGTATAACAATAATAAAATTCCACATTTACATCTTCTAAGGTAGAATTAATTCTGCCATTCACACAGTTATCAATCAAAACTGAGTATTTTGGGGGCTGGTGCTGTGGTGTAGCACATAGGGGTGCAGTACCATAGGGGCGCCGGTTTGAGTCCTGGCTGCTCCACTTCTGATCCAGGTCCCTGCTCATGGCTTGAGAAAGCAGTAGAGGATGGCCCAAGTGCTTGGGGCCCCTGCACCATGTGGGAGACCTGGAAAAGTTCTTGGTGCGTGGCCTCCGACTAGTCCGGCTCCAGCTGTCAGTCATTTGGGGAGTGAGCCAGGGGATGAAAGAGCTCTCTCTCTGCCTCTGCTTCTCCCTCTCTCTATCTCTAACATTCAAGTAAAAAAATATAAATCTTTAAAAAAATGAGTATTTTATCTAAATGAAAACACAGTTTCTGGTGCTTTACTCTTAATTTGGGAAAAACTACATTTTTGGCTTTTTATATACCTTATTTGGTAAAATGAATTTCCTGTCAGTACATGTAGCTGGGCTGATCTAACACATTCGTTCTTACACGGGCCAGTGGAGCCGTCTTCTAGGAGAGACTGATCGTGTGCCGTCTTCTGTTCACCCAGGGAATTCTCTAATGAAACACTGCCTTAGATCTTCATTAAAGTCTATCATCTCTCCAAACCTTACATAATCGTGGTTTGGGGTCCAGGTGTTAGGAAATACCAGTCTCAGGCTTCTCTCAATAGCGAATGAAGAAAACCCAAGTCTGTCCTGCTAAATACTGAGCCGATTCACCACGCTGGCTTCAATGTGAACCCAACGATGCTGTCTTGGGCAGCCTGTGTAGCAGCGCTGTGGACCCCCTGTGGCCTCTGGCGTTGCTCACGCTTTCCTAATTAGGACACCTTGGTTTTTCAGCATCTTTTTCTGAGGGTCATCATGACAAGCATCCCACTCAGAACACACAGTTAATTCCTGGAAGGCTGACTGCAATGAACCTGGAACATTTATTTTTGAACTCATTTAGCTTTTATTTATTTTTTATAGTCACGACTTCTATTTCTTTTTTTAAGTTTTAATCTTAGAATTGTGAACTACACTGAGTCTGCTTTCTTTGTATTAGCACCACATTAACATAAAGTAAAAATTATTTTATTTATTTGAAAGATGGAGCAACAGGGAAGAGGGAGAGGGAGAGGAAGAGGGGGAAGAGAAGAGATCTCCTATTTGCTGGTTCCCTCCCCAGATGCTTGCAACACTCAGGGCTGGGGCAGGCCGAAGCCAGGACCCCGGAACTCAACTCAGATCTCAACCAGATCCTGGAAGGCAGGGACCCGAGTACTCGAGCCATCACCTGCAGCCTTCCAGGAAGTGCACTGCTGGAAGTTAGAGTTGAGAGCAGAGACAGGACTCAAACCCAAGCACTCAACCACGGGCTCTGGGCAGCCCAAAGAGCAGCTTAGCTGCTGTATCAAACACCACCCCACACATTAGTCTTATTTTTCAGTAGATATTTATGGTGCCATAAAATGGCATCTTTGTAAGCATACTGTAAGAACCATGGCAAACTATAAGAACAGGACTCCACTGAATATGTCGTTCAAAAAAGCTCTACCTCCAACTACAACTGTACATTGCTTATGTTAGATACCACAGAGAATATCTGTGCAAAAGATGATCACTTTTATGCTCCATGACATCTGCTGCATCCTAAGTCAAACACTAAGTAAGACTTTCTGAAAGCTACCACTTGCATGCGTGCTCTGAAGCGGAAGCAAACGGCCACCCTGTGGGTGACACTCCTTGGCCACCCTGTGGGTGACACTCTTTAAACAGTGTCGGACGAAGCGGCTTACTCTGCAGAGTCAGGCTCACGCTGCGCTCCACCACCCCGGCAGCGTTGGTGGCCACACACGTGTAGTCCCCGGCGTCTTCATTCTACAGAAACAGACTACGTTTTACCAAAGGACGATCCCACAGAGTCAAACAATGTGTTTTTCACCACGATGCTAGCCTATTTGAAATTTAATTTTTGAGGAGACATTTTTGAACAAAAATAGAACCACCTACATATATACATTATATATATATAATATATAAATATATAAAATCATCATATCTAGGTTTAAAGAGGAGGGGAACGAGAAGGGGGAGGGAGAATGGAAGAGAAACATAACTTCCAAGTCTAAAATTTTCCAAAACAGCCTATCATTGATCTCTAGGAATAAAAGAACCAAAGTAAACATAACATGTTATGACCTTCTATCTAAAATCACCTTACGAAGGAAAAATAGCAATACCATTCTTACAGATATCTAAGAAGCATTAAAATAATCAGTATAAATGGATAAATACTGAGTCCTAAAGGGAGATTATTAAAAATACTTTAAACTGGGCCTGTCAACAGAATTTCAAATGTAGAAGAAAAAGTGAAAAACAAATTTACTCATCATAATGAATCACAGAATGCAAATCATAAAGTAATCCAGATGAAGGTGTCTACAAAAGTTCATGGGAAATGAATATCATGAAAGAATTATGCGTGGCCGGCGCCGCGGCTCACTAGGCTAATCCTCCGCCTGCGGCGCTGGCACACTGGGTTCTAGTCCCGGTCGGGGCGCCGGATTCTGTCCCGGTTGCCCCTCTTCCAGTCCAGCTCTCTGCTGTGGCCCGGGAGTACAGTGGAGGATGGCCCAAGTGCTTGGGCCCTGCACCCGCATGGGAGACCAGGAGAAGCACCTGGCTCCTGCCTTCAGATCAGCGGGGTGCGCCGGCCGCAGCGGCCATTGGAGGGTGAACCAATGGCAAAGGAAGACCTTTCTCTCTCTCTCTCTCTCACTGTCTACTCTGCCTGTCAAAAAAAAAAAAATGTTATGTACCAAAATACTGTTATCTTTTAATTCCATTTTCCATGAACTTCTGAAGTAACCTTGTATGAAGCATAGAAAAACAGGTGTAACACGAATTCAGATTTGTTGACTAGACTCATAGTTTCTCTAAAGGACTTGTGAATAGCAGAATTCAAGCTTCCGTCATAGAAACAGTTCAATCAGTAAAGGGGAACTGATGTGCAGGAGGTAGAGAACGCTGGGGAGGGGAAGACAGATTTTGGCTTAGACGAGGGTTCAATGCATCACATAGAAGTTTCTAGCAGGCAGTGGGGAATGCAGCTTGGAAGGGTTCCAGGACTATAGCTGCAGAGCTAGGAATCTGAAGTCATGAGATGAAAATTAATACTGGTATTCAAGTAAGTACCAAGGACCTCAGTAACAGTCATATCCGTGTAGAGGAAATGTGACACTGAAGAAATGTTGAGTCTTACAAATGTCACAGCAACTGTAGGGGGAAGTAGCCTCAGAAGTAAAGGACCAATTACAACAGCTAACACTGGAGGCAAATCAAGGAGAACAAAATGAGAGGTCCCCTGGATTGGGTGGCCCCATAATATATTTTAATTATTATTTCAATTAATTAAACAATGAAACACCTAAGAGGACTGCCAAATGTTGAGTTTAATGATAGGTATTCTATTTTAAAATTTTTTTGGATAGAACACCTCACTTTGGGGTCACGAGACACCCCGTCCCACAGTTTGAACAATAACCCAAAGCACCACTCATTCTAGATTCCTGAAGCCTTGGGAAAGTCTAGTAGTTATCTGCTTACTGATGAAATTTACCCCATAATTTATTTGTGTGCTTTTAATTCTTCAATTTCCTTGTTCTAAAACGGATTGAAGGAGGTCATTTCCTAAAGTTAAAATAACAGATCAAGGATCAGAAATGCAGCAACAGAATTATCTTATGACTGCCCACACATCCAGGGCTAATTACGCCAACTTCAACCACTGCTTCAGTCTTTCAGAACTCAGTAACTCAGATTTTCAGATCTGTAAACCCGAGAATCTCTTCTCATGGAGGGCATTCGAGCGGAGGCAGTCCCAGTGTGCACTGACTCCAGTGTGACTTACCACAGTGCCGTAGATGGCCAGGGAGCCGTTGCCCAGCTGCCGGATTCTGTGGCTACTTTCAATGTCCACACCCTTTCTGCTCCACTGGATGGTCGGGACAGGGTCTCCTCTCACCTCACAGTCCAGGACTGCGTTACCTCCGAGTGGCTCAATCCAGTTTGAAGGGTAATCACCTTTGAAGACCGGAGGTTCTAGAGACAACACAAGACAGGGACAAAGCACACGTAAGAGCCAACAATGTCTTTGTATTTTTAGCCCAGTTAGAAGGGTAATTTAGAAATGTGAGGGTGGGAGTGTGGGAGGGAGAACAGGGCGGGGGCATCACTATGTTCCTAAGTCTGTATATATGAAATATTTGAAATTTCTTCAGCTTATATAAATAAAAATTATATTAAAAAAAACTCATGAGTTTTCCAGAACCAGCTGCTCCTGCTAAATCATCAGAGAAGTTCGTCAATTTCAGCTCTCGGAGGATGCTTCCATTTTGTGTGAAATGACCTCTTGACTTATTTCTCACCTACTTTTGAGTTGAAAATTCCTATTTTCTCCCATATGAATTGCATGTGAGAAATAAGACTAACTGGATTAATAAACCGAAGTTGTATTGTCCTACTACATAGCAAGGAGTCAAACACAAAGCATTCACCGTACATGGATTAGAAATGAGAAACAGAGCGCTTTTACTTACCCTTCACGTAAACAAACCCAATTGCCTTCACAAAGCCAACGCTGTTCTCTGCGGTGCACACGTAAGTACCCGAGTCCTCCTTGGACACTCTTTCAACAACAAGTTCGCTGTGTCCGTGGACACTGCCAAGGCGGGCTGAGGGAAACAAGTCAGCGTCAACACAATCACCTCTCAGTAACCCAGCGAGTGTCACGTCAGCTCAGGATTTCGCAGGTTGGATTTATGAGTTGTTCAGCCACTGAACCAACGTGATCGCATCATGACACTGGCAGAGAGCCTTTTCCACGGCTCCTGCCCTCGAGCTATTTGCTATGTCTATAGACAGTTTTCTGAAGAATGAAAAACACCAGAGGGAACAGAAAAAGGGAAGGAAAATAAACATCTTTAAAAAATTACTTTAGATTTAAAGCACACCTTTCATCTAAATGTGTTGCTCAAAGCTGGCTCGCAGACTTTCTGGGTTTCAAAGATCTTTGATTCAGAAATGTGACATTTTCCATTTCTTTTATATCACCACCACTTTTCCTCCGCAACAATTTACATCAAAAACAAGAAAACCTTTGCAGCTATAATCCAGCTGACTTGGCAGTCAGAAGGGAAATCATGAAAAACACACGCTAGTTAGTAATAATGACAACAAGATCAAATCTGTAGTAATTTAAACTTCTCCACAAATCATAAATGGAGAAGATATAAATATTTACAAAGGCAGTTATGCTATTTGGAATAGAACATCGGGTAAACATGCTAGTCCTAAAACAACTAACACTAATAAGATTCTGACTGCACCAGGCAGTATCTAATTATGTGACGCAGGTTTACTGTGCCTGCTTTTCTTTATGGAAACTTTCATGCTGCTAAATATTAAGTGGAAATTAAGTCTTCAGTTTTACATAGCTAAATGAGTACTATACTTTCAGATAGTAGTGCTGAGTTTTAGAGTGTTTTTCCTTAGTGAGGTGTCTCATTGTGATTATTCAGGTAACAGATCATTGATGAGTTACAGATAACAAAAGTCTGTATTATAGGGAAAAAACTCGTTGTGGATTACTACCTTTCTAGCATGAAATTTAGTCACACCATCGTCCTGTCCAATGCTCCAGAACTCAGTTTTGAGACAGATAACGTCTTAGTGCTAACAATGTCCTTATGCTAATGTGACAAAAGCTACTGGTGAGTACATATCTGTCTCCCCAGGGATGCGGGTGTTTGGCTTCCAGTCGCTCCCCTACCCTCAGGCACCCATTGTGAGTGGGTGTTTCCTACATACACTGCCCTGCACGGTGGCATGGCCTGATTCGCACAGTGAGGAGCAGCGTTCTCGTCTGTAAACCTGAGTTTGTCTTCAGGCTACCTCTGTCTGTTGAGCCCTGAGGAGGGATGTCAGGTGGGATAGGTTTATACCTTTACAAATGAGGAATCCTTAGAAAATCCAGACAATGTGATTATGGAAAAAATATGCATGGACTTCAAAAAATTTTTGCACCAAAATAAAATTATCTTCCAATTAAATTTTTCTACTAACTTTTTGAAATCCTCTCATACAATACTGTCTTCTCATGGGGGAGATAGATTATTTTTAGGTTAAAAAATTCACCTACAACTTGTAATGTGTATGGCCCTGCTATCAATTGATCCTTTCCAAAGCATCATATATGAGAACATATATGAAGAACATATACGAAGAACATATATGAAGAATCATATACCAGAACATATATGAAGGGTATTCAAAAAGGTCATGGAAAATAGGTATCATGAAAAAATTATACGTGGATTTCAAAATTTTTTTTTCACAAAAATAAACTTATCTTTCTATTTCATTTTTCCCTGAACTTTCTGAAATACCCTCATATACTGGGTAGAGGGGAAAAGCCAAGCAGATGCACACAGATCATAGAACATACAACAATAAATTCTTCTTTTACAACCTTTCGATCAATTCCCACAGCTGCGGAAATAGACAAGTCTAATGTTCCATATGGGTACATTTATTCATGTGTTAAGAATTAAGTCACTGGGGCCAGTCCCATGGCATAGCGAGTAAAGCCACCACCTGCAATGCTGGCATCCCATATGGGCACCAGTTTGAGTCCCAGCTGTTCCACTTCCGATCCAGCTCTCTGCTAATGGCCTGGGAAAAACAGTGGAAGATGGCCTGAGTGTTTGGGCCCCTAAAACCCACATCAGAGATCTGGATGAAGCTCCTGGCTTCAGCCTGGCCCAGTGCTGGTTGTTAACAGCCCTGTGGGGAATGAACCAGCAGATGGAAGATCGATTCATTCTCTCTCTCTCTCGGTCTTCCTCCCTCTCCCTTCGTAACTCTCATTTTGAAAATAAAAAGATAAATCTTAAAAAAAGAATTAAAGTCACCAACCTGGGATGACATTGTTATTGAAGGTCCACGTCAGCTTGGGCAATGGAACGCCGGTTGCTTTACAGCTTAATCGGAGCTGTTCTCCTTTATTCAGTGACACATCTCCAGGGAGTTCTGTAAATGTGGGGAGAACATGCACAGCCAGGCTGACAGTGTGCGTATCTTCACCTGCAGCATTGCTGGCGACACAGGTGTAGACGCCTGAATCCTCCAACTAAAGTAAGAGAAATCACAGTGACTCAAATTACCCAACCTTACATGACATTCTACACAGAGTTGCACAGCTTGGTCCCCAAAGAACAAACTTACAGACTATTCAAATTCTCACCGTTTCATCTAAATCATCAGGTTTCCTGTTACATAATATACTTTAAAATGCATAAGGGTTTAAACATTAGCCCAAATCGTACAGAACTAAAGGGATCACTTCATTACCGTGAGATTTCAGAAACATCAGAATACGCTAGAGTTGACTAAACCTAAGAGCACTGCACAGATTTCCAAAGCTGACAGCACAGAGGAATGGCAACAGCAGTGAGGAGATTTTACCCGCAGTTCTGGCCCACCTGCTGGATCCCACGGCCAGCGCTCCTCGCTCAGCTCACCTGCCGCACTGGCAGCAGCTCTCCCCTCTCCCTCGTGTGGTGTCTCCCCTGGCTTCCAGGACACATACCCCGCCTCCCCCACCCCGCTGCTTCCTCTCCACCCTCCCCTCAACAACCACGTTGTCACGGGCGCATGGCCTCTGAACGCCATCCGGGGTGACTCTCATCCTGTGCTCTGGCTCCAAGTTCGCTCTAGAGAGGCTGGTGATCGTCAGCGAACTTCTTCCAACTCTGCTCGGACGCCTGAGACACATTTCAAACTCATGCCCCAGACGGAGCCCCCCGATCTGCCCCTTGCTGTGTCCCTGTAGATGTCACCACCTCAGCTGACAAGTATTGCGTTCTACCAGCTGTTCGTGCAACATATCAGACATTAGTTATTCTTTATTTTTCTCACCACTTGCTTGCAACCATTAGGTAATTCTAGCTTCAGTAACATGCAGAATCCTACCACTTCTTCCTTCTCTGCCCACATACATTCCACTTTGAGTTCTACCACGTCTCCTCTGCCCCTAGACTCTTCCCAACAGGCCTCTCTGCCTGTGTCCTTACTTCCTACCATCTATTCTCGTCATCATGGCCAACGCAATCTTTGAAAAACACAAGACAGAGAAAACCTGCAATGGCTGAAGTCTCTGGGCTCCTGCCACACATGTGGGGAACCTGGATAGAGTTCTAAGCTCTAGCTTTGGCCTGGCCCAGCCCTGGCTGTTGTGGGCATTCTAGGGAGTGAACCAGTGGATGGAAGCTCCCTCTCTCTCTGTCATCTCTGTGTCTCCAATAATGTGAACAATTTTAAAAATGGACTTAGATTTTCACTTTTGGGCAAAAGTGGTGCCACTGTTCCAACAAGACCCGCAGGACTCCTCCGCCATCTTTCTCTACTCGTTCTCTTTCTTTGCTTTTGCTGGCCTCCTGTTTCTTCATCAGGCACATTTCCACCTCAAGTTTCTCTGCCTGATAGGCTCCTCCTCCAAGTGTCTGCTTGGCTAGCTCACTTCTTCTGGTCTTTCTCAAATGTCCCCTTCACAAAGAGACTTACTCTGAACATTCTATTTCAAACTGTAGCCTGCATTGTTCCAACCCCTGACACCCATTCTGGCTTGTTACATACACTGTTTATTAGGTTTAGTTTTTATTGTCTATCTTCTTCCTCTAGAAAAAAGCTCCATGAGGGCAGACTTTTGATTCTTTTGTTCCCTGATGTATTCCCAGTGTCAAAACCATAGGTGTGGGGGCAGTCACCTTTATCACAAGTCTACATGCCCAAACTCGTTCCCCTCACACTTGTCATAGTGCCCTTGCAGATGTAAAGTTAATTTTTCAAAAACTTACTTATTTTCATTTTATTTGAAAGGGAGAGACACAGAGAGATTGATTGATTTTCCATCTACTAGTTTACTTCCTAAAGGCCGGCCAAGTCAAAGCCAGGACGCAGCCCTGAGCCACAACCTGCTACCTCCCAAGTGTGCATGAGCAGGAAGCTGGATCAGAAGACTGGCAGCCAAGACTGGAACTCAAGCACTTTAATCACTGCGCCAAATGCCTGGTCCATTAATTTGATATTGTGACCTGAATTTACAAGCATATTTTCTTTCATCACTGAAGAATACATTTCCAAGCTACATTATGAAATTTTTAAGAAGGTGAATTAGTAGTCTGGCTTTATCTATTTATGTCCTTAAACTTACCGCAACATTCTCTAAAATGAGTTCTCCATATGGTTCGGCCGTGTATTTTCCTAACAAGTTAGCCAAAGGAACACTGTCTTTTTTCCAGCTGATTGCTGGCGTGGGGATCCCATCAGCCTCACAGGGAAGGATGGCTCGCGAGTTCTCACTGACTGTGTAGTGTTCCTCAGTACTTCGGATCCTGGGAGGAACTACAGAGGGTTTAAAGTGGTAGTCATCTGGGAAGTTGAGTTCAACAATACCTCATACACACTGGAAATTCACACACAGAAGATTCTTTGAGGACAACTTTGTAAGACCTATTTTTAAAAATTAAGACATTTGTTTGCTACTATGCAAGCAATCAGTATTTCTGATGCCAGCAAGAATTCTAGTATGTTTGAATGTACTGAACACCCTGACACTCAGTTTTTTTTTGTTTGTTTTTTTTTTTTTTTGACAGGCAGAGTGGACAGTGAGAGAGAGAGACAGAGAGAAAGGTCTTCCTTTGCCGTTGGTTCACCCTCCAATGGCCGCCGCGGCCGGCGCGCTGCAGCCGGCGCACCGCGCTGATCCGATGGCAGGAGCCAGGATCCAGGTGCTTTTCCTGGTCTCCCATGGGGTGCAGGGCCCAAGCACCTGGGCCATCCTCCACTGCACTCCCTGGCCACAGCAGAGGGCTGGCCTGGAAGAGGGGCAACCGGGACAGAATCCGGCACCCCGACCGGGACTAGAACCTGGTGTGCTGGCGCCGCTAGGCGGAGGATTAGCCTATTGAGCCGCGGCGCCGGCCTGACACTCAGTTTTGAACCATCTGCTGTTTCACTCCCCAAATGGTTTTGACTGTCCAGGCTGGCTTAGGTCAAAGCCAGGAACCCCATTCCGGGTCTCCCCAGATATTTGGACCACCTCGGGCTGCGTTCTCAGGCACATTAGCAGGGAGCTGGAGCAGAAGCTGAGCAGCCGGATTTGAACTGGAGCTTTGACATGGGTTGCTGGTGCTGCAGGCAAAGCTTAACTTGTAACACAATGGCAACCTATAAATGATGATTTTTAATACTGGCTAAATTACCATCTTTTTAATTAAAAACGCTTCTACTTATGGGGTGGGCATTTGACCTAGTGATTAACATGCCAGTGTACTGTATCACAGTGCCTGGATTCTACACTCGGCTTCTCTTCCTGACCCCAGCTTCCTTCTAATGCAGACCCTGGGAAGCAGTGGTGATGGCCCAAGTGACTGGCCACTGCCATCCCCAGGAGACCTGGACTGAGTTCCTGCCTCTCAGATTCAGCCCCTGTTCTGGTTTTAGGCCACGACAGGCACCTGGATCATCAGTCAGCACGTGGGAGTTATCACTTTGCCTCTCTAAAAAAAATTGTTTTAAATATGCCTCCACTTGAAATTGTCTCAATAACTGAAACTGTCAGATAGTCAATACAGTTAAAACACAGGAACAGCTTTCAAAGACATTTGAAAAAATTAGCAGAAACTCTATTAAAATAAGAATTATTTCTGAAGATAATTAAGTGGGAATAGTTTAATTTGGTATTGTTTCCTACCACTATGATTAATAGGAGTTCTATCTTTAGTCTTAAAATACACAATAAAACTAAAATATTTCAATGCTGAACTTTAGATTTTTTCATTGTCAATACAAAAATAAATATCTTTTTTATAAAAATGTGCGTGTAAGTATTTTGCTGTATTGAAATAGTCATGCACCACACAATGTTTCCGTCAAGCATAGGCTGTGCATATGACAGTGGTCCCACAGATTCTGTGGCCCAGTGACGTCTTAGCTTCTGTGAGCTGTCCAGTCGGTACACACTCTGTGGTGCCCATATAACAACATAATCACCGAACTATTCATTTCTCAGAGCGGACCTCCATCACGCAGCAAGGTATGGCTGTATGGAGTCAGACGGATCTCCAATTTCCATTAGGCTCAGCTCTGTTATAATAGAGGTCCCGTGGAAGAGACAGCTGGCAGCTCGGGGAGTAAGGCAGAAGAGACACAAAACCCAAGCGCAGATCATGGCAGGGGATCACTGGTAACACGCCTGTGACCTCGGCAATGCAAAGCTCTTCTCACATACATGTGCGGGCCCACAGAAGAGACATCTGAAAGCGGGTGTATGTACACAATCTTTGGATTGCCGATTTCACCAGGTTTCGTTGCCATTATATATGCTCTAGGTGGTCTCTTGTCATCACCACGGTCATGGGGAAGACGGAAATAACTCACGGGAACTGACCTACCGTGGACAGTGAGCGTGGTGCTCCTGCTGCTCGACCCGGCCACATTGGCCGCCACGCACGTGTACTGACCAGCGTCGCCCGGCTGAGCGAAGGCTATGTGCAGAGCCCCCGAGGCGAGGACGTGCAGGCGCACTGACTCTGCAATCGCACGGCCGTCTCTGTGCCAGGTGACGTCAGGCGGAGGGAGGCCATCGGCCTCGCAGGGCAGTGAGATGGGCTGATCCACCGCGATGATGTGCTGCAGTGGGTGCGTGCTGATGACTGGAGGGACTGCAAGAGAGGGGGTTCAAACCTCATCTTAATGGCATGGCTGCACAAGGACACCTTGCGACCCTGCTCTGACAAATGATCAGAAACAAAGCCCTCAAGTCATCCAAAAGGAACCCGTACTTCATGTTCCTAAGATCACTGCAGAAAACCAGCCTCAATGCAGCTAACAAGTAAATATAAGAGAAGTCTGTTTAAACGAGGTGGTGAGTATATCCATGAAGGTTTCTATGTCTGGAAAATGGAGGCGGTGCCAATGAAAGTATTTTCCTCAACAGACATGAATTGTGTGACTCAATTCAGGCACTGAAACTTTCAAAATAGAGCCTTAGCATTTTGGAAAATATTCAACCACTCAGATACTGCCACTCATGCATCTGCTGCAGAACTCAGCACGGTGTCGCGTAACAGTGGCCATGTTTAATAAAGTATTATTTGGATGAGTGAATAACTGAATAGATCCTTGAAAATAATTATATAGGAAAAACTCTTCCAACTTCTTTAGAAACTTGTGGGAGGGCTTAGGATAAGGATTCCCTTCCAAGCACTGGCACAGGGTCCCTGCTCAGACATGGGCCTAGATTTTCTACTCTGTCTTAAAGAATCCATTGTACAAGGGCACAAGAAGTAATTACAAATAACCATGGCAAGGACTATAGCAGGGCTGGCCCTGTGACGTAGGATTCCTGTGCTGCCGGCATCCCAGATGGGCGCTGGTTTGAGTCCCAGCTGTTCCACTTCTAATCCAGCTCTCTGCTATGGCCTAGAAAACCAGAAGATGGCCCAAGTGCTTGGGCCCCTGCACCCATGTGGGAGACCCAGAAGAAGTTCCTGGCTCCTGGTCAGATTGGCACAGCTCTGGTTGTTGTGGCCATTTGGGGAGTGAATCAGCAGATAGAAGACCTCTTTCTCTGCCTCTCTGTAACTCTGCCTTTCAAATAAATAAATCTTAAAAAAAAAAAGACTATTTATAGCTACCAAAATTGTTTGGTAACATCTGTGCTTATGATTATTACATAATGTACCTGCAAGGAGACAGCCTATTCAGAACTTCTCTTGCCCTAGAATATATATTTTTCTGATTACTTTTAGAATATTTATTAACTAATTTTTATTTGAAAGACAGACAGACACACACACACACACACTCCTCCATCTACTGGTTCACTCTCCAAATGCCTGCAACAGCCAGGGCTGGGCAAGGCAGAAGCTCAGAACTCAATTCAGGTCTCCCACATGGTGGCAGGGGCCCGACCACCTGAGGCATCCTCTGCTGCCTTGCACGGTGCTCCTTAGCGGGAAGCTAGAGCTGGAAGTACAGCCAGGACTCGAACCCGGGCACTGCATCTGGGATGGGAGGGTACACCAAGAAGGATCTTAACTGCCGCACCAAGCGCCTGCCTTTACTTTGTGAATATTGAAACGCTTTCAGTTGTTTAATGTATTTGTCTCTTTACTGCTCCTGTATTGGTACTTTTAATCATTTAATGCGAAAAACCTCAAATCTGGAAACTTCTTTTCTATGACTTCTATGTTGCTGACACCAATGATAACTTTGGGTCCTGACCCACTTGACCTGACTGCATTCAACGAGGCTGTCCACTCCCTTCTTGGCGTGCCGTCCTCGCCTGACTGCCATCCAATTTTCCTTGGACAGCTCTGCCCTCTCATTTGTCATCTTTTCCTTTATCCTCACCTTTCTTGGACCTTTAAACAATGCACTGCCCCACAGTTAAACATGAAAACACACAAAAAATCCATGCTTTGTCTTATTTACTTAAAAGGAAGAGTAGGCTGGCGCGGCGGCTCAATAGGCTAATCCTCCACCTAGCGGCGTCAGCACACCGGGTTCTAGTCCCGGTCAGGGCGCCGGATTCTTTCCCGGTTGCCCCTCTTCCAGGCCAGCTCTCTGCTGTGGCCCGGGAAGGCAGTGGAGGATGGCCCAAGTGCTTGGGCCCTGCACCCCATGGGAGACCAGGAGAAGCACCTGGCTCCTGCCTTTGGATCAGCGCGGTGTACCGGCCACAGCGTGCCAGCCGTGGCGGCCATTGGAGGGTGAACCAACGGCAAAGGAAGACCTTTCTCTCTGTCCGTCTCTCTCTCTCACTATCCACTCTGCCTGTCAAAAAAAAAAAAAAAAAAAGAAAAAAAAAAGAAAAAAAAAAAAGAAAGGAAGAGTAAAGAGAGAGAGGGAGAGACAGAGTAAAGATCTTCCATCCACTGGTTCATTCCGCAAAGACCCACCACAGCCAGCACTAGGCCAGGCCGAAGCCAGGAGCTCCATCCTGGACTCCCACATGTGGGCGGCAGCGGCCCATGCACTTGAGCCATCTTCTGCTAGTATCGCTACTCTCGCACCCTGGGGCATTATTAAGTCAAATCAGGCTCTGTTGAACACAAGAACTGCGGTACTCTGATCTGAGAATCCCGATCGCCACCAAGTGATGGATGGGTAGGAGTGTACGCAGAGTAGATACGCTGGACAAAGGATGCTTCACATCCCGGGCGGAATGCAGCTGGGCGGCACAGGATTTCTTCAAGGTATTCAGAGTGGTGTGCAGCTGAAACTCAGGAATTATTTCTGGAAGTTTCCACTTCGTATTTTAGGACTGCAGTTCGCTACGGCTAACTGCAAATGCGGGAACGGAGCCATCGGTCCGTGGGAACTACCGTGCCACATTCAGGACTACACGAGTTCCAAATCTGAAGGGCTCCTGTTTTCTCACAGAAACAACAGTTGAAAAACACGCACTAGACTTACTGTTTCCTCAGGGTAAGAGGAAGACAACAGGACAGTGGAAATTCAGCCCGCTGAGAACGGCAGGAGCAAGGCAGCAGTCACCTTAGATGCCCGCATGTGAGGCACACACTGGGACAGACCGAATTGAAGACAGGGATGAGCGACTCAGGTACCTTGGACGTTTAACTTGATTTTGCCCAAGGCCGTCCCGGCTGGGTTCTGAGCCACGCACACGTAAACGCCAGCATCCTCGCGGGCGGCTCTGGAGATCTGCAGGCTGCCGCCAGGGAGCACCGCACGGCTTTGCCCTACGTCAGCATCACAAAGCAGAGGGGGATTTTTATTGGCTTGGGAAAACCGTACTGACTCGTGGTTTATAAAACACCCAACGTGCCAGACGTCCCTAGACGGACACAGGGGCAGGTACCTGAGCTGAGCACGCTGATGCCTTCTTTCTGCCACGTAATGAAAGGCCTGGGTGTCCCTGCGGCGTCACACGGCAACAGAACGGGATTGTGCAGGATGACATCCAGGTCGCTGGGCTGCGGCTGAATGACTGGAGGCTCTGTCAAAGCCAATCAACAACAGGAAGTAACAGCACCGGCTCAGGGCAGACAGGCGGCACAGGATGAGCCTCAACAGGCCCAAACGCAAAACTCCACAACAAGGGTGATGCCACTGCCCCAGAGAGAAGGGGATGTCGCCGCACTGTTATCTGAGTCCCACGGTGGTAGACACCATGCGTTAGAGGAGCTCTACCGGCAGCCGACATGCAGGAATGGAGGGAAAAATCCAAGAAGCAAAATAATCGTGGGGTAGTTCTGCGTGACTTGCCGTGTGTGTCTGTTTTAGTCTACTGAAAAACAGCTTGAGGCTCTCCTACCCCCAAGATAATACTGTGGTCCATAGCTCTAGACAGGGTCACATTTCAAGAATAAACACTCCAAAAAAAGACAACATAATAATAAACAAAAAATTACCCAAAGCTGGCAAGCTTTAAATAAGCAAACAGCCTCACACACCTTGGACATGAAGGGTCACGTGGCGATGTGCAGAACCGGCTGAATTCCTAGCAACGCAAGTGTACCTTCCAGCGTGGCTGAGCTGGCTGGAGAAGATTTCAATTGTTCCTAAAAAGGAAAAGGTTTAAGGTATAGTACGCCTTCCTGGTTTTCTGGTTCAGTTAATCATGTCTCTCATTTTCATGTCTTCTGCACTTAGCACACAGGTACTTGGCTCATATTCATACTTGTATCCCTGAAGAGCTGGGCACAGTACTCTTTTATTATCATTAAGGTTTATTTATTTACTTGAAAGAGAGAGATTGACTGATTGATCTTCCATCTGCTGGCTCACTGCCCAAATGGCCACAAACAGCCAGCGCTGGGTCGGGCCAGGCCAAAGCCAGGAGCTTCCTCTGAGTTTCTCGTGTGGGTGGCAGGCTCCCAAGGACGTGGGCCATGCTCTGTTGCTTTTCCAGGCTCATTAGCAGGGAGCTGGATTGGAAGTTGAACAGTCGGGACTTGAACTAGTGCCCATATGGGGTGCTGGCATTGCACGTAACAATTTAGCCTACTATGCCACAACTCCAGCCCCTTTATTATGGACTGCATTATGGAGGCATAATTTGCATATCAAGAAAGTCACCCACTTAAAATGTTCAACTCAATAATCTTAGCACATTTACAAAGAGCAATCACAGTGTGATTTTTCATAAAATGCTGTTTTTATCAAGAGCAGGTTTGTCCACCTGTTTTTTTTTGTTGTTGTTAGATTTATTTATTTAAAAGATAGAGTTATGGGGTGAGGGACACAGGCAGAGAGATAGTGAGATTTTCCATCCACTAGTTCACTCCCCAAATGACCGCTTCAGCCGGGGTTGTGCCAGGCTGAAGCCGGGAGCCTGGAGCGTCCTCCTGGTCTTCCATGTGGGCGCAGAGTTCCTTTGGACCATCTTCCACTGCTTTCCCAGGTGCATTAGCATGGCGCTGGCCCAAAGATGGAGCTGCTGGGTCTGAAACCAGTGGCCATATGGGATGTTGGCATTGCAGATGGCAGCTTAACATGCGAAGCCTAAGCGCCAGCCCATCCGTCTTACTTTAGAATCTTTCCATCAACTCAAAAAGAACCTGGTACTCAATTACAGTCACTCCCCATCGCACCCCTGCCCTAGGCCACCACTGATTCAATCACCAATCACTGCAGGGTGGGGCTTTAACCTGCTGGGCCACAGCTTGGGCCCCGATTTCTATTTTTTTTAAGGTTTATTTAATTACTTTTGTTTATTGGAAATATAGAGCAATGGAGAGCAAGAGGCAAAGGTACAATCTGTGTGTTAGTTCACTTCCCCAAATTCTTGAAACAGCCAGGGGCAGGCCAGGCCAAAGCCAGGAGCAAGGAACTCCATCAGGGTTTCCCACGTGGTGACAGGGGCCTAAGTTCTTGAGCCATCATCAGCTGCCTCCCAGGAGCCATTGGCAGGGAGCTGGATGAGACACAGAACGGCAGGACTTGAACTGGCTCTGCTATGGGGTGCAGGCGCCCCAAGCGGCAGCTTACTCCCAGGCACCACAATATCAACGCTGGGTAAGTTTTCACTAACACCAGTATGAATAATCTATACTTTCATTTAGGAGAATTATTTTTTTCTCCTCAGTACTACACATTGCATAAATGATGGTCGCTACTATATTCAAAAACCGCTCAGGGCTGGCACTGTGGCGCAGTGGTCCCCCATGGGTGCCTGCTTCAGTCTCAGCTGCTCCACTTCAACCCGGCTCCCTGCTATGGCTGGGAAAGCAGTAAAGGATGACCCGAGTGCTTGGGCCCCTGCATCCACGTGGGAGATCCGGAAGAAGCTCCTGGCTTCAGCCTGGCCCAGTCCAGGCTTGCCTCGGCCATCTAGGGAGTGAACCAGTGGATGGAAGATCTCTCTCTAACTGTAATTTAATTATAATTAAGTAAATCTTTATTAAAAATCTGTTTAGTATAGCATTTAAAACAGCCTTCCCTGCTAAATTAAAAAAAAAGCCTCAGAAGTGTGAACCCTGCATTAGGTTTGTAGTTTCAGAAGCTTAGGAGAGCAGACAGACTGTCTTAGTAATTATTAGCTAAATGCACACTCTGGCAAAAAGGTAACAGACGCTGAAACCCTTAGGTTTAGTACCTATGCACAGAAACACCAGCAATCAAGCTTATTCTATTTAGACTATTTTTAATACAAGCTTATTCTATTTAGACTATTTTTAATATAAGCTTATTATATTTAGATTAGTCACACATATTATTTTCTGCAACCAGACTTTTTCCTTTCTCTCCCTTTCTCCCCTTCTGAGTCTGACTGCAATTTTTTCCAGGCACATTTTATTCTTTATTCGGTACAACAGAAGGCCACGCAAAGGCCCCTTGCTAATAACTAATGCAACCAAGAGATGTGAAATCCCCGAGCTGGGTCTTACCGGAGGACAGAATTCGGTAGCCATCTCCCCTGGGGAGCAGTCTGACACCGTTTTTGGTCCAGTGAATGGAAGGAAATGGAACTCCGGTGGCAGCGCAGGTCATCACCGCTGGAGCCCGGGCGGTCACCACCACGTCCGCAGACTCGTCAGCTACGGAGGGCGGAACTGAGACAAGAGGAAGAAAGTGAGCTGCATGTCCTGCTGTACTAGTGCCTCTTTCTGCTCTCAAAGGGAACACTCGGTAAGCAGAAAAGAAGGCCTGTGCGCAGCAGCGGGATGGTTGGCGCGGCCACCCTGGACTGCGTGTGAAGCCAGTCTACCTTGGACGGTGAGGCCCACGGCTCTCTTATCCTCTCCAGCATCGTTTGTCACGGTGCACTCATAGGTGGCGGTGTCATCCACAGAAGGGGAGATGATCGCCAGAGAACCAGAAGAGAGGAGCCTACGAGAGAGTTCAGAGCACGAGATGCTGTGTGCCGGTTTCAGACATCTTTCCACTTGGCTCATGTGGTGACTTGAGGGCCATCGGTCTCCTCCCTCAGTTAACATGAGCTTCATTTCTTTGATGCAAACTTTGTGCACTGGATGTTACATTTGTAGGGGTTTGATGGGTTAACAGGGCTTAAACTTGATAGTGACAGGAAGCAGTTCATTTGAAGGGCTGTCTAAAGTGGGAATCTTGCATTGTCTGATACTCACAGCATGACCAACCCTGGTTTCCTAGGAGGAATCCAGGGCAGTGAGCACCCTGATGGCGGCACGGGATCCATGCCTGGAGCCATCTCAAATGCTGCCTATAAAAATCATCTCTACATTTCTCAGTCACTTTGCAGGTTGCCATTTGAGTTCTCTTCTCAGACAGACGGGTAACTACAGGTCTCCTTACACGTGAGGGCTACTTTGGAGACAGATACTGCACCTGGAACACTTTCCCTTGACTTCTAAACTGAAGCAATCTGGGTCACTTCAAATGTTTAGGAAGCAGAATGAACAGTCATGTGTGATGTTCAGTGAATCTAAATTACAATGCCTGTTTGCTTACTGCAAACTGTATACTGACTGAATAGAAATGACTTGGTTTAATGCAACCATATTCTTTCTTTTTCAGGAGCTTTGTACATTTGCTAAATAGCACATACTTTCAAGTCGCTGACCTCCCAATGTCAAAAGGTTAGCAAGATGAGAAGAGGAAATGACACAGTTTCCCCTGCAGCTCCTACTTTCCCATTTCCTGGTATGCCAGAACTCATTTTTGCCAAAGAAGATCTATGAGAGCACTTGCTCTTAGTACTGTGGTCAGTCCTCTGACAGGATAACCATTAACTCATCTGAGACAGAGGTGATGGTACGCGTAATCTAAAGCATCATAAATTCTTAGTGACTTCAAGTTTAGCTGTCAAAACCACATATTGCCACGTGTGAGCCATCGAGGTAAAGCCGGAGGAAGGTGAAAATTGTAGTGGACGCCGCTCTTCTTCCTCACACGTGCTGCCAAACATCTAAGTGGGATTTCCAGGTAACACTGGGCCTGCAGTTAGAGTTCGCGTTTATTTTTACAGAATCATTCTTATTTTATGGTGTTTTATCCTCTACTTTATGAAATTCCAGTAAGAGCTAAACTCAGGCTACAAATCCAGGCCTGTAGGCCTCACTGAGAGTCACCGTGGAGCTTATGTGTGGAAAAGCTGCACCTACACAAAACTTTCAGGTTCAAAACTGGGTCTCATTTTAAGAAAAACATACTCTCTGCATTAGCCAATTCTTCATACTTCATGTATTTGCTGCCCCCATTGACACACTTAAAATGCTGTTTCTTATTAAAAAAAAGTTTCCAAATTACTCATGAGACTTTTCAATTAAGACTTCCTTACCTGTATAAATTCTCAATTAAGACTTCCTTACCTGTATAAATTCTGATTTTGATCCACGTTAAGAAGATGCCCATTTTTTCTCCATTTGACGGATGGCTTGGGGATGCCGGACGCCTCACAGGCCAGGGTAGTCTGGACATTCACCGTTGCAGTTACATTGGTAGGACCCGCAGCAATGGAGGGAGGAACTGGAACAAGGTCAGCAAGTTAGCGGGGAAGAAAGTCAGCAACCTGTGCCATCTGAGACGTTTCTGCTGAACTGAAACTGGCCGCTGGCACCTTCACGCACGGTTAGAGGCTCTGCGAATTTGACAGCGCTGTGACAACTTGGCTGCAGTGAGGAGAAAACACGGGGCTGCCTGCTGGCAGTTGCACTCATACTCAAACAGCCTTGATGTCAAAGTCTTCGTGACCTCACTGGTTTTGGCTGTCAAAGACGACTGGATGGGAAGCCTCCAGGCTGTGTATAAAAGTGGACTTACCGAGCACTTGCAAATCTATCCGCCTGCGGTCTGTCCCGGCAGCGTTGGTGGCCATGCACAAATACCGGCCTGCGTCGGTGACCCGTGTCGACTGGATCCGAAGGAATCCGTTCTCCAAGATGGAGTACCTGCAAGAAAGATGCCGAGTGGCCTCCTGATTCGGCCTGTTCTGATCACTTACGTTTCAGGACCCCTTCAAAGACCTAGTGAGAGTCATGGCAGGTTTCTCCTGTTTCACACAGATGCACAGTCACCATACTCCCGGCGGGAGGCAGGTGGGAAGAGGGTACGGCATGAAGGTGCTTAGCAGGTAGGCTTGCAATTGCAAATGCCTGTAATCATTGTGGAGATAGAAGCCATAGGGGATTACGCTTTAAAATACTAAATTTCCATGCTCGTTATCAAGATGAAAAACTAATTCTAAATGATGCAAGATCCAAATAATGCATTGGGAGGAAGACTTAAAGATCTGTGTTTGGACTTTTCATCTGTTTCCAGAACCGTTACCTTGCCTGATTCCCGGCTAGAACGGCTCCGTCCTTTCTCCAAGTCAGCCTTGGGGTGGGCACGCCATCAGCTGAGCATTCCAGCACAGCTGACACATTGACGAGAGTGACAAGACTCTGGGGGCCACCCTTTATGTTTGGAGGAACTGAACAAGAGACACACGTAAGAAAACTCAGCTTTACTACATAGCATAGCCTTTGACTAAGACCCTGAAGACATAATCTGAGCAAATGTATGGCTTTGTCTACACTAATCTAGGTTAGTATAAACAGAGTTGTGATTTAACTCCTGTAGTTTTACTCAAATTACTTTGTGTTTAAAAATAAAGAGTAGGTGGGGAAGAGCAGGTTAAATGCTGGTGTGGTGCGTAAATCTGGATCTGTGGAAGAGACCGAACACAAAGCAGCTCTGGTCTGATGCAAATTAAAGAGGATACTTCTTACTCTGTTTGGCCAAATAATGGTCAGAGAATGTTAACACTGGAGTAACTCACTCTAAATAAAGAGCAGAGAGGGGCTGTTTTAGCGAAAGGCACATCTGTGGTTAATCACGCCCAGCTCAGAACAAGCATTTGTTAATCACTGAGCTCATGCGGGAATACAAAGCCTGCATTTTTATTTCAGTATTAGAGATACTGACTGTGTGGGTGACCCAATAGCCTTTAAAAAATTTCATACACTAAAAGTCCAAAGGGACTCTTTTGGGGAAAGTCTAAATTATCCTCCTGAATTTTGATGTTCAGATACTGTATATAAGAAATCATAGTCCTATATCAGTTTCCATCTAGCACATATATTATACTCTCCAACTATGAACAATGTGGACTAAATGATGGGCCATTTGCCATTCGAGATTCAGTGTATCAGCTCACATACAAATAACACAAAACGTCAAAATATGCCAACAACTGAACATACACCATCCTTTAAGATATAGTAATATTTCTGTACTTTTTTATATTGAGTTAACTTGCAATACTGCATAATGCTAGTACAAATGCTATTTTGTTGTCTTCAAAATAAATGAGATAACCACAAACAAGGATCTCTCTAGTATGCTCACATGCATGCCCTGGGTTAAACGTCTACACTGTGAAAGAGGGCACCATTTTTCTTACCATTCACAAAGACAGTGAATTCTCTTGTGGTCTTCCCTGCTATGTTGCTGGCAACACAGGTATAGTTGGCAGTATCTCCAAGGTCTGCGTTGTTAATCTGCAAGTATCTCCCTCCAGAAAGGATTCGCACTCGAGGCGAGGCCTGGATTCAGCAAGTCAAATGTATCATTTAAATGCCAAAAGAAGATGCTTCAGTTTGATTTCGTATCACCGGAAGCAACTACAGGGAGCTGGGAAGCTGCTCCCCTACCATCCCTGCAGACCAGAAGTTCCCAGGAAACCGCGTGAACCAGTGGGTGGATGCGAGAGCCACAGGGATCCAGTATGGAGGGCAGGTGCTCAAGCCAAGCCCATTAGAGCCCTCCTCACAACTCTGGCTGGAAGTGCTGGGGGAAAAGGCGTAACCTTTGTATTGGAGCCACTTCGGGGTGACATAGGCCTGGGGGCAGTGCTACCAGGTGGGGACCCTGGCAGAACAAAGGCCAAGCAGAGGAGCTCAGAGTCGGAGCACACGCAGGGCTGCTTCCACCCGTGGCAGAGCCTCTGGCCCACACAGGGCCAGCTGCCAATTCACCTACTACTCTGGCCATGTTTTTTTCTTTTTTCATTTAAGTTGGTTTCAGTCTGAATTCTGTCCCTTACAATGGAGAGTTTCCTAACAAATTTACTCTGGTAAATTCAGAAAAACATTATCCGAAGAGTAAAAAAAAAAAAATTCTATTTATTTGAAAGGCAGAGCAACAGAGAAAGGGAGAGGTCTCCCACCCATCGGCTCACTCCCCAAAGGCCACAACAGCTTAGGCCCAGCCAGGAACCAGAAACACCAAGCAGTTCTCCTATGTGAGTGGCAGGGGCCCAAGGGCAGGAACCATCTTCCATTGCCCTCCCAGGCACGACAGGAGGGAGCCGGATGCAAGTGGAATACCTGGGACCCACACTGGTGCTGATATGGGATGCCCGTGTCACAGCAAGGTGTAATCTGCTGCACCACAAAACCGGCCCTCATCTCCTAACATTTTACAAATAAGCAGATAAGGGCTGGTGTTGTGGCATAGTGGGCCCCAGCTGCTCCACTTCTAATCCAGCTCCCCGCTAATGGCCTGGGAAAAGCAGCAGCAGATGGCTCAAGTGCTGGGGCCCCTGCACCCATGTGGGAGACCCAGATGAGGTACCTGGCTCCTGGCTTCTGCCTGGCCAGGCACTGTCTGTTGTGGCCACCGGGGGTGTAATGGGAGATCTCCCTCTTTCTCTGTAATTCTGTCAAAAATAAACAAACCTTAAAAGAAACATAAACAATTTCAGTATATAAATTTCTTAAGCATTTATTTTGTGCCCATGCACTGGACCAAGAATTATAAAAATACAGTGACAATGAAACCCGGCTGCTGCTATCAAGTGTAATTGGAGAGAGAGAGCAAACAAGTAATCTTGGTGTACAGCCTAGTGTCTGATATTCATATACATTTAAAATGCATCAAAGATAAGATTTCTCTGCCATGTAGATGCAGACTGTTCATACTAAAATATGCAGTCCATTATTTT
Source organism: Oryctolagus cuniculus (assembly GCF_051225735.1). Taxonomy (NCBI): domain Eukaryota; kingdom Metazoa; phylum Chordata; class Mammalia; order Lagomorpha; family Leporidae; genus Oryctolagus; species Oryctolagus cuniculus. The sequence goes on along the minus strand of NC_142879.1, from coordinate 3,278,315 downwards.
AGAAGTCCACACATTTTTCTAGGCCTTTCATTGCTGTTGGTAATCATAATAAAATGTTAGCTCTAATGAGAATAAATGGTTTCTTAAACATGTTAAGTTTTGTGATACATTTTAATTCTTTAAAAATTTATTTTATTTGGAAGGCAGAAAGACAGAGAAACAGACAAAGTGAGATCTCCAATCTGCTAGTTGGAGCTGGACTCAGTCCAGGTCTCCCACGTGGGTGTCAGGACCAAAGTACCTGAGCCATCACCTGCTACCTCCCAGATTAAATGAAATCAGAATGGAGCCAGGACTTGAGCCCAGATACCCTGATAAGGGGTGCTGGCACCCCCAATGGAGTCTTAACTGCTAGGGCCAACGTCCACCCTGAAATGTTTCAATTGTTAATGTACGGGCACAGCAGGGCTTTAGGTGATGAAAGTTTTCAGTGCGCCTTCTCATAATGTGTATCTTCTAAAAACTAGTAAACTCTACTTAGTAAGCCTCACTACAGTTTTATTCAGCACCAGTGATTCCTTCCAAATTGGACATCTGCCCTCAGATGGACCCCCTTCTCAGCTGATGACCTTGCTCCCTATTGCGCCGAGAACACCCCACCTCTGTACCGGCCACACTCCCCCCTGCCTCCTACACGTGACTCTGCCCTTCTGTGGCCTCACCCTCGTGGCCAAGGTCATCTCCTACCCTTGACCTCGGTCCCAGGCCTCCCCTGTGTACCTGTGCTGGACATTTCTCTTCCTCTCTCCCATACCTTCTATAGCTGCTTCTTTCAGCAAAAAGCTGTGCAACTGTTTAATGTTTAAATAGTGAGGTGCCAGTGAGCTGTGGCTGACCAGTCACTCCATTTTGTCCCTGAGTATTCTCTATTTTTTTTCTAACCAGTCAAAAACTAACCTTGTAAGAATGCTATCTGTGCCAGCACTGTGGTGTAGCAGGTAAAGCCACCGCCTGCAATATTAGCATCCCATATGGGCGCTGGTTCGAGTCCTGGCTACTCCACTTTCCATCCAGCTCTCTGCTGTGGTCTGGGAAAGCAGTGGAAGATGGCCCAAGTCCTTGGGTCCCTGCACCTGCATGGGAGCCCCGGAAGAAGATCCTGGCTCCTGGCTTTGGCTCACTGCAGCTCCCGCCATTGTGGCCATCTGGGGAGTGAACCACCGGATGGAAGACCTCTGCCTCTGCCTCTCTGTAACTCTGCCTTTCAAATAAATAAATAAATCTTTTTTCTTCCAGGTCTCCCATGCAGGTGCAGGGGCCCAAGGACTTGGGCCATATGGGATGCTGGTGCTGCAGGCTGGAGCTTTAACCCATTGTGCCACAGCACCGGCCCCAATAAATTTTTAAAAATAAAAAGAATGTTATCTGTAAGGTTTGTTTACATTAAGTGCAGGGAAATGTGTTCGATGCCTCCCAAGTTAAGCAACCTTGATAACCTGGCTGTTCCAGCTTCTGTAACTAACTTCCAACAAGATGTGGTTCTGCCTTTAGACGCCTGCCCGGAGCTCTGCCGGGGCTGCGTGATTAGCAGAGCCCACGCCCCAGCGCAGCTGCCGGCTTTCGGAAACAGACTCCGGAGTTCGGCCTGAGACTGGCGTCCTGTAACTCGCGCTTCTGAATACAACAGAACCTGCTCACTGCAACTTCTTCTATTAACTCTCCAAACAATAACCTATGTCCGCTCTATGGGAGAACCGTTGTTTGAATCTTTAATCACTTCTACTTATTGCCGAAGCCAACGGATACAAGCAGGTTGGCACTCGGGTGGCCTCTCGGTCCCTCCGCCCCGTCCTCGGCTTTCGGGACACCAGATCTGCTGCCGCAGTCCTGTCGCTGCCTCGTCGTGCTCTGACGCCTCTCCGGCTCTGTTCCCACTTGCTGCTCTGACACTGCGGTTTCTGGTTAAACCCACGAAAACTTACAACTTCAGCAGCAGCTTACACCACGAGCAGCACATCAGAAACCTTTTTTTTTTTTTTAAAGAAACATAGACCCTACTTTTAACATTTTCTAGATTCTACGTAGTTAATATACAGGTAGTTTAAATAAAAATCTCTAAGCCCAAACTTGCTTTCCCCACTGGTGAACTCGCCCTTTCCCAGTCGGATATCACTTGGTCACATCTGGTATCAGCCTGCACTGAGCCACTTGTCAACATCCACTCAGTCCCCACGTTAACACCTCAGGGACCGCAGTGAAAAGCGCATGGGGAGACAGGCAGCACGGAGGCCAAGTCAGAGCGCGAAGGGCCCTGTGAGCTCAGCGGGTGGTTTATCCACAATCCTGAAATTTATGGGGGGCAGTCAGAGAATTTTCAATTATTAATTTATTTTTATTTATGCAAGGCAGAGGGGGAGTGAGAGAGGGAGGGGGAGGGGGAGAATTTCCATGTACTGGTTTATTCCCCCAAATGCCTGCAATATTCTCCAGGCCAAAGCCAGGAGAGCCAGGAATTCCATGTGGGGCTCCCATGCGGGTGGCAGGGGCCCGAGTTCTTGAGCCATCACCTGCTGTTTCCCAGGGTGCTCGGCAGCAGCAAGTTGGAACTGGCAGTGCGGCTGGGACTCGAACCCGGGCACACTGGTACAGGAGGGATCCAGGTGTCCCAAGTGGCAGCCTAACCGCTCGGGCAAACAGCCGCCTCCTCCACACAGGATTGTAATCCAGTTCTACTGCACCCTTACCAAGCCTCCAGCTCCTGTCCTAGCAGCACTCCTGTCCCTGTGAGGCTCTGCACAACCAGGGCCGACGGCCGGGATCCCTTTCCTGTCCTTTCTCAGTCACTGCACAGACACGCCAGTACATCCCAATCCACCTCTGGGAGGCGTCCCGGGCTGCTCCTGGTTCCTCAGTCTGGGACACCGGCTTCTCCTGTTTCTGTGAAACGCCGTCCCTCCCTGCAAGGTTCAATTTATCCGCAGTATTGTCTACACCCTTCGCTTTACCTTTGTCTTCCCAGACACGGTCATTTCAGCGAGCACACCAGAGGACTGCAGGGCTCAGGGCCGTGCGTGCTGTGCGGCAGATGAGTGGCACTCGGATCCCTGGCTCCGGCCATGCTGGCTGTGCCGCTTGGTGGTGGTATGAGGTGTTAAGAGGACAACACCCCCTTTATAATTAACTGATAGAAACAGTATGGCACAATGGCTATGCTGACGGAATGGGGAAGAACAAAGGAAAAGTGCTAAGGACAAATCTCCTCGGGGATTCTGGGCCCAGACTCAGATCCCTAGCGGCACCACGTACCCTTTGGAGTCCCTTTAAGTTTAGACCGAGAAATTCAGTGGCAGGCGGCCCTGGAGACTTGGGAGAGCAGGTCTGTTCCTTTGAAACTCTGAAGGTTTCTTTTCTCATAAAGAGACAGGCGAGGGCCGGTGCTGTGGCGTAGCAGGTAAAGCTGCTGCCTGTGGTGCCGGCATCCCACATGGGCACTGGTTCGGGACCTGGCTGCTCCACTTCTGATCCAGCTCTCTGCTATGGCCTGGGAAAGCAGCAGAAGATGGCCCAAGTGCTTGGACCCCTGCACCTGGAAGAAGCTCCTAGCTCCTGGCTTTGGAATGGTGTGGCTCCAGCTGTTGTGGCCATCTGGGGAGTGAACCAACAGAGGGAAGACCTCTCTCTCTGCCTCTCCTTCTCTCCATGTAACTCTTTCAAATAAATAATCTTAAAAAAAAAAAAAAAAGGAGAGACAGGCAAGTGTTTCGAGTCAGACTGAATCCCTGAGCTCCAGGAGACGCATGCGGGGCCCAATTTCCAGAGCGCCATCATCTGGCCTGCTCTAAGCACACCACGCCCACCGTGCAGAGCTGAGTGGCTTGCAGCAAGATGTCTACAAGCAATGGCTTCACAGCTTTTTTTTATGATTTCAATATGAATCCATGGGGTTTAGGAAGAGATTTACCTGTAGGTGTGCTCTGTTTTTGAGCCACGTAATTACAGGTGGGGGCACCGCATCCGATTTGCACTCCAGTGTCACTTGTCTGTTCTGTGACACAGTGAAATCCTGAGGCTCATCTGTTCCGGCAATGTTAGGGGGCACTGGGTATGAGAGCAAACACAGCAAGACCTTCAGTAGCTGCGGTGTCGAAAGGTCTGGATTCTCACAGGTGTCCCACGAATGTCAGTTCTGTTACTCAAAGTCAGAGGCATAACCTTCAAACCATACTCATTTAACCTGTAGTCCAGATAATCATGCAAACAGCAGGTTAAGCCACCACCTGTAGCACCAGCATCCCATATGGGTATCAGTTCGAGTCCCAGCTGCTCCACTTCTGATCCAGCTACCTGCTTATGTCCTGGGAAAGCGGCAGAGATGGCCCAAGTGTTTGAGCTCCTGCACCCACGTGGAGGACCAGGAGGAAGCTCCTGGCTCCTGGCATTTCTGACCCAGCCCTAGCCATTGCGAACATTTGGAGAGTGAACCAGCAGATAGAAGACATCTCTCTCTCTCTGCCTCTCCCTTTCTGTAACTCTGCCTTTCAAATAAATAAAAAAAAATTTTTTTAAAAAACAAAAAACAGTGGAGTGGCTCTTATCTTACTCAACAATCTCACATTGAGAAGTGAAATCCTCCCAACAGCTACATCACTGGCAGGATTAGCACTGTAATCACATTACTATAACCATTTGATAGGCAGAGACTGAGGCACAAAGAAAGAGTCCCTGGTTCAGCCTCTAAGTTGGTAATCATTTTCCCTGAATATCTGATTTTAAAACAATCAAGGCTGGTGCCGCGGCTCACTAGGCTAATCCTCTGCCTGCGGCGCCAGCACACCGGGTTCTAGTCCCGGTCGGGGCGCCGGATTCTGTCCCGGTTGCCCCTCTTCCAGGCCAGCTCTCTGCTGTGGCCCGGGAGTGCAGTGGAGGATGGCCCAAGTCCTTGGGCCCTGTACCCACATGGGAGACCAGGAGAAGCACCTGGCTCCTGGCTTCGGATCAGCGCAATGTGCCGGCCGCAGCGCGCTGGCAGTGGCAGCCATTGGAGGGTGAACCAACGGCAAAGGAAGACCTTTCTCCCTGTCTCTCTCTCTCTCACTGTCCACTCTCCCTGTCAAAAATAATAATAAAAAACAAACAAACAAAAAATCAAAGCAGACAGCTTTCATAGCATACAGAAATGCATATATTCTTCCTGATATACAGAAATAAATATACTTTTCTGTGAATCTTTACAAAACTTGTATGTCAATTACTGGCACGGCCAATCTGTATCTGGGAGTTGGGAGCGGCGTGGGGAGGACACTTCCACGCCAGGCAGCTGGCACAACCACCTGGTCATTTGGAGGACGAGAATGAAACAAAGATCTTCTGCTTGATTTTGTCAAATATTCTTCCCCAGGAAGTGCAATTCCTGTTTCGATGTCCAAACAGTGCTGGACAGTCTAATGGGTCAGCTCGCTTGGAGGGAACTGGGCAGTAAGTTTCAAAATCCTTAGATGTATGTGTATACAAACATCTGTGTGTGCGTGTTGAGTCTGTGTAACTAAGCAAACTAAAGAAATTTCTCGAAAGAAACAGTCTGACAGTATTGTTTAAATTGGTGCAGAGGAAGAGCTTAAATATCCAAAATTAGGAGGTACAATGGGACACTATGCAATCATAGAAATGTCATAAATATATTTATTGATATGCATAATAAAAAACAAGTTTAAAATCTATGTGCTGTATGGTATTTTTTGTAATGAAACACATTAAAAATATCTGTGGTGAGATTATGGATTATTTTTATTTTAATATAATTATTTATGAATTTTTTTTGAGATGCAGAGAGAGAGAGAGACACACAGGGAGAGAAACAGAAAGAAATAGAGAGAGACAGTGAGGCAGAGAGTGTTCCCATTTGAAGGCTTACTCCCTAAGTGCTGGCAATGGCCCAGGTTAGGCCAGGGCAAAAGCTAGAAGACAGGAATGCAATACAAGTCTCCCACATGGGTGGCAGGATACCAATTACTCTTCCCAGGATCTGTTAGCAGGAAGCTGGAATCAGAAGCCAGAGCCAGGAATCAAATCCAAACCCCCCACTGTGGGATGAAGGTGTTTTAACTGCTGGCTACACACCCACTCCCTATATTCTTCTATTTTCAATCAGTGACAATGAATTATTGGCCCAGGAACAAAACTCAAAAAAATCCATCAATCTATCCCCAAGGAATACTTGATCAAAGCTAAGAATCATATTTGCAAAGTACATATTTCCCGACTTATAAACATATCTTATGTGTGCTCTGAAGTCGCCCCACGGCCTACAATCCTGGCGTCCAATGAGCTGTGTGTACGAGGCCACAGAACAAGCTGCCGAGTTTACCATGCACTCTCACTAGATATTCCTTATCGGCATCTCCTGCGGGACTGGACGCCACACACGTGTATCTTCCTGTGTCTTCCACCTGAAAAACCCACGAAAGTGAATTGCACAATGTCAGCATGTTGGTTTGGGTGGCACGAAGAAATATCCCCTGGAACGAATTTAAGAATCCCCACACAAAGCAAGGCATCTGTAAGGAAACACAATAATCTAACTGCTTAATGCTTGTGGTTGGCACTCGGACACCAAACGCTGCTGCATCTGTCACATGCAAACCTGTTTCCACAGACTTGGAATGCTCACAAGTGTGATGTTTTTAATGACAGCAGAAAAGGCAGACGTATGCTGGACCCAGCCCCATTCGTGATAGACTACACACTCGATATTTACTGAAAGAACAAACATTCATGGGCTTTTAGACTGAAAGTTTCAATTGCAGTCTTTCTGAATAAAATGAGATGCATTTATAAAACAAACCTCAATAAAATGCCAGTTATAACATCAAACACAAGACTTTCACATCTTGATTCTACCTTTGATATTCATGTCAGACCAAAAGGCTTTCATGTATCCTGGTTATAAAGAGTTGGGCTGACAGCATGGTCTACTGTCATTTGTATAAAACCCAAACTCCTTATTTAAAAGTCACACAACCGAGGACTGTGTACATGGAGAACATATCCTGGAAAACAGATTATTGTACTACTATGGAAAATGTATTTAGGAGAAGTAGAAATGCCTCGTTCTCCTTTAGTTTACTACCTGAACATTTAAAAATGCTTACAATCAAATGGACTTTATGGGGAGGTTATGGAAAACGTTTTGGTAGGCTGCAAACATTCCTCTGGGGAAACACTTAAATATAAATTCTCACATAGTCCTTTGAATAAGAATTCAAAAATCATGATACATTTCCTAGAGGATAATTTCTGAATTTCTCATATCTTTAAAAACTGTAAAATTCACTCTTTTCTACCAATCTGGTTCATTTCCAACTGATACTGTCCTCTTCACTTTTTTTTTTTTTTTTTTAAGATTTGCTATTTATTAATTTGACAGGTAGAGTTAGAGAGAGAGAGAGAGAGAGAGAGATCTTCCTTCCATTGGTTCACCCCCTAAATAGCCGCTTCAGCCAGCGCTGGGGGGCAGATCCGAAGCCAGGAGCCAGGTGCTTTCTCCTGGTCTCCCATGTGGGTGTAGGGGTCCAAGCACTTGGGCCATCCTCCACTGCACTCCCGGGCCACAGCAGAGAGCTGCACTGGAAGAGGAGTGGCCGGGACAGAATCCGGCACCCATATGGGATGCTGGTGCGGCAGGCGGAGGATTAGCCAAATGAGCCACAGCTCCAGGCCCCACCTGCTTTTCTTTAGTCAACCTTGAACCATCATCACCCATGGTTCCCATTAAACTTTGCCTCATCCAGGAAGTAGTTCCCAACCACTCACCACCTTCTGGAGAACCACAGTCATTATTTGTACTGAAAGTTTCTCAGGGCCGGCGGTGTGGCGTAGCGGGTAAAGTTGCCACCTGCTGTGCCAGCATCCTATATGGGTGCTGGTTCAAGTCTCACCTCTCCACTTCCAATCTAGCTCTCTGCTATGGCCTGGGAAAGCAGCAGAAGATGGCCCAAGTCCTTGGGTCCCTTGCACCCATGCCTGAGACCTGGAGGAAGCTCCTGGCTCCCAGCTTCGGATCGGCACAGCTCTGGCCATTGCAGCCAACTGGGGAGTGAACCAGTGGTTTGGGCCGTTTTCTGCTTTCTTTCCAGACACATTAGCAGGGAACTAGATATCAGCAGAGCTACCGGGGACTCTAACCAGTGCTCTGATATGGAACGCTGGCGTCCCAGGCAGCAGCTTCAGCTGCTGCACCACAACACTGGCCCTCTTTGGATAAGATTTGCAGAGTTGCTGACGAACAACATGGCTCAAACCTATTAGGTCACAGAATGGTCCCCTCCTTCCCTTCAATACATCACTGAACTAGCACTTGACCGAAGATGTTTTAGGAAACTCCTGTCTCTAACACGCAAGTTGGAGTTTGCAAAGCATCTATTATGTTCCAGGCAAAACTACGTGTTGAGGACAAATACACAAAATGAGAAAGTTCAGATGAGAAAACTGGAACACAGGAGGTGTTGTAACACACGTACGTGCAGAGTGCTGTGGAAACAATGAGCACTGCCACTAACAGGGGTCTCGGCACCTGCCTTTGTTTAATTTTCCACTTCAATACTTTCTTTTAATTAAGCAAATTTTTATTGGAGCTTAAATCGTGGTACAGAAACATGTTGCGAATGGTTGAAGTCCAATACCAATGAAGAGAGCAATTACAGCACCAAAAACTTTCCCTCCTCCATCACACATGCTAGGATTAGGTTACAACTCAATCTGCAGTGTTCATTTTTCTAGGCTTTGTTCCACACCGATTTGTGTGAGTTTTCAACATCAAAACTCTTAAATCTGTTAAGGAGAAAATCAGACTTTATGCCAACAATCATCATTAAATCTACTGGGACACTGTTCAAGAACAAAATCCACGCTGAGCAATGGGCTTCAAAGCTCAGTACTGTTTGTAATGGTTCTCTATGGTTTCATATCTAACTGTAGCTGATGTGCGGTTTTATTTCCCCTAGACAAACAGGAAGTTCTTGAAGGCTGAGATTCACCTTAAGTAAAACGGATTCTCCACATCAGCTAGAACATATGGCAAATGTAGTCACCATTTAAGGCTCTACAGACTCTTTGTCTTGTAACCTAACTTTCCAATTTGCCTTTCAGACCTACCATAAAATGGCTTAGCTTGCCTTTCACACTTCCTTTACTACTACTCATATGTGACTGTAGTCCACTCAGCTTCCTGTCTCCAGGCTGTTGCCAATGTTACAGAATTTTTTGCCTCCATTTTCACGGGTGGAAATTAAATCATTGAAGGGTGGTTTTGATTCAGTAAGTGGTTGGTAGTTCAAGCTGACTCTTCTCTGAGTGACTGGAGGGTGTGAGATGGAGAGAGAGAGGGAAACGGAAGACACTGCTCCATGTCAGAGATGAACCATGCTGAGACTCACTGGCCAGGCGTCCTGACCAGACCTGGGACTGACCCCCAGTGCCATGGCTGAGCCCAGGAGCACTGGGCAGACATGCACTTCATCTCCCTGCGCCTGTTTCTGCGTTTGTGGGCTGGGGGTAAAGACTTGGCCTCAATCCTCTGCCTGTGGCGGCAGCACCCCGGGTTCTAGTCCCGGCTGGGGCGCCGGATTCTGTCCCAGTTGCTCCTCTTCCAGTCCAGCTCTCTGCTGTGGCCCGGGAGGGCAGTGGAGGATGGGGCAAGCGCTGGCCCTACACCCCATGGGAGACCAGGAGAAGCACCTGGCTCCTGGCTTTGGATTGGCACATCAGCCACCATTTGAGGGGTGAACCAACAGAAGGAAGACTTTTCTCTCTGTCTCTCTCTCTCACTGTCTAACTCTGCCTGTCAAAAAAAGAAAAAAAAAAAGACTTGGTCTCATGGAGCTGCCCTACAGGCCGAGGCACTGAGCACAGCACCAGTGCAGGTCTGACTTCCACTCAGGGCTGAGCACAGCACCACTGCAGGTCTGACTGTTCACCCAGGGCTGAGCACAGCACCAGTGCAGGTCTGACTGTCTGTCCAGGGCTGAGCACAGCACCACTGCAGTGCAGGTCTGACTGTCCACCCAGGGCTGAGCACAGCACCACTGCAGTGCAGGTCTGAGTGTCCACTCAGGGCTGAGCACAGCACCACTGCAGTGCAGGTCTGACTGTCCACCCAGGGCTGAGCACAGCACCACTGCAGGTCTGACTGTCCACCCAGGGCTAAGCACAGCACCAGTGCAGTGCAGGTCTGACTGTCCACCCAGGGCTGAGCACAGTGCCAGTGCAGGTCTGACTGTCCACCCAGGGCTGAGCACAGCACCAGTGCAGTGCAGGTCTGACTGTTGGCCCAGGGCTGAGCATAGCGCCACTGCAGGTCTGACTGTTGGCCCAGGGCTGAGCACAGCACCACTGCAGGTCTGACTGTCCACCCAGGGCTGAGCACAGCACCACTGCAGTGCAGGTCTGACTGTCCATCCAGGGAGCCCAGCACCACTGCAGGTCTGACTGTCCACCCAGGGCTGAGCACAGCACCACTGCAGGTCTGACTGTCCACCCAGGGCTGAGCACAGCACCAGTGCAGTGCAGGTCTGACTGTTGGCCCAGGGCTGAGCACAGCACCAGTGCAGTGCAGGTCTGACTGTCCACCCAGGGCTGAGCCCAGCACCACTGCAGGTCTGACTGTCCGCCCAGGGCTGAGCACAGCACCACTGCAGTGCAGGTCTGACTGTTCATCCAGGGCTGAGCCAGCACCACTGCAGGTCTGACTGTTGGCCCAGGGCTGAGCACAGCACCACTGCAGGTCTGACTGTCCACCCAGGGTTGAGCACAGCACCACTGCAGGTCTGACTGTCCACCCAGGGCTGAGCACAGCACCACTGCAGGTCTGACTGTTGGCCCAGGGCTGAGCACAGCACCGCTGCAGTGCAGGTCTGACTGTCCACCCAGGGCTGAGCACAGCACCACTGCAGTGCAGGTCTGAGTGTCCACTCAGGGCTGAGCACAGCACCACTGCAGTGCAGGTCTGACTGTCCACCCAGGGTTGAGCACAGCACCACTGCAGTGCAGGTCTGAGTGTCCACTCAGGGCTGAGCACAGCACCACTGCAGTGCAGGTCTGACTGTCCACCCAGGGCTGAGCACAGCACCACTGCAGGTCTGACTGTTGGCCCAGGGCTGAGCACAGCACCGCTGCAGTGCAGGTCTGACTGTCCACCCAGGGCTGAGCACAGCACCACTGCAGTGCAGGTCTGAGTGTCCACTCAGGGCTGAGCACAGCACCACTGCAGTGCAGGTCTGACTGTCCACCCAGGGTTGAGCACAGCGCCACTGCAGGTCTGACTGTCCACCCAGGGCTGAGCACAGCACCACTGCAGGTCTGACTGTTGGCCCAGGGCTGAGCACAGCGCCACTGCAGGTCTGACTGTTGGCCCAGGGCTGAGCACAGCACCACTGCAGGTCTGACTGTCCACCCAGGACTGAGCACAGTACCAGTGCAGGTCTGACTGTCCACCCAGGGCTGAGCACAGCACCACTGCAGGTCTGACTGTCCACCCAGGACTGAGCACAGCACCACTGCAGGTCTGACTGTCCACTCAGGGCTGAGCACAGCACCGCTGCAGTGCAGGTCTGACTGTCCACCCAGGGCTGAGCACAGCATCACTGCAGTGCAGGTCTGAGTGTCCACTCAGGGCTGAGCACAGCACCACTGCAGTGCAGGTCTGACTGTCCACCCAGGGTTGAGCACAGCACCACTGCAGGTCTGACTGTTGGCCCAGGGCTGAGCACAGCACCGCTGCAGTGCAGGTCTGACTGTCCACCCAGGGCTGAGCACAGCACCACTGCAGTGCAGGTCTGAGTGTCCACTCAGGGCTGAGCACAGCACCACTGCAGTGCAGGTCTGACTGTCCACCCAGGGTTGAGCACAGCACCACTGCAGGTCTGACTGTTGGCCCAGGGCTGAGCACAGCACCACTGCAGGTCTGACTGTCCACCCAGGACTGAGCACAGCACCACTGCAGGTCTGACTGTTGGCCCAGGGCTGAGCACAGCACCACTGCAGGTCTGACTGTCCACCCAGGGCTGAGCACAGCACCACTGCAGGTCTGACTGTCCACCCAGGGCTGAGCACAGCACCACTGCAGGTCTGACTGTTGGCCCAGGGCTGAGCACAGCGCCACTGCAGGTCTGACTGTTGGCCCAGGGCTGAGCACAGCACCACTGCAGGTCTGACTGTCCACCCAGGGCTGAGCACAGTACCACTGCAGGTCTGACTGTCCACCCAGGGCTGAGCACAGCACCACTGCAGGTCTGACTGTCCACCCAGGGCTGAGCACAGCACCACTGCAGGTCTGACTGTCCACCCAGGGCTGAGCACAGCACCACTGCAGGTCTGACTGTTGGCCCAGGGCTGAGCACAGCACCACTGCAGGTCTGACTGTCCACCCAGGGCTGAGCACAGCACCACTGCAGTGCAGGTCTGACTGTCCACTCAGGGCTGAGCACAGCACCATTGCAGTACAGGTCTGACTGTTGGCCCAGGGTTGAGCACAGCGCCACTGCAGGTCTGACTGTCCACCCAGGGCTGAGCACAGCACCACTGCAGGTCTGACTGTCCACCCAGGGCTGAGCACAGCACCACTGCAGGTCTGACTGTCCACCCAGGGCTGAGCACAGCACCACTGCAGGTCTGACTGTCCACCCAGGGCTGAGCACAGCACCACTGCAGGTCTGACTGTCCACCCAGGGCTGAGCACAGCACCACTGCAGGAGAAAAGCCACGCTCCTCAGCTCTTTCTGAAGACAGCTCATGAGGCTCAGCTGTCTCAGAGACTGCTCAGGAATCTCAGCTCTCTCCCAGTTCCCCTTCCTTCCATTCTTCTCAGTGAAATGATGACAAAATGTGATGGAATAATTTGTTATTCTATAGTCAAGGGAATGACAAAATTACAAAAACATGGACATAGACAAATAAGTATCACTTGATCTCGTCTCGCTCCTCTGTGGAATCAGAACAGTGGATATCACAGAGTAAGCAGTGATGGCCAGAGTCTGCTGCGGGCAGGGGTGACAGCAGTCTTTGCAGCCTCAAATAAATGTGCCAGACTGCTTTTACTCGACCTACAACGGGCAGCAGCTGCAGGAAGTCCTCTGACAGCGCTGTAAAAACCTGCGACAGCTGATATGAAGGCCTCCTGCTTTCTTCAGTCTAATGATACTTCTTCATCTTGCTTTTCATCGTGTCTACTCAGTTACACACACCACAGACCTGATCGATCTGATATTGTTACAGAAAACTGTGATCTATGCAGATTCAGAGACGTACTTTCTTCAGCAATTCTCTTTTATTGGACAGTGTGAGATTTAATCTAGTATAAGATAGTTGTAGGAACTCTGAAACTTACCTGAGCACTTGATAGTCGAAGAACTTCACCTCCCTTTAGAGTCTGCACCTGTTCTGTGTGTAGAAGAGGCCGGCCATCTTTCATCCAGGTAATTTTAGGGGCTGGGGTTCCAGAAGCAATGCAGGTAAGTTCAAGTGGGTTATTAACAATTACTGATACCTCTCCAGTTTCTCTGGATCCATTAATGTGCGGTGGCTCTACATAAAAGGAATCAGAAACAAAATAAACTGCTGTCTTACAAAATATGAATTAGAAAAACTTGAAAACCCATTCAAATTCATGATACAAATTGATTAAAGCCAAGAAACCAAAACAAGAATTCCCAGATGTCATTACCATGTCTGATACTTTCAAAAAGAATGGTTCATTATCTACACAAGATCATGAATACACTGTAGCTCATTACAAGGTAGTATAGAACAGTTGGAACTCAGCTAATTAGAGTCATCTTATTTAACTGTGAAGATTTGAAAATAATAAAACTAAGCCATCTTATGCCACTTTTTTTGAGAAGTACTTAAATGTCAGTGGTTTTTTGTACCCTTTTCACAGACTGTTTCTATAAAGGCAGTGGCAAACAAATGGAACTTCGTTACATGTAGCAGAGTAACATTTGGAGATGATGATTTCTGCACAAAACATACTTGTTCTGTCCAGACAGGAGTAACTTCCTCTTTTGTTACACTTACTCTTCTAAAATTCTCTTTGCCAGAGAAGGCTAAGGAATTTAAACAGTGGGAAGGAACATTAACCTTCCTTAGCTCAACAAAGTTTAGCAATCCCTTTAAAACAGACTTCCTTTGCAGTCATGGTTCAAGTTTCTACGAACTTCCCATGGTCCAAACTCCCAGCTCACTATTCAGCTGTTGGACAGCTCCAGGGGTTGGCTGTTGTTTTCTCCATTTTTTTTCCAGCTTCTTTTTTTTAAAAACCAGGCACATAGTTTAAACAGTGACACTAATTAGTGGGTATGAAGTCAGTAATCTTGGTACCAACAAATATTAGTTTATAGTGGCATTAGGTGTGTCTCCAAAATGAGTATAGCAAAGTTATTTACCTAGTGGGATTGTTGTGAGGGTTCAATGAGATAACTTTTTTGTGTGTTTCTGTATTTATTTTATTTTTAAAAAGTTATCACTACTGTAATCTCTACTATAGCTACTAGCATTATTAAAATCTTTCTACCTACTGATCCTTGTTTTCATTTCTCGAAAAAATATATTAAATTGGTTCTCCTTTTTAGATTATAATTAAGAAATCAGCATATCTTAACTGTTGTTGTGTATAACCTCTTTTTATACTCCATGCATCTTACATATTGCTGTCAAAATATGTTTTCTTAAGTGCAGTTTAAGAGTGATCTAATATTATTATTGTGCTTGTGACCCAACATCTACTTTTTCTTAAATTTAATTTTTAAAAAACTTGAGAGGCAGAGAGAGAATAAGCTCCTTTCTGCTGGTTCACTCCCCAGACACTCATAGTGGCTGTGACTGGGCTAAGGTCAAAGCTAAGAGAGGGAAATTCAATTCAGGTCTCTCACGTGGATGGCAGGAATCCACCTACTTGAGCCATCACCACTGCCTCCCAGCGTGTGCATTAGCAGGAAGCTGGAGTCAGGAGCTGCAGGTGGGAATTGAACCCAGTACTCCCACAGGGGATGCAGGCATCTTAACTGCTAAACACCTGTTCTCCAGGATTTCCTCATTAAATAATTTTAATGGTTCCACACTGCTTAGTGAATAATAATAATAAAAAAACCTCTTCATCATGGCTTCCAAGGCCTAATCTGTCTTTATAACATTGTCTACTTAATAAACTTATGAAGATACATGCTCTAGACTTCAAATCAGGCCACTTTCTCCCTCAAGAGCTCCCTCCTATCTTGCTCCTCACAGGCCCATTCCCTAAAGTGAGCTTGATGAAGTCCTGTCAAGATTACATTAATGTCCTTCGATTCACCAGCAAAAGCCATCAATGCCTGCATGATTCTCTCGCTATCCAAGGTCTGCCCCATTTCATTTCCATAGCATGGTTTGTGCCACTCAGAAGCAATTATCAGTGATCAATCCTGACTATAACAGTTCTTTGTCTTACTTACATGTCAATCACTGTGGATGAGAAGATTAGTTAGGTGTACCTTCCAAAAAATTTACAATGACAGGATTTAAAAATGTCACTCTGACCTCAGAATCAGTCCTTAAGGCAGCCTGGTCTGGCTTAAAAGCCCATGAGAGCATTTCACACATGGAAAGCCAAAACCCTGTGGCAAAAAATGTTCTTCATGAAGGATCTCTGTGAGTGAGATCCCAGTGGAGAGAAGGGCCATCAAAGAAGGATGTACCTTTCTCTGAAGGGATGAGCGAACTTACACTTTGCTTATGGCCTTGTCTAAACACTGACGGAGTTTGTGGACTCAAAAGGCTTCCATAGCCTAGGCAGCTCATGTCAAGAGCTTCGGGTTGTCAGTGACATCATACACAAGAGTGTTAATTGTTAAACCAACAACAGGAGTCACTGTGCACTAACTCCCTATGCAGGACCTCTGTCCTTAATGAGTTGTACTATCAGAGTTAACTGTAATATTTGTTCTCAAAGTTTTTGTGTGTGTGTGTGCGAACTGTTGAAATCTTTTCTCAGTAGAGTTGGTCTTCTTTGTACAAAATTAATTGAAAATGAATCTTAAAGGAGAATGGGACTGGGAAGGGGAGAGGGAGGAGGAGGATGGGAGTGTGGGTGAGAGGGTGGATATGGTGGGAAGAATCACTATAGTCCTAAAGTTGTATTTATGAAATCTGTATTCATTAAATAAAAGGTTTCTTTGAGAAAAAAATAAAAATTATAATGTCCTGACAGGCTCAGACCCCATCTCAGACTGCGCAGTGTGAAGTGGCTGTGACTGATCGCCCTCCACGTTTTGCCCTGTGCCCTGGACTCTTGAGAACACGAGTTATTCTCACTCTGATGACTACAGAATTTACGTTTCCGCCTCGGTCTCTCTTCTGAGCTTCAGTTTCACAAAAGCAATGACGAGATAAACACCTCCAGTCGGACATTTGAAAGTCAGCTCAAAGTCGACATGCATTCAGACTGAACCTGTGTTCCCTGTCCTCAACACCTGGTTCTTTCCCAGCATTCCCTGCTTCTATGTGATGGATCTACCAATCATTTAGTCCTGCAGGCCAGAACTAAGAATCAACCTTGATGCGTACGTCATCAGTCCACGACATGTCCAGATCCACAACTGAGTCCTAACACTTACTTGCAATTATTTCTCGAAGACATTTTAGCCTCTCACCTCCATCACCCCAGTCAGAGCTGCCATACTGTTTACACGAACTAACGCTTCCTTCCTGGTTGGGTAGAAGGTGCCCACTTCTTCCTTTCTTACCAGATTCCAGTTTTACTGGTGTTATCATTATGATAAAGAATTGCATTTCCCAGCCTCTTTAGCAGCAGGTAGCTGGAGTGGTTGCTCCCACTACTGAGATATAAGTGGATACAGTTTCGTGAGGATTGTAAGAAAGTCTCTAAGGGGCCAATCTTTGAAGCTAGGCCTTTCCTAACTTTTTTCCCTGCACCTATGTGAGCTGAGTCAAACGTATGCTGCGGGCTTCCAGACAGCTCACTCACACATTCTCCGTTTCAGCCGCCATGGCTACACCATCAGTCACAGCCAAGCGCGATCGCCAACAATGCACTGGTCTTTCAGAGTCCACTCTTGGTGCTATTCAAGCAGCTTTCCACGTTGCAGCCAGAGTGGGCTTTTTAAAACTGCATCTCTACCCGTATTTTCCCACTTATTAGAACTTCCTTTTTTTTTTTTCAGTTACAAAAAACAAACTTCTTCACGTGGCCAACAAAGCGCCTTCCGGCGTGGACCCTGTCAGGCCCCCTAGCTTTGTCCTGTACAAGGCTTTCACTCACACCGGGCTTTTAGATCCACCCACACCCTGCCCCTCCCATCGCATGGACGGCACCGCCCAGATCAGGAAGCTGCCTTCTGAGGGGCAACGCTGCCCCAAGTGGACAGCTTCAATTTATTCTGCACAGATGTGGAACGCTGGAGCCTCCCATTTTTCTGCTGAGGCAGTTTTCAGCTCTGCTTTTGGAAAATATTATCCGCAGAGTGCGTTCACTGGGAAGGCCGTCCTTTGTCCATGTCCATGCGCACAGGTCTGTGACTCTGCTCCTGAATTCTTGTGACTTCTAGAGGAATACTCTCTTCCTAGCCACATTCTACACTACCTACCCTACACTCCACGTGTGAGTGCAGCAGTCTCTTCGCTTTGTCTCCAGAGGGATTTCAGGAAATGGAATGCATGACACACCTGGCTTAAGATCACCCTTGCCTTTTTAGTGACGATCCAGTTCCCTGAGATTCCTCAAGGCCCTTCACAGATGGGCCTCCGCTCAGATCTATTTCCAGGCCTCTTATTCCTCCTCCTCTCACACCCACTTCGGTGACAGCTCCACCACCCCTAGGTAAGAAAGGCTGCAAAGGATTCTAACTCTCCGCTCATCTCCGCAGTCCTTCTGCCAGGGCTGACACACCCTGGAGGAGACCCAGTCTGAAGCTGAGCAACCCACAAGGTCATGTTAAGTGCATAACCCTCACTGCACTCAAGTGTCATTAGAAGGGTCTCCAAAAAGTGCACAGAAAATGCCCATTATCAAAAAACTAAATTTAACTTTTTTGCAAACTTACTTTCTAATACCAGTTCCCTACAAACTTTCTGAAATGCTCTCGTACTTATTCAGTATCTATCTGTGTTTTCCTGAGATGTAGGCAGCTGAGTGTCAGGAGCACACCTCTCTTACTCAGTTATGTATTCAAGGTACCTGCCATGAAGCGAGTCACATGGTAGGTGTTCGTAGTTATTACATGGCGGCTAGAGACGAGCCTGGCACATGATTTCTACCCAATAATTAACAGCTAAACACGAGCAATGAAAGGACAAGATCGCGTTACGTCATTATTGTGGACTCGAGTGCAGGCGATGTTCTATAAGCCCGCCTCTCGGACACGCATTTCCTCCTGACTCTTGCCTCTAAGTATCCCAGCGTCCTCCATGACCACCCTTCTTTCTCTTCTACGCCAGAGGACCTTCCTCTGTTTATCCAGGCACCACCCCACCTCGCTCACAGTGGAAGCGCCCTCCATCCAGCGGACAGGATCTAGTTCAGCTGAATTCAAGTCAACAATAAACAGCAGGAGCTTCTGCCAATCAAATGACGTGCTAAGCACTGAGAACTCAGCAGGAGGGTGGTGCACATTGCCTGGCCCCTCAAAGCTGAACTAGGGATGAGGCAACGCTTAAAGTCACGTCAATAATTAGATTTTCATAGGTGCTCCAAGATCGCAGGGCACTCTGAAAACACACCCAGCTCCACTTAACCGGGACTGTTGCCAATTTTTTTACTGTTTTTTGTAGGTTGCAGGATGTATGGTGTAAGGATCCTGGGTTTCACCTCTGTTATAGTGAAAAAACAAACAAAACTCCAGAGAAATCCTCATTATTGAAATAGCTCATTTCACTCACAGTCCTGTCTCTTCCAAGGTTAAAATGTCTTCCTTCAAGGAAAAGACAAGTTTTCTCTGTAGACTATTTGCATGTACCACTTTGGAACACATACTTTAAATGTTAACTGTGATCCACACAAAAGTAAATAGAACTAGACTACTTGAAATGAGTATCCCGACTATCATCTACAGATTCGAGATAATATATAACAATATAAATACTAGGGCTTTTCATCAAATTTTTATTGTCAGATATGCTTGTAGTTCCTGGAGAAAATTTTAAAGTTACTTATCAACTGGCTAAAAGACTTTCTCAATTAATGGTCTTCATCTTTTTAGACAGATATATACAAGGGAATTTCAAAGTTTGTGGACAAACGGAATTAAAAGATGAGTTTGTTTTGGTACAAAAATTTTATAACAACCACGCACAGTTTTCTATGATGTTCTCGAGGGCCCCTCATAGGACGACGTAACTTAACACACTTCAGATGAGAGCAAGCGCAGGTGAGCCACAAAGCTGAGATCCAGACACTGCACACTTTGCTCCACGGCTGGCACTATCTATCACCCTGCTTCCTGCGAAGCCCGGCACTCGCTTCCCCAATACGCCACATCTGCTGAATCTTCACGTACCTAGGACCCTCAGGACAAAGTGCTTGCTGACCTCGCCAGCTTCGCTGGAGGCCACGCAGGAGTACCTTCCCGAATCCCGAGCCTCCGCTTCCACCAGCTGCAGGACCATGGCCTGAGTGCTCAAGGTCAGGCGGGCCTCCAGCCCCAGCGGCTGCCCCTCTTTGAGCCAGGACACACGGGGGGCTGGCGTTCCGTGTGGGAAGCAGGACATGGAGGTGGAGCTGCCTTTGACGACGGTGATTTCTTCTGTCCCCAGAGCATTGTCTATGCTGGGTGGTGCTACACAGGAAACGGAACAGGAAAGATTCATGCAGCTTTGTAATGAGATCAACTAAAATAAAACATTAAAGCAATTCTATCTTTAAAAATACATCCTTTAAAATAGCACACAGGAACTTAGGATGTTACTAAAAACATCTACTTATCTACTATGTATGCCAATTATTCTTCCAGATACTAGCAAGGAAACCTCAACCTTGTTTGCTTGTAGAAGATACAATTAGTATGCTTTAAATTGTGGTGATTTTTAAATGTCTTAAGCATGTCTCTTTAACTCATTATAATACATACATTAGCTCTTGTAGCCTACTTTCAACTACTTTATGTTGGATAAATAAGATAAAACCAAGTCCAGGAGTAAGTTTCAATAATCCTACATAAGTCATGTGTAGCTTACCGTCAGCAGTCACTTAAGTGTTCTGTGATGTTCGTGGGGACTGAGAAATGTGAACTAGCAAACCTAGTACTTCAGAAAGTGAATGCTTTGAATTTTCTACATATACACACATAGAAAGACACATACGTGCACATGTATACATTCATATTTTAAATGCTCTATATGAACTACTAATATTATTTTTAAAAAGGCTTGACTGTTTCTTTTTTAAACTCATGCTCTTTCATTTCTATTTTAGTTGAGCATCCATCCACTGGTGCACTCCCCAAATGCCCAGAACAGCCGGGCCTGGAACACACTGAAGCCAAGAGCTGGGAACTCTCTCCGGGTCTCCCAGGGGGTGGTGGGGCCTCTAGTTCTCGCGTTGTCATCTGCTGCTTCCCAGGATGCATTAGCAGGAGGCTGGCTGGAAGCAAGTGGGCGGGACTCACACCAGGCACTCCGACGTGGGATGTGCGTGTCCCAAGTGGTAACCCTTGCTGCTGTGCCTAACGCCTGCCTCCTTGACTTTTTCTTTGCATGAAGAGACTGGTCTTTTATCTGGATTGAAATGTGATTTTTAAAACTCTAGACTTGATTTCCAATTTAGAAGCGTATTTCGACAGACAGTACAGGCCAACAAATATGGACTGCTGGGGAGAAAATGCACTGTTCCCCAGGGAGTAAGGTCTTTTCTCACCAATCCTTTCTGATAGAGGCAAGTCAGATTTCTGAACCAGCGGGGAGGTCAGTTTCTAAAGATCAGCCTGCTGCTCAGGACGGGCACGTGGCAGAGGGTGGGCACGCTGTGCCGTACCGAACACCTGCAGGCTGTAGTGCTTCTTGTCCACCCCGGCTCTGCTGGAGGCCACGCACGTATACACAGCAGCGTCCAGCACCTGGGCCCTCACGATCCTGAAAAACAACGCGACAGCATGTCCTCACTGCATCCCATTTGCTATGTGCAAATAAAATAATTAGGATCTGTAAATAATTATGGAGGGTAATTTATGTTGGAAGATTTTAGCTATGGAGCTTATCATCTACCACACAACACGGTGTGCCCGAGATGCCACTAATCCTACAGAGCGACAACAAGCCACTGAAAATGTAACACAATTTACAGGGTAAATACTTCCAAATGTACATTAACAGAGAATGATGCTAACCTGAAGATCGCATGATCATAGCGGGCATTTTCCTACCACCTGAGGCTTTGGCTAAAATAGCAGTTCTGGAAAATACACACACTCAGTCATGAGACCAAGTCTGTGAAAGACATAGCTTACACACATTTACTAAAACATAAGCATTTTAAACAAGAATAAAACTATTTCAATTATATGTATTTTATCCTCCCTTTACTGAAACTTTTGGAAGAAAAAAAAAACAACAGTAAAAGCTTAGGAAAAGTATTTCTTGAACGCTATTAAGGTCAGGAAAGAGTTCATCGTCGGGTACTTGTCGACACGCAACAAAAGCTCACCTGACAACCTGCCCTGCTGACAGCAAGCGAACGCGGGAGGAGAGAGGCAGCGGGAGCCCACTCCTCAGCCAGGTGACCTGTGGCGGCGGCGTCCCCGCGGCTCTGCATTCGATGTTTACTGAGGTGTCCACCAAAGCCATGAGTTTCTCTGCTTCGTCTTTGTTGCCCTCGATTGTAGGTGGAACTGTTTCAGGAAGAGAGTGAGAGAGCGAGAGACAGAGAAAGGGAAGGATGTACTGTTAGTTGAAACGATCTCAACCGGAATTGTCCACATTTCCGCTCTGATCCAAAAGGAACTGGTCTTGGCATCAGACTTGGCCCTCAATGCTCACACCCCACTGCTGGCCGCTCCTGGGCAGCACAGTGAACACGGGTGCTCACTCATACTTACCGTAGACATTCAAGTCAAAGATTCGGTCTTCTTCTCCGGCAGGATTAGTAGCCACACACGTGTATTTTCCCGCATCGGATGCAAGCGCGCCATAGATGTTTAACGTGCTGCCGCCGGCAGTCACCCTGTGAAAAGCGGGTAAAGAGGCCCTGAGATGGTCCATGCGAGCCAAGGTCTAGAAACCTCAGTCCAGATGACTGTGTTCTCCAAAAATCACCACCCTAAACTGATGTCTTCACGTTGGATAGAATGGCTCGAACCTATGTTGCTAAGTTCATGGACGCTTGCATTATCTACCACATCCATCTACTACAGTGAGAGCTAGTGAGATGGGCAGAGATTTCAGGAAACTACCTCAACTCCACCGCAGTGGTTCTCATCCATCACTCCTGAGAAAACAGGCAACGAACAAAGTCAAGGCTTGGAACGCCTCGATTCAAATCATAGGCAAAGACATTTCATTCTCAGAGTAATGTCTTCTTATCAATACACAATTTAAACTATATGAAAATCATAAAACTTCTGGAATAAAAATTGAAGACCATAAATAATAAAACCATTGTGAGCAAAAACAGAATTTATTTAAACTGTGATAATTTGGTATCATGTATGAATCTATTTTGCAAAAATTTTTCCACAAATTAATACAGCTTTTCCTTTGATTAACCTAATAGTAAACAATTCAAATTCAGTTAAATAATTAAAGGTATCTAGATTAATATTATTGCATTATTGGCTCTCTGTATACATAATTACTAAACAAAACTTCCTGTATTTTATGACAAGATTAAATTGTTATCTACAGTTACTCCTACACTATTGATTTCATTGGAATCTCTCAATGTCAAAAGTTAATACTCTATTTGTACTGTACACTACAAAATACGAATATTGAGTTATTGTCGGGCAAATGTGATAACCATTACACTATGGAAACCCACAATTATTGAGTTATTGTATCATTACCTGAGCCTAGTTGTATTTTTCAAAATATGAATTTTAAAATTCCATGAGTTTAACTACATTCACAAAAAAGGAAGCAGCAATGCTCAATGCAAAGTAGTAAGCTGTCTTCCTAAAAGTACTTGTTTTGATTGTTAAATTGTTTCAACTAAAAATCTACATGTATACTGTGAAGCACGGCACAGATAATCAACAAAGTGGCATCATAACAGCAGTTAGTTAAGGTAAGAACAGGAATGATACACTCCAAGTTCCAAGGGAGAAGTATTATGAAATATCGTTAGGTCCCACTGAGTGTCAGTGCTAGATCTTGTATATGTCAAATATCAGCCGTCTAACACAAATAATTGAAAACTTGTTAATTATTCAGAAATGTTCACACAAGGAAAATGAAACTTCAGATGTATGAATAAGATATCATTTGGCAGTTTATCCAGTGTTGAAAAGGGAATAAATATCTAAATCTTAGTATATAATGAACTGCATTTACATTTACAATGAAACCAATCTAAATCTTAGTATGTAGTGAATAACATTAACATATACAAAGAAAATAACATTCATCTGTCTTTAAATTAGATCTTTATTATAAATTACAGATGAGAAAATGCACTCCAACTCCTTGAATTTAAAATACTGGTTCAGAATGATACATTGTACAGCACATCTGATTAATGTCCACTAACGCATATACTACTCAGGTGTGTGTATGCAACAGGGCTTTGCGAGAAGGTCAACTGTCCTTCCAAGGGGATCTGTGGTTGGAGGCTCCATTCTAGCTCTGCAGTACTGGCAATAAGTGCCAGCTTGAAGTGGGATTCGCACAAACCAGGGTGAGAACGAACAGAGGACCGTGCTGTTCTGTCTGCTGTCAATGTGAACCAAGCAGCATGGCAATGGTGGGAAGAAACTGGCTTGATATTAGCAGGAAAGAACTAATTACTTTACGATGTGGACTTTGTATAACTATTGTGCAACTAATAAACATTTTTGGAGAGACTGATCAGATCTTAGAACACAGTGTAGATAGGTAATGGTCATGGGGACAGACACACAAACACAAACACATGTTTTTGAGAGTCCTCCAAAGAGAATTTCTGTGCCCAACTTTCCAAAAATTTATCTTTTCCCTTTGTGAATGTAATGAGAGCCAAGCTCCAATGAGACAGAATTTGGTATTATTATTCTCATGAGCTTTGAAGCATAAAGCACTGCTGAAGACCTTACAATTTATAATGTAAAAATTCTTTCAAGACATACCCAATTCTTTCTGCTTCCCCGTGAGTTATGGGCTTCCCATCTCTTCGCCACTGAATAAGTGGCGTGGGGACGCCATCTGCATTGCAGACCAGCTCAACATTTTCCCCCAGAAGGACACTGACTTCGCTTGGCATTTCAGCACCAGCAATAGTTGGAGGAACTTGGAAAGAGAATTAGGACTTTCATTAACAAGGCACAGGGTATGATTCTAATGAATGCAACACCATCACAGAACAACATGCCATTTCTATTTCACATTCCTCCCAGATGATGGTTCAAGATCAAACTATTGTCATCCTCACACGTAATTTTAAACGAGAAAGATAATAGAATCATTTCCATATTCCTGGTAGACTTGTAAGTTGATATAATTATTCAGTCATGAGGCCTGTGACAGATCTACTTAATGGGTGCCATTCCTAGCCTCAAAAACTGATATTCCTCTCACGGTTTCTGTTCTCTTTTGTCTAAGCCATCTTTGGTTTTTACTTTAATTATCTGATCAAGAAATAATGAATACTAGCAAAGCAATCACACAGACACCATCGAAACCTTATTCTATTTCATTGTAGAGGCTGTAGCTCATATCAGCTCACAGCAGTGAATTTTGGACATCTTCCCAACTCCACGTTAAGTGACAGCACACTGGAGCTTTAACTGGACTTTAGTGGGAAGATTTAGACCACAGAAACTGGCAAAGAACTGGCAACAAATCAGCACCTATCTTTTTGAGAGTCAGTAGTTGAAAATAACCAGCATACCACAGTATAATCTCTTCAAATCTCACTTCCATTACCCACATTATAATAACACCACATCTGCAAAACTCACCACACTAGAGAAGCTGAGTCGGGAGGGATTAGACAAATAAATGACAAGCCCAGGAGGAGCCTCCTCTGCATAGGCTATCCTAACTCTTAAGACACACTAAAGTGTAGAAGCAGCCTGGTAAACGTTTGGTCATACTCATCTATCCTATCATTACTACCTATTTTCATTAATGCATCCAACACAATTATGCATGCAATTTCCAACAATTAATCTCTAAATCACTCTTTCCTTTATGCTTCTGAAACCTCAAAATGTCACTCATCTCTACAGAGAGACCACTGATAGTCAATAAACTTATTTTTATTTAGTTTCATTTCTTTTGGAATTAGCTTTACAGAGTACATAGCATGCAGATAATAATCACAATTAAATTTTTTTAAATTTGACAGACAGAGTTAGACAGTGAGAGAGAGACACAGAGAGAAAGGTCTTCCTTCCTTTGGTTCACCACCTAAATGGCCGCTACAGCCAGAGCTATGCTGATCTGAAGCCAGGAGCCAGGTGCTTCTCCTGGTCTCCCATGGGGTGCAGGGCCCAAGCACTTGGGCCATCCTCCACGGCACTCCCGGGCCACAGCAGAGAGCTGGACTGGAAGAGGGGCAACCAGGACTAGAACCCAGTGCCCATTTGGGATGCCGGCGCCGCAGGTGGAGGATTAACCAAGTGAGCCACAGCGCCAGCCCCAATTAAATTTATAATGTATGAGGAATTCTTTAGTAACTATAATAAAATTATAAAAAAATACTTCAACTTAGCTTCAAGCTACAATTCCATCTCAATTTCAACACTGAGCCAGAAATCAAAAGGGAACAAGTTATTCCTATGGTGTTCAGTACTATGCTGGGACATAGCCGGTGCTCATCAAACGTTTGTTTGGTGAATTAATGTTCCTTATTCTCATCCCAATTAGTGTAAGATTCACATTTACTTGAAATATTCCTAATCTCTTACAAGTGGCTAGATCATAATACACTCTCTTCATCAAGTGTTACTTTCTGTACAAAAGTTTTAAATAAATTGCTGCAAGATAATGTAATACATACCACCAGAAGGTAACAATTTTACTAAAAATGGAAAAAATGGATATCACCAAATTTCTACTATTCCACTTTCCTAGATTTATGTTCATTTCCATGAAAATAGAATCTATTGGTAAGTGGAAGACAGAAAACTGACAACTGTTTTTCTTGATTAATAATTTTTAATCAATGATCAATATGCTTTTAAATGTGGACTCCTGGGGCCGGCACTCTGACATAGCAGGTAAAGCCTCCACCTCCAACACTGGCATCCTATATGGGCACCGGTTTGAGTCCTGGCTGCTCCACTTCCCATCCAGCTCTCTGCTATGGCCTGGGAAAGCAGTGGAAGATGGCCCAAGTTCTTTGGCCCCTGCACCTGCGTGGGAGACCTGGAAGAAGCTCCCAACTCCTGGCTTTGGATCGGCACAGCTCCGACCATTGCAGCCAACCGGGGAGTGAAACAGCAGATAAAGACCTTTCTCTCTTTGCCTCTCCTTCACTGTGTAACTCTTTAAATACATACATCAATCTTTACAACAAAATGGACTCTTTTGAACTACGGATGGAATATGACAAAGACACTGGACACAGGTCACAGCGCACGCGTACCCTGGATGGAGAGGACGTAGCTTTTGTGCGCCGTCCCCTCCACATTTGAAGCAGCACAGGTGTAGTTTCCACTGTCGGAACGCTGGGAGCGGGCAATTTGGAGTTTGCCACCTCCAGACAAAATATGGACTTCAAGTGAGTTGGAATTTTCTACAGGTTGAAACAAAGCAAAATAAGACACACAAAGGCTTTTATTTCTAATATCCCTCCGATTTAACATAAAAATGTCGCGTTTTATAAAAATGTCTGAGGCAGCTGAGGTGGAGGCAGGTTGATGCCGGGAGTCCAGAACTCTGTACAGGTCTCCCGCATGGGTGGCAGGGCCCACACACCTGAGCCATCACCCTGCTGCCTCCCAGGAGCTGCCTTAGCCAAAAGCTGTAACACACAGCAGAGTCAGGACTTGAACTCATGCACCTGATAATGGGCTGCCACTGGAAAGCCCAAGCTTAACTGCTAGGCCATATGCCCATCCCTGTACTTTTATTTTAAATGAGAGCCTTTCTGAACAGAGGAGGAGGGAGGGAGGGGGAGGGGGAGGAGAAGGGGGGAAGAGAGAGAGGGAGAGAGAGAGAGAGAGAGAAACCTCCCTTTATAAATGACTGATGTTCCAGCGCATTAGGCTGTCCTGACCTATACACCGCTGTGAGCACAACACTGGAATGCGCTAGTCTACAAGTCCAGTGGGACGGAGCACGGCACGCACAACGGCAGTACCTATAGGCCTGTGGTTCTTCAGCCAGGCTACAGCGGGAGGTGGGATCCCAGTGGCGTCACATGTCAAGGTCACAGGACTGCCGGCGGTCTCCACAATCACTTCTCTCTCGGGCCCTTCAATACTGGGTGGCACTGTAGAAACACAGGAAATCATGTGTTCTCACCGAGCCAATTCGGACACTTTCTTTCATTTGCATATCTGAAGGAAAAAGAGTTGTATTAGAGGCAGGTGCTCACCATAAACATTGAGGTGGAAACTTTTATCATCTCGTCCTGCTACATTTATAGCTCTACACACATACTGGCCTGTGTCAGACACCTAAAAGAAAAAGACACTATTGTATGTGCTCCATTGAGTGACAGATGACCAACCTCACTGCTCGCTCGAGAGTGGGTGAAATCGTCAGTCACCTTTCATCTTGATGCTCAGACGCCCCAGTTCTAGTGGCCTTCCGTAAGCCTGATTTCTTTTTAAACCAAATAGTGTCAACGGCACCAGTCATGTATTTTTTCATTTACGACAGTACCGGGAATGTGCGACTACCAGTGATCTCCTGCACAACCCGGCCAAGCAGTCATGACACCAAGCGAAAACCAAAGAGGCACCTCGGCGTTCTCGATGCGCAGTGTTTGTCCATCGGCTAGAATCCGCACGCGCTGAGATTCGGCCACCGGCCGCCCGCTCTTGTACCAGGTGACCACGGGAGGCGGGACAGCGTGCGACTCACACTGCAGAGACGCAGGAGCGCCCTCTCTCACAGTCACTGCAGAAAGCGCTTCACTGCCGCCATCTTTAATGCTGGGGGGCACTGAAGGAAGCAAACAGAGCAGAGGGTTTCCCGTCCGTGAAGGTGATCAGACACAGACCGCTGAGAAGCCGCGCAAACCCAAAGAGCTGCAAGAGAGGAGTGAACACAAACCGTGAACAGTCAGCGACACCTGCTTCTTGCTTTCGCCAGCTGGGTTGATGGCGACACAAGTGTATTCACCCCCGTCAGAAACCTTGGCTCGAATAATCTGCAGAGTTCGACCGCCTGTGGGAAAATACAATTCAAACTGAAGACTGGTACAGAGTTCCAGTAACTACTTATCCAAAGATGAGTGGAAAAACATATCCTTTCCCTAACAATAACATTTATTTAGAAGCACTCATTTTTAAAATGAAATTGTGCAAATTTGTTTTGCTAGATTTTTATTTATGAGTCTGCCTCCTTATAAATGAAGAAAATCATAGCATTTTCCTCTTTAGTAACCAAACATGGACAGTAAAACTGATATAGGTTCCAGTGAACAAAGAGTAATTACACTACAGGCAAACTATATTAACAAGTATTTTATGGGTTTAAATTTCTCACAGAGCAGTTATTAAACCACCCCCACCCATATCGTCCATCCATCCATCATCCATCATACTAACCTGTGTCTATACCTATCTACTCACATACCTATCCAGTCTATCACTTACTATAAAACTTACAATAAAACCAATGGCTTTATTCAATGATTGTACTATTTACCACAAACCACTTAGGATTACCAAGCTGTTCTGCTCCTAAATTTCATAATGTTCCAAAGGAGTTGTTATTATTATTGTACATTCCCACTAAAATGATAAAAGCCCATACATTCTTCACCTAATGGTCCCAAATGGGCGAACAAAGGCATTGACTGTGAACAAATAAATTAGCGAGACCAGGGTTTGGAAAGACACTAATTTGAAATGCAACTCATCTCAAAATAAAGGAAAATGAGAAAGTTTATCCCATGCTAAAAGACCAAATTCCTTACCAGGCACAATGAGAGCGTTTGTGCTTGGCTTGATGGGCTGTCCGTTCTTGAGCCAGGTGAGATCAGCCGGTGGAAAACCAGCAACCTCACATGTCAAAGAGATGAAATTGTTCACCACAACCGTAAGGTTTTCAGGGTTAGGACCAACGACACTGGGAGGAACTACAAGAGCAAATATATTAAAAGTGAAACTGGATTATCAGCAACATATACTCCAATTCACCACATGTAATCCAACCACTGCACTCTGCTAAAGCAATGAGCTTATTTTTTATCCACTAATCAATTCTGCTGCTATCTTATTCTCTTACAAACATTTATTGAGTACCTACTGTATTCTAGACATTGTACCAGGTGCTGAGGCAATGCAAAAAATGCAACAGACCTAAACCACATGGAGTTAGTAATCTGGTGGCTGTGGTGGACAGGGAACTGAAGGTAGCAACTACAGGTTTTAGTGGCTATGATGTGCCACACACTGTCCTAGACACTTCATGTGTCCTACCGTATAGAATCCTCAAACACCTTATGTGTTTTTAAGCTGTACTTCACAGACAAGAAAGCTGAGACACAGAGAAGTTAGCAGCTTGCCAGAGGACTTTCCAACAGATCCGCGAGCTATGCAGTCTGGCTCCAGGACCCTTACTCTTGGCCACTGCTCTGTACTGCCTAGTAATCACAGATGCGACGGGTGCTGATCAGAAGAGAAGGGTGATACCAGGGAACTACCCTAGTTTGAGTTTCGAGTAGGAATGAGCTAAGCAGAAGAGAGGAAATGAGTGTATCTTCCAGGAAGAAGGAATGGCATCAAGAAAGGCCCAAACGGGAAAAGGGCACGGCCCTGATAAGGTGAAGTGCACAGAGCAAGGTGGGGATGGGGAGGCAGAGCATTAAGGACAAGGCAAGGATAAGATGCTATGGGATCTTCCGGGCGTCGCTAGACGCTGAAACATGGCCTGAGAATGGGAAGAAGAGCAATGCCGCAACCAAAAATTCATTTCAGGTGCCAGCATGGCTGTAGTGCAGACAACCCGGCAACAATTATGAGAAGTGGGTGACCCCAGGACATTTTGCGAGTAGAATGACCAGGACTCGGTGTTTTGGGAGTACAATTTAGGGAGGGGGAAGTCAGAGGTGACATCATTTTTCTGTCGTGAACAGTGTATAGACAACGGTGGCCTTGCCTGAGACAGAGCTCTTTGGAGGAGGACTGTATTTCTGGGAGAAGATTGCATGTCCAGCTTTATAGTCGTTGTTTCAGGTGCTTATCTCACATTTGTGACAAGTGGATATGCAGACACAAGGGTCTGCAGCTCTTGAGTGGGCCCTGGCTGAAATAAAAATTCGGATTACACAGGCAGTAACTGAAACTGGGGAACACATGAAATCCCCTCGGACAAGGACGGGGAAGGAACACATCATAGCTGGGCAGACGCAGAGCCACAGAGGCTCCTGGGACGAGACTGGCGATGCAAGGCACAGAGAAGGGCTGTGGGAGTTCTGGGAAGACACTGACCAAGCAGGCCACGCTCTCAGATGTAAGAAGACGGAGCCTAGAGGATGCCTGCGGGCCCAAGTGGTTACCTCAGTGACAGCTCCACTGGAACGAGGTGGCGGGAGCTGGCATGAATGCAGGGTGGCCCAAGCGGGGAACAGGAAACAGACATTCTGTGTAGTCAGCTGTGCACAGGGGAGGGGTGCGAGGTAGGCGGGGATGCACGTTAGGTCTAAGGAAGACCTTTTTCTGTTACAATGGAGAGGACAAGCAAATTTACTAAGTGCCATTGGGAAGGGGCAGTGAGGAGAAGAGAGAAGGCAACAGGCAGGAATCTGGAGTGAGGTTGTCTCCGGCCTCTGGGAGGCAGGGGTGCGTCCCACTGTTGCTGGGCAGGAGCAAGGGCAGCGAGAGCAGCGGAAGCACCCTTGATGCCATGGCAGACGTGAGGCGGATTCTACGGCAGGAACTCGGGGAAAGAGGCCTCCTTTTCCCCTGTGAAACAGGAGGGGAAGGCACTGAGAAAAGTGGGAGGGGGGTGTTATGGACTGAAGGTTGCATTCCCAACCATTTCTTTTCTTTTCTTTTCTTTTCTTTCTTTTTTTTTTTTTTTGACAGGCAGAGTTAGACAGTGAGAAAGAGAGACAGAGAGAAAGGTCTTCCTTCCGTTGGTTCACCCCCAAAATGGATGCTACGGCTGGCGTGCTGCGCCAATCTGAAGCCAGGAGCCAGGTGCTTCTCCTGGTCTCCCATGCGGGTGCAGGGCCCAAGCGCTTGGGCCATCCTCCACTGCCTTCCCGGGCAGAGCTGGACTGGAAGAGGGGGAACCAGGACAACCCGGCGCCCTGACTGGGATTAGAACCTGGGGTGCTGGCGCCGCAGGCGGAGGATTAGCCTAGTGAGCAGTGGCGCCGGCCCCCCAACCATTTCTTATGTGGAAGCCTTAACCCCTCGTGTGACTGTATTTTAAGCTGAGGCCTTTATGGCCGCAATGGAGGCCCAAAGGGTGGCCCCAGACGTTAGGCCTGTGTCCTTCAAGGAGAGCCAGCAGAGAACTGAAGCTGGCTCAGACTTCCTCTCTCCCCTTTCCTCCAAGTGCGCTCAGGAGCGAGCACAAAGCAGCTGCACGAAGCCAGGGAGAGCCGCCCCCAGAAACCAAACCCTGCTGGTGCCTCGACCTCGGGAGGAAGTCAAATCTGCTGTTCGGGCCACATGATCTATGGTATTTCATTATCACAACCCAAACACAGTAAGTCAGCAGCCATGCGACATTTGAGCAGGAGCTGAAGGCGCTGAGAGAGTCATGGGGGGGCAGACAAGAGGGTCATCCCAGGCAGCATGCAGGGCCCAGCAGAAGCTGCTACTACGAATTTACAGACACCAACACTCCTGACACCAAGATGTCCTCCAGCCCCAGCAAGCTACCTACTTAGGTGCACGTACGCTGCAGGTGTGGGATTCAGTGGGTAGCAGCAGGGCAAGCAGCTAAGCATCAAACTTCGGCGGTCAGACTGGGCAGAACCTGGTTCTGCACCTGCCAGCTATGTCATCTGGGGCATGTCACACAGTTTCATATGAGCTTTGGGTTCCGTTCCTCTCCTCTCCTCTCCTCTCCTCTCCTCTCCTCTCCTCTCCTCTCCTCCCCTCCCCTGCTCTCCTCTCCTCTCCTCTCCTCTCCTCTTCTGCCTGCCTGCCTTTCTTTCTTTCCTTCCTTTCTTTATAACAGGCGGAGTTAGTGAGAGAGAGACAGAGAGAAAGGTCTTCCTTCCATTGGTTCACCCCCCAAATGGCCACTACGGCCAGCGCACTGCGCCAATACGAAGCCAGGAGCCAGGTGTTTCCTCCTGGTCTCCCATGGGGTGCAGGGCCCAAGCACTTGGGCCATCCTCCACTGCCCTCCCAGGCCACAGCAGAGAGCTGGACTGGAAGAGGAGCAACCGGGACAGAACCAGCGCCCCAACTGGGACTAGAACCTGGAGTGCCGGTGCCGCAGGCGGAGGATTAGCCTAGTGAGCTGTGGCGCCGGCCGGCCTTGGGTTTCTAATCAAAGAGGCATAAAATAGTACCAAGCACCTGTGGTTACTGAGGTAAGTGAAATGACCTATAAACACGTGGCACGGAACCCACAGGGATGACACAGCTAAAACATTATCACTGCCACTACTTGCAGATTTGAGCTTTCACTGAGAAGAGGGATGGGAACGCGCGGGCTAGGAGGAGTGACTGACGTGCTGTGCCTCGAAGATCGAGCTAGCTGTGCAGGGGAGGGGAGGGTGCAGAACGCCGAGGCCGGCAGCCTGAAGGTTAGGGCACCAGGCACCAGGCATGGCTGCGGTGGGTCTAACCAATGGCGTGGTTTTAAATGAAAAGAATTCATTTTCTCTCAAATGAATTTCCCAGTATTTAATTGAGAGGTTCCCGGCTGCAGGCAGGCGTTCAAGATGCCATTTACAGGCAGAATAAAAAGCATCCTTGAACCCTGATCCTTAATGGAAAACAGTGTGGACCACTTCCCCTCGAGGCTTTCTTGTTCAGACATTTCTGTTCAAGTAGAATAAATAGGCAACAAATGGTTATTTAGCAGAAATCACTCTGGGTTTAGGGAGGCCGAGATGAGTAAGACAATGGCTGTTGAAGCCACAGGCGAGAGGGAAAGACACGGAGGCCGACAGATGAGACGGGGGGGCACCCAAAGCTGCCGTAAGCCAGGTACTCCAAGGTGCTCTCTACCACCTAGAGGAGGAGACACTGCTCTGCCTTGAAGAAGCAGGAATGGCAAACACCACTGTAACTCTTCAACGTTCGTTTACTATACTGTACAGATTGGAACGTGTGCTTTCACGAGTGGGTCTGTTTAATTTATTCATTCTGGGATTTTGTAACACATTTGTTCCTGTTTCAGCCTGATCTATCCATTCAAAAACCTCGAAGACATTTGTTAAGCACCTACAATGTACTACCTACCACACTAAGACTGGGAGTACAGAGTTTCAGGTGTCTGTGACACAAACGCTGCACATGGGCAGACATTAATACTCCCTGTGGGTCACGGCAAGAGACAATGCCCATCACGCTCTATGCAAGTCCATGGAGGGCCAAACTGCCCACAGGATTCCAAATTTCAGCTATTTCTCTCTCTCTCTCTCTCTTTTTTTTTTTTTTTTTTTTTTTGACAGGCAGAGTGGACAGTGAGAGAGAGAGACAGAGAGAAAGGTCTTCCTTTTGCCGTTGGTTCACCCTCCAATGGCTGCCGCGGCCGGTGCGCTGTGGCCGGAGCACTGCGCCGATCTGAAGGCAGGAGCCAGGTGCTTATCCTGGTCTCCCATGCGGGTGCAGAGCCCAAGCACTTGGGCCATCCTCCACTGCACTCCCGGGCCACAGCTGAGAGCTGGCCTGGAAGAGGGGCAACGGGGACAGAATCCGGCACCCCAACCAGGACTAGAACCCGGTGTGCCGGCACCGCTAGGTGGAGGATTAGCCTATTGAGCCGCGGCGCTGGCTTCAGCTATTTCTAAGGTAAGCTGGAACTTCGTATTTGTATTGCTCACATAAAGGGAATCTCTTGTAATCATTTTCCCCCATCTCCAAGTTCATATTCTGGTAGCAGCTATGTCTCCCCCACCCCCCAAAAAACCTAGTCTTTTGGGGGTACAGAGCCAAGTGCTTTTTTCAGCAAAACAATACAATATTTATGGAGAGTCTAGCATGAATGAGAGCTTAAAGTTTCACAGATGAGTTAGGTGCGTCAGTGGTTTTAAGGAATTATTTCACTCCACAAAGAGACCTTCTCTTCTGCAGGGAGCGTACGGGGAGCAGAGGACATAACTCAGCACGGTTTCCACACCAGGGGAAGGAATGGACTCCAGCCAGGAACAGTGGTAAATCTTTTGGAGTGGAAGGTCTCTCTCTGGTTCTAACATCACATAAACATGTCATCTCTGGGGTTTCAAATTCTGACGCTAGTTTCAAATATGTAGGAGTAATGCTGTGCTTTTGAGCGAGTAAAACAATACAGAAGTGGACTTCTAGAAGATCTGCACTTTATAAATCTCCCAGCTTCGGTGGGAAGGAAGGAGGAAGACTGAATGAACGCGGGCCTCACACATTGTCAAGTCATAAAATAAGAAACAAACCCATGTGCTCTAAAACGCGGGGTCCCTGCCTTCCTAAGTGCATCCTCACTGATGTTTCTGGAACTTGGCTCTTACCGTGGACATTGAGGTTAAAATACTTTTTGGCACTTCCGGCTGTGTTCTCAGCGACACACGCATACCTGCCGATATCTGCTATTTGAGTATTCTGAATCTAAAGGAAAAATGAAGAAATTTTAAGTTTTTTATAAAGCAATCTGTTGTATTTCTCAGTATTTTTTAGAGGAAATTAAACATACTCGTATTGGTAAATGCCTGGCAAACACAAGGCATTTTTGCACACACTCATGTTGGTGCTGGCTTTTATTAGTTAGATCAAATACATATTAATAAAATTTCCAGTCAGAAAACGCAACTTGACACAAATTTGTGTATGTCACCAGCTATAAAAAGTCCCAAATCACTCTCCCACGACCCCGTCGGTGCTCCCGTCACGTGGCTGCCAGGAGGTCCCATCAAGAGGAGCAGAAGAGGCGTGGTCTTGTGCTGGCCCTGGGACTGGCTTTGGCCAATGCAATGTGACAGAAGCGACAGGCAGGGCCCTTTCAAAACCCGGGCTGTGCGCTTTTGCTTGCTCTTTCGGAATGCTGCCACCACCATGTGAGGATGCCAAGGCCACCCTGCTGCAGGTGCAGGCGCGGGGGACAGGGTCAGCCCAGCGAGGGCCCGAGACCAGCAGAGACACTTACGCAGCCCACAGCTCTCTGCAGACTCCTGAGCGCGTGCAGCTGAGAGCAGACGCATCCTGGGCCAGGAGGCAGACTTAGGAGTGAACAAATGCTTACTGTCCGAGGCATTACGTTTTGGAGTGGCGTCTTTTCATGAGGTATCAGTTAGCTAATGGACAGCTGTGTTTAGTTTATTCTGCAGAAATTTCTGTCCATCTATGCATCTTTGGCCCTGGACAAAAATCATGAAGTATTTTGGGATATGCTGTATGATCATCAAGTAGAAGTATCTATGATACTTAGAAGATACTTTGAGAAATCAAAGTATTTATCAGTAGTGTGACTGATTTTTTTTCCTTTTTTTTTTTTGCATGAGGAACTCCATGTGATATATCCTGCACTGGATACAATGACAGGTCTCACTGGGTTCATGGACCACTAGATTATCTATTACGTTCAAGTAGTAACTCATAAAACTGTATCGTAACACAAGAATTGGTGTTATTTCTACTAGTATCCAAGTTTCTCTGAGGACACTTGAAAAAAAAATATAGACACGCAGATTGGTAAATAATAATACAGGTTATTCATGCAGATTTCACTATTATTTATTAATAACCATTTGCCAACAGAGGAAAACATGTTAACCTACGGGAAACCTTATGTCACCCAGAATTTTGCCATCAGAAACATGTAACAAAAGGGGTGTAATAAAGAGTTCTTCCTATCTGGCTTTCCTCGTGAAGGCCATGTTTGCAATAACTTCAAGGGTGTATGTTTTTATGCACGATGTCTGGATGAAATCAGGCAAAACTGTTAGTAGTGGTCACCTGTGCTAGTGGGTAGAATGAGCAAGAATTTTATCTTATATAATGATTCTTGATATTTATAAACATAGTATTTGTTAACTAATTCAAATTATTTTTCAAAGTAGAAAAAAAAAACCCCAGTCATTATAAAACATACAGCCAAATAGCTGTCTTAGACTTTGACTTTTACCTGCAGGATTCTTCCGTTAGATAGGAGCTTATGACTACTGTCTTCCGGCAAAGGCAGGCCATCCTTGTGCCAGGAAAGCCTGGGCACGGGGCTGCCGCTGGGCAGACACTCCATCCGCACACTCCTGCCCATCAGCACGGTGACCTCTTCAGGGAGATCGCTGTCGGCTCCCTTGATGATGGGGGGCACTAGTAAATGATTGCAGTGAAGAGATAAGGACAGGCAACAGGCCTTGGCTGAATCATTCTGCTGTTCCGACAACCTGAACAAGTCTGGGATGACAACACAGGCACCAAACTGGAGGAAGAAAACCATGCTCCTCAAGCAACGTCCGGCACGCACATGGGGGTGTGAGGACAGAGTGCTTGAACCCGGGGTGTCCTGCTCAGGCTCTTCGCTTGCGCTGGGCCGACTCCTCTGATGGAATCAGCCCCACTGAGCACAACCCCAACTTCCCCTCAGTGCCTCTCCTCGGCCCCTCCACTGTGCCTTCTGGGTTTTTAGGCAAACATCCTAGAAGCATGTGTGTAAGCGGTGGTCTGGATAAGTCACCTAAGTCACAGCCTGGTAAGCACATCTGAAATGCTTGCATTTGGTCTTACTGGCAGGGAACTGTCTGGGCTCCTCAGAATGTGTTCCCAGCCTCGGCAACGGCGGGAGCCTGGTGAGAAATGCAAATCCTTGGGCCCCATCAGATGCGCTCATCAGACGTCTCCCAGACACCTGTGAGCTGACTGCCTCCCCAGGTGCCACTTATTTACATGCAAGTTTGAAGTCTGAAGTCTCACTCTAGATTTTCCTACATATATTCACTTTCATTTAAAATATATCTGTGGGGGGGCCAGCACTGTGGCACAGCGGGTTAAAGCCCTGGCCTGAAGTACCAACATCCCGTATGGGCACCGGTTCGAGTTCTGGCTGCTCCACTTCTGATCCAGCTCTCTGCTGTGGCCTGGGAAAGCAGTAGAAGATGGCCCAAGTCCTTGGGCCCCTGCACCCGCGTGGGAGACCCGGAAGAAGCTCTTGGCTCCTGACTCCCAATGGGCTCAGCTCCGGCCCTTGCAGCCATTTGGAGAGTGAACCCGCGGATGGAAGACCTCTCTCTCTCTGTGTCTCTACTTCTCTCTGTAGCTCTGTCTTCCAAATAAATAAAGATAAAACTTAAAAAAAAAAAATCCATGGTATCAGCTATGAAAAACATCACGTATTATCCACTAAATGAAAAAAAATTATTGATACTCTCATCTGCTGTGTTGGTTCACTCCTCTGATGTAACAGACAGTTATGGCTGGCTGGAACCAAAACCAGCAGCCGGGAATGCAATGTGTGTTTCCCACATGAGTGGCAGGAACCCAATGACTTGAGCCATCACTGCTGCAGCCCAGGGTCTGCAAGGCAGGAAGCTGGAGCCAGGAGCTGGGGCAGGAACTGAACACAGGCACTCTGACACGGATGTAGGCATCTTAACCACTGGGCTAACTGTCAGGGGCAACCCACAGAACTTTTAAAAATGGAAATGTTCAATAAACTAGGAAAGCACATGTAGACTATTCTGTAAAGGCAGAAATTAATTTTCACAGTACATGATCACTCTTCTGTTTGGAGCTTGTGTGCTCTGTTTCACTCTGTAGCTTTGGCAAGCAGTAAAGACAGCACGTTAATTATGTAGGTGAAGCCTTGAACACTGGGACCTCCAGCAAGTAAACTGAGAGTCTGCAAGAAAAACAATCAAGGCCACGGACCACACGGTGGAATTTCAATGTGCTGTGGGCTCTGACCACTCCCAGCAGTTCCCCCCAGTGAAGGAATCACACAGAGGCCTCCACGCCGCTCTCTGGCCTGACCACCCCCTACCCCTGGATTACGGCACTCAGCACTGTTCTCAGTGACCCTGCCTGTACCTGGGAGGTGAGGGGCAGACCCTGGGAATGCAACAGGGTCCAGAACCAGTTCGTTCTTCTTGCTTTGTATCCCCCTTCCAACCCTAAGCTCACCTCCAGTGTGCTTTCCAGCTTCCTTCCCATCCAAAATAACAGCTGAAGGCTGGACATGTCCCCCTGACCACCCACGCCCGCCGTTCCACTTCAGTGCAGCTGAACCCCTGTCCTTCCCAACCTCTACTATCAGCTCCTACCACTCACTCAGCTTCCTTTCTTCCCAACTTCAGTCAAAGTGAGCAAGGATACTTCTCACCATTCTTGACCTTGTTAGCACTGATCTCTGATTGGCTTCTCCCTTCTTTTCCCTATAACTCTTGTGGACCTTAAAATCTATGGCATGACCCATCCTGCCCTGATGAACGGCCCCAGAGCTGGTCACACCTGAGACCATCCAACATGAACACCTCTACTCTCTGCGGGCTTACCTGCTACCTGGACAAAGACTGTGGCTACCGTACCCAAGTGCTGTCTCCAGGGCGCCTTGCCCAGTGCTGACACTTG
This sequence comes from Oryctolagus cuniculus, assembly GCF_051225735.1. Taxonomy (NCBI): domain Eukaryota; kingdom Metazoa; phylum Chordata; class Mammalia; order Lagomorpha; family Leporidae; genus Oryctolagus; species Oryctolagus cuniculus. The sequence continues at coordinate 3,239,361 of NC_142879.1, read as the reverse complement.
GCAAGCAATCGACAGGTGCGTGTCAAATAAACGAACCTGGAACTCTAGTGTCTTCCCTCTTGCACCTCTTTCTGGGTAACAGTTTGCAAGTGTCAGTTCCCCAGAAGTACTCCTGAGTGACAGAACGCGGAATAAACAAAGAACATGCGCACCGAGGACGCGGACGTCGTACTGGAGGGAAGCTTCTCCAGCCTCATTGACGGCCACACACGTGTACCTCCCGGCGTCATCCACTTTGGCCCTGGGAATCTGCAGCACGCGCCCTCCTGCAAACAGACCACAGGACCTTTACTTCTCCCCACCTGAGAGCGAGCACGGCCAGCCCCTGAGAGACGACCGCCACACGTTTCCCCGCAGCGCTCCTACTTCATCCGTGTTTAGTTTTAACCACCCAGAACACCTGTAATAAGCACTGAGCTATTTTACAAAAGTGACCCGATACTGCCTTTGACTCCATCTCGGGAGAAACGGGCCGCCAGACACCCCTCAGGCAGGGCCGCCGCCCCCTGCTCCTCGCACCACATTCTATGTGGAACACGCTACTGTGCAGTGACCGCTGGTTTTAGCTCTGAACATTTGTGGTGTGGTTTACACTATTCCCTGAAAGTACTCAGGGGGGAAAGAAATATCCAGGGAAGGTAAATATGATCTTCAAAGAACAACTCCATATATTCTTAGACTTTCCAAGTCAGTTCCATCTCAAACTGAGAAAAGCTACAATTGTATAAAAACTTTTGCCCATGCACACCAATTATTTACATTTTACTGCACTTACTTTCTCTCTCTCTGTCATGTGTATATAATCTTTGTCTGAATCATTTGAGAAGGAGTTGGAGACATAGCACCCTTTTAGTCTACATTCTCACAAATCTGTATTTCCTAAGAACCAGGATAATCCTGTATATAACCACAGCACATGGATTAAAAGCAGGGCATTTACAATTGATACAAAACTACTACTGAATCCAGGGGCCATGTTCAAAAGTTTCATTCTTGTTGCAACAATGTCTTTTTACTGCTATTTTTCTCCAAACCCAGATCCAACTTAGGATCACATGTTCCACTCAGTTGCCATGTCTACTTGGTCTTCTTTCTTTTATTTTTGATTTGTTTTTCAAGATATTCTTTAATTGAGGGCTAATTTGCAGAACATTTATTTAACATGCTGACCTTAAGCATACAAGTGGATGAATTCTGATAAGCCCTGAGTATTTCAATGCTTGTTAAATAGGAGCCCAGAAAATACTGTTATCCTGCAATGATTTAAACACCTCTATCAATAAGCCATGCCGTAACAAAATACTTGAAGCTAGTGATCTCTGCTATTTACTTATAAATGTATTTAATAAACCAAAGTAGTAACTACTTGCAAATATGTATTAGAATGAACATTAATATTGCAAGGCCACTGACAGTCTCATGGCACTGACAGAGAAATGGAGGCACAAGGATGCAAAAGGACCCTGCAAGGCGGGTCGAAGGATCCTGTCCGTCTGAGGGGTTTACTAAGGTGCTCTACCGACACATTCCCATGTCTGAGGGGTTTACCGAGGCGCTCTACCGACACATTCCCATGGCGTCTGAGGGGTTTACCGAGGCGCTCTGGCCTACCGACACATTCCCATGGCGTCTGAGGGGTTTACCGAGGCGCTCTGGCCTACCGACACATTCCCACGGCGTCTGAGGGGTTTGCTGAGGTGCTCTGGCCTACCGACACATTCCCATGGCGTCTGAGGGGTTTACTGAGACGCTCTGGCCTACCGACACATTCCCATGGCGTCTGAGGGGTTTGCCGAGGTGCTCTGGCCTACCGACACATTCCCATGGCGTCTGAGGGGTTTACCAAGGCGCTCTGGCTTACTGACACATTCCCATGGCGTCTGAGGGGTTTGCCGAGGCTCTCTACTGACACATTCCCATGGCGTCTGAGGGGTTTACTAAGGCGCTCTACCGACACATTCCTGCCTTCACTCGTCAGACGCACACGAGGACCAGTGCACTGGGCAGCCTCGTGTCTGTCAATCAACACTGCCAGAGAGCCACCCCCTTCCCTGCTCCATTCACTGAGAACACACACCTGCAGATTCAGGGCTTCACTCGTTCGTGGCAACCTTTACCTGGTAAAATCATCACTTTATCGCTGGAGGTCAGAGGATGGCCATCTTTGTACCAGGTCAGCGTGGGAGGTGGAGCAGCATTGGTCTCGCAGGAAAGGGAAACGGGGTTGTTGAGGATCACGTCCTTGGCTTTGCCGCTCCGGCCTGTATCCAGCATGTTTCCTATTTCCCAGAGTTGCTGGAAACTTGGAGGAACTATGAAGGAAAAGCAAGGAGTTATGGTCGGGTGTGAATGCCAACACCGATCTGTTAAAGTTCTTGACTGCACTTTGACCAGAGATATTTCCAGCTGTATAAATTAGACAACGTGAAAACATTTCCAAGTACTTACACAGCAGCCAGCTCTGACCTGGAGCGGGTTCCCGTGTGGAGGAATCAGAAATGTGGGACTGAGAATGCTACGGTCACGCCTCGCCTCCCTGCGGGAAGTCTTTGGCACTTCGATAACAAAGTGGCCACTTTCCAGGGGAAGCCTGGCTGGGGTCTGATCACAGAAACCACAGAAGAACTCGCTCAGCTGAGAGCTTCCCCATGCTAAGTCTCACTGAGGAGGCTGAAGAAGTTTATAATCTAGGCTAACACCTCCCTTAACAGAAAGTACAGGACATTCTCATACCTTTTAACACAAATACAAACTGTATATAACGCATTTTGCCTGTACATCATAAACACTATAAAGTATATAACACCTGATCTAAAATTTCTACTGTTTCCAACTTTTGAAAAAAATCAAAGACGTGTAAAAGTTTTTGTATTAAGATGCTCAGTGTAGCATTATTTTATGAGTAGCGAAAACTTGGGAGACAATCCAGACATTCAACAATAGGAATATGGTTAGGTAAGTATTTGAATACTCAACTAATGAAACTGGCATAGTTGTTAAAAATGAGGTTGAGCCAGCGCTGCAGCTCACTAGGCTAATCCTCTGCCTGCGGCGCCGGCACCCCGGGTTCTAGTTCTAGTCCTAGTCGGGGCGCCGGATTCTGTTTCGGTTGCTCCTCTTCCAGTCCAGCTCTCTGCTGTGGCCCCGGAGGGCAGTGGAGGATGGCCCAAGTGCTTGGGCCCTGTACCTGCATGGGAGACTGGGAGGAAGTACCCGGCTCCTGGCTTTGGATTGGTCCAGCGCCGGCCGTAGCGGTCATTAGGGGAGTGAACCAACGGAAGGAAGACCTTTCTCTGTCTCTCCCTCGCTGTCTATTACTCTGTCTTTTTCTCACTGTCTAACTCTGCTTGGCAAAAAAAAAAAAAAAAAAAAAGTAAGCAACTGGAACCTTAAAATGTTTGGTTAACTTGCCTAAGTCACAGAACTCGTAAGAACCATAAACATCATTTAATCCAAGGGTGAGGGCTTTGAATTCTGTACTTTACCACCTTGCTGCCTTCCATGTAAACATTATTTAGAAAATTTCATGATATGATGTTAGGGGAATACTAAGGTAACAGAGAGGTCTGTATTGTGTATTCCAAATTTTTTAAATGAAGGATACATTTAAATTCATAAGAAGGAGGCACACAAAAATAAAAAAGTAATCCTGGAAGTAACCCTGAACAAAGGGATTATTTTCATCTTATTTCTCAAGCCCAGATCTTCAATAATTAATTTACAATGTTGTCAAGAGGGGAAAAAACCTCACTACCAAAAATAAACCAAGTCAATCGCTCTTGTATTACTTTGACAGATCATATAAATTAAATGACACACAGTAAGTATGTATTACCTTGTATATTCACATCAAAATCCAGCTCATCTTCACCGGCGATGTTAGCTGCTACACAGGTGTAGCGCCCTGTGTCTGATATTTGAGCCTCCTTTATTTGAAGTGTTTGTCCATTAGCGGCAATAGTAATATGATCATCTGGCGTAAGGGGCTGCGATTCAATTACAACAATGTTAACATCAAGTACTCCAATAAAGCCTGAAGAGACAATGAGTTGACAGTGTTTATGATTCTTTGTTAAATGAAAATAAAATATTATGCAAAAGATTCCAGACGACAAATTATTTGGATGACACTGCTTGTTTCTGAGTAATCAAATTTCAAATTTTTACTTATTGAAAACTGTAGCTGAAACAGTTAATGATTAGGCTAGGTATTTGCTGGGACGCATTTATACAGTTTATACTTTTTTTTTTAAATTAAAAATACGTTCTTGGGTAACATATTCATTTATCCATGCTAGGAAAAAACGTTTTCAGTTTATATCATACTGTATTTAGAAAGCTTACCCTCTACCATAATTTAGTAGAAAATGCTAGAATTTCTTTAAGAAAATTCAGGGCATTAATATAATCTGATTCAGTCTACAGTTACTACTACTTATTAAAAAGATCATTACTTCATAAATGCAAAATTTTAACTTACATTTTTTTCTTTTTAAAGATTTATTTATTTATTTGAAAGGCAGAGTTAGAGAGAGGCAGAAGGAGAGAGAGACACAGAGAGAGGGAGAGAGTCTTCCATCTGATGGTTCATTCCCCAGATGGCCGCAATGGCTGGAGCTGTGTGGATCCAAAGCCAGGAGCCAGGAGCCTCCTCCGGATCTCCCACAAGGGTGCAGGGGCCCAAGGACCTGAGCCATTTTCTACTGCTTTCCCGACTATAGCAGAGAGCTGGCTGGAAATGGAGCAGCTGGGGCTTGAACTGGCGCCCACATGGGATGCCGGCACTGCATGTGGCAGCTTTACCCTCTATGCCACAGTGCTGGTCCCCTTTCATATTGCTTTAATTAATTTATTTTAGGAGGCAGAGAGAGAGACAGAGGGAGAGTGTTCCCACCCTCTGGTTCACTTCCTAAATGTTACAAGGGCCAGTGCTGGGCTACTGCTGACTCTGAGTCAGGAATTCAGTGCAGGTCTCCCAAAGGGAGGCGGAAATCCAACCACCTGAGGCATCCGCAGTGCTTCCGCAGGTCTGTCTGCATTAGCAGGAAGCTGGAATCTGGCACTGGAGCTGCCATCAAATCAGCTACTCTGGAATGTGGATGTCTGAACTGCTAGGTCAAATGCTGACTCCTGCATTATGCTTTACTGAAATTACCACACTGAATGGGAAACTAACTTAAAGGTATTCACAGTATGTTTTACTGATAACGTTACCTTCACTTACAATGCTTTGATTTCCCCCATTCCATGAAGATTGCAGCTCTTGTTTATGTCGTTATTTCTAAAGACACCTTTCTCACAACACCTGGTGAGTTTGATGCCGCCCAGACATCCAGTCCTGTGTCTTCTTGGCTCCTGGATCTTCTCACTCAATTTTAAGGTTCCCACCCACCCTGTCTCAACCGCTGCAGTAGGAGTCAGACCTCTTCATTACTGGTAACTGCACCTCTTCGTGATCTCAGATTCCCATTCTCGTCCTCTGAACACCACCTCCTACCCTTCTAACTCATTTTCTCTAGCACGCAACTCAGCACCTCTCCGACCTCATGGAAGACCACAATCTATACCCCGCAATCTTCTCACTGCCCTTATGCTCCCCGACTTCTACTCTCTCCTTACTCAGAGAAGGTTTAACTCGAGTCACTCCATATGTAAGCCCTCCTCTTCCTTGATTTTACTCCCATAGAAAAATTCTGACCCAGGGGCTGGAGTTGTAGTGTGATGGTCTGGACTGCCACTTGCACGGACATCCCACATGGGTGACGGTTCAAGTCCCGGCTGCTCCACTTCCGATCCAGCTTCCTGCTAATGTGCCTGGGAAAGCAGCAGCAGATGTTCCGAATTCTTGGGCCCTTGCACCCCCGAGGGAGAGCTGCATGAAGCCCCTGGCTTGGCCTGGCCTCGTCCTGGCCGTTGTAGCCATTTCGGGAGTGAACCAGAGAATGGAAGATCCCCGCTTATCTCTCCCTCTCTCTCTCTGTAACTGTTTTCTAAGTCAAGCAATCTATCTATCTAAATGCTGACCCTGATAAACACCAGTCTGCACATTCTGAGCCTCCTCTGATCTACTCGAGGACCGTCCTCCGGCTGCATCCTCTCCCACCTGCATCCTCATCAATCTCTCCCGCTGCGGCCCACCTCCACATTTTCTATTGCCACTTATAGTCAAATGATTTAAAAATATATTGTGCATTTGCTGTCTCCAATTTCTTTCCCTTCATCTTTTCATGAATCTTGTCTGCTTGACCAAAAAGACTCTGTCAGGGTTACCAGTGACACCCGTGCTGCTAATCCGAGTGCCTTCTGAGTTCTCATCTGGTCTGCAGCGTTTGTTCTACAGATTTTCACGTATCTTGTCGAGATACACCTTCCCTGCGCGTCAGCCTCTCCATGCATGAGTGGCCTGGAGCTTATCCTTTCACCTCTTTTTCCATCCAGTGTCACTATCCAAATGGTCTCCTGCAAAGTCTTGGTCTTGGGGCTGGTGCTGGGAAAGCTACTGCCTAATCGCTGACATTCCATATGGGCGCCGGTTCAAGACCCGGCTTTTCCACTTACAATCCAGCTCCCTGCTGTGGCCTGGAAAAGCAGCAGAAGATGGCTCAAGTGCTGGGGCCCTTCACCCACATCAGGGACCCAGATGAAGCTCCTGGTTCCTGGCTTCAGATTGGCCCAGCTCTGGCTATTGCAGCCATTTGGGGGAGTGAACCAGAGGATGGAAGATCTCTCTCTCTGCCTCGCCCTCTCTGTAACTCTTTCAAATAAATAAATAAATATTAAAAAAAATCTTAACCTCTTCTCTTTCCTTTGCTCTCTACACCCTGCTACCACCTTGGTCCAAGCAACCACCATGCCTCTTCTGGACCCCTACAATAACGTAATAGCTGGACTCTTTCTTCCCCAAGTATAGCAGCCTTTGAACACGTTAAGTCACATAATATCGCACCCTATCAAACTCCCAGTTGGCTTCCCATCAGTACAGGGTCACCTGCTCCACAGTCAGTGTAACCTGGACCCCGGCCACTCTTCCGCCCGCATCTTCTGCGTTCCCCGTGTCCGCTGCACCTGCTCAGTTGGGATACTGTCCCCTCTGATACCTTGTGTTTGCTTCCTTCACTTTTTGGGGGTTCTCACTTAAGTACATCAAACCTTACCGAAGATGTTTTCCTTGTCTTAATAAGAGACCACACTCCACACAATTGGAATCCTAGTCTCTGTGTTTTCTCTGTGTCACCTACATTTTTTTTTAAAGATTTATTTATTAATTTGAAAGGCAGATCTCCAGAGAGGCAGAGAGAGGTCTTCCATCTGCTGATTCACTCCACAAATGGCTGCAATGGCCAGAGCTGTGCCCATCCACAGCCAGGAGCTGGGAGTTTCTTCCAGGTCTCCCACATGGGTGCTGGGGCCCAAGGACTTGGGCCATCTTCCACTGCTTTCTCAGGCCATAGCAGAGAGCTGGATCGGAAGTGGAACAACCAGGACTCAAACCGGCACCCATATGAGAGATGCCGGCACTGCAGTCAGCAGTTTTACTCACTACGCCACAGTGCCAGCCCCTGTGACACCTACATTTAACTGACATTCTATGTTCTACTCGTTGGTTTGTTTATGGCTTTTTTCATCTCTCTAAACTTAGTAGGGGCAGAGCATTTTGTTTCTGTCATAGCTGTATCCCTTGTACATAAAATAATGTCTGGCAAACAGCAGATGCTCAATAAATAACTTGAGATGCAATGAATCATGATTAAAATTTTATCACTTAAAAATACAATAATTGGGGCTGGCACTGTGGCATAGCGGGTAAAGCCGCCGCCTGCCATGCCAGCATCCCATATGGGCACTGGCTTGAGTCCTGGCTGCTCCACTTCCCATTCAGCTCTCTTCTATGGCCTGGGAAAGCAGTAGAAGATGGCCCTGTGCTTGGGCCCCTGCACCCGCGTGGAGACCCGAAGGAAGCTCCTGGCTCCTGGCTTCGGATTGGCGCAGCTTTGGACATTGCAGCCAAATGGGGAGTTAACCAGCGGATGGAGAACCTTTCCCTCTCTCTCTGCCTCTCTGTAACTCTGCCTTTCAAATAAATAAATAAATCTTTAAAAAAAAATACAATAATTAAAATTTTCTATGGTTTATATTCTAGGGAACCAATCCCAACCCCCAAAGTGTTAGCAGTATAAAGCATTGTAATTTATCAACTTTGGAGTCTAAATTTGAAGGTCTAATTTAAATATTCATAATGAAATTAAAAAAACACAAAATTATTTCATTTCTAGTGCAATTCTAGTTTCTAAGAAGGTTTTGTATCTGTATTTCTCTATGTGTGCAAATGTATAGTAACTACAAGGAATAGAAAGGCTTCAAAGAAAACTAAAAGTGTAAAAATAACATGATTTTAAAGGAGAAAGATTATTTGTTTCCAAGCAAAGTCATATAGAATGGATGTTGTACCAAGCAGTCTGCTTGTAGTTAGAAAAGCAACCATAAACAGAACACGCTGGGAGTTCTATACTTTTTCTTTTACAATGGCTTCCAGATGAAACTGGCTTATTTTACGAGTGATTTTTTTCAAGCTGCCAGCATTGCAAAAATCCATCTGTGCTCTGAACAAAAAAGCTGCACCTCGAACTGGGACTGTGACCTGAACTTCTCCAGCGGGAATTTAACTGACCACTGAGTTGATTATGTGTAAAGCAGGACGAACGGCAGCCTGGCCATTTCACATCCGCGTCAAGTGCAGTGTTAACAACTAACAATCTATTCCAGTCTGAGAGCACCGCACGTATGTCTTTAACACCTGCACCTGCAGGGAAGAACGTAAGCTGGATGAGGCATAGCGTGCATGGTCTGAAGTCAGATCACAGACTTAAAGGTCAGCTTTTTAGCTGAAGCCTCTCACTGCCCCCACCCCCCATAACTGGATTTGGGCATTCGTCACCTTCTAACTCTGCTTCTGTGTCTTACGAGACCGTAACTGTCACTTTCTGTAAGAGTGGAAGGTGTCTGAACAAAGTTCAGGATAAACGTAGTGTCCGAGGTATGCTGATGACGCTGAATCGGCTATGTGCTTCTCACCTACGGCACTGACTGAGTTTGTCAAACCACAGGACAGAAACACTGTTCCCTAACGGAGGCGTGGGCAGGGGCCAGGTTTCCAGACAAGTGCACTCATTCCAGCAATGGGACAATTCCAGATTGCTCAGCATGCTTCCGGGTGGGCACAGTTTTAGACTCCGGGAGCATGGGATTGGCTAGTTCTAAGCTCACATTGGTTCTGAGTCACTTGTGTCTTTTTTAAATTCTCCATTTTAGTCTTTAAGAAATCATCAGCAAGTAAAAAAAACCGTGACTGGCCTGTCCATCCTTGTGCCAGCTGAGGGAGGCGGAAGGAACCGCATAGGCTTCGCACTCCAGGGTCAGCGTGTTGTTGACTTTGATCTTCACTTCCTTAGGGGAAACGCCTGGCCCCAGAAGGTCCCCTTTACTGATTATGGGTGGAACTGCACAAGGCAAAGACGGGAGAGTGAGCCCTCGGTTACGGTCAGCACACAGAATCCCCTGGAAAGCACACTGAAGCCACCCCGCAAGGAGATGCCTCCGCCAGCGCCTGGTGAAGCAGCAGTGTTGACGGAGTGTGAGGGAGACGCCTTCTGCCCCCACCCTCACCGTACAACGAGGCTAAGGTCCTTCACAGGGCAGGGCGCTCTGTCTGCACCAGATCCGCAGTCTAGCACAAGCCGTAATACCTGTTCCTTATTCATCATTAAGGTATCAAGTCGGAGAGCAAAGGAGCATCACGAAGACAACTCTTCCTTCACAAAACAAACTCCGGAAATGCGGATTCTACTAATGGCCGTATCAGCTCCGCCTTTTCTTAACAGGTCAAGGCACACGGGGAGAGCCCCCACCCTGAGGACCTCAGGCAGGGCACATGCACCCACAGTTCTGTCTGGGCGAGCATTTCAACTCGGTGCGGACAGCGATGCAGAAGGAAACCAGAGACACTGGGGGCAGGGGCCCTGCCTTGGTCTCAGCAAGGGGGCAGCGAGCAGAGTGGGCTCGTCACATCTGTAAGCAACTGAGGTCATGGGCACAATGCTCAACTCACTCCATCCTCAATGAAGCAAGCTGCAGACACGGCAGTCTTTACCAAGTCTGAATAACTAAGAACCGGGAACGAACAGGACTGAGAAAGAAGTGAGGGAGATGCGCAATGCGAGGTCTGGGCACTTACTGTAGACCTTCACCTCGTAGTGTTTTATCATCTCGCCAGCCTCATTAGTGGCGACGCAGGAGTACCTCCCAGCATCGTCCGCTCGCGCGTTCAGGATCTGCAGGGTCCGCCCTCCTGGAAAATCGTGGGACATCAGAGTCTTTGAAATCACAGAGAACCTGCACAAGTCACAGGCTGTCTGTTACTGCTGTTGCAACGCTGCTTCTGTCCTACGCCCGTTCTGAGGCAGACGCTTGAGGGAAGACAAACGACAGTGTGCGTCACTGCGTGGCAGCAGGGGCCGCCCTGGGGTCCCCAGCAGGCCTCTGCGGTGACGACCTCAGCCTTCTGGCCCTCCAGGCTTCCCGACAGCACTGTGCTAGGGGCCTGTGTCTCCTCCGCTCAGCAGCAGTTCCTGCCGCCACCATCTTCTCCCTCCCTCCCACACAGCAGTCTAGCTCTGCTGCAGCAGGCTTAGGGAGGGCACTGCCCCCTTCAGATCGTCAATGTCCTCAACTGACCGAAGTTCAGACTCTTTAATCCAGGCATCGCATAGGACTCCAACCTTCCCTTTCCTCCCTGACCATCCCCCCGCCCCCCACACACATACAAAACATACACACACCCACCACGCATCATTCATCCACATACCACACACATACCACACACACACCCTGCACACATACTACGCACGACACACATGCCACACGCCCTTCCCCACTCAGGGGCATGAGAAGTTCACGTGCACACAGCTGGCCATGCTCTCTCTGCACCTTTCCCACACTGGTCACCCTGATGGATGTGAAAGCCCTTCTGATTCATTTTTAATCAACTCAATTCTAGAAATTTCTTTAAGGTCCAGGCCACGTTCTGACAAAAGCAACAAAGCTGTTTCTGACCAGCTCAGCCCATGGTAGCCATTTCTTCTTTTGGATTCTTGTAAAACTTGTCACTACTCAATTTAGCCCGCCCCTGGACCATTTATAAACCATGACTTTCCACGGTTCATGCTGTGAAGTGGCTTTTCACAGATACTATCTTTGTTCCACATGAGACTGTGACTCAAATCCAGAGTTTCTACTTCTTAGTTATATTTCATTCATCTCGCCAGGTATGAAAGAGGGAACGCGGTAGGAGTTTGGTGCAGCAGTTAAATTCCAGCTGGGATGCCTGCAACTGAGGGGGGTTTCTGGCTCTGAGTGCTGACTTTGGTTCCGACTCCAACGTCTGGTCTGGCTAATGTGCACTTAGGGGCAGCACTTGACTCGAGTAGGCGGGTCTGGGTCACCCACACGGGAGACCTGGATTAAGTTCCTGGCTCACAGCTTCAGCCTCGCCCAGGTCCAGCCATCGTCTCCATTTGGGAAGTTAATGGGAGATCTACCTCTCAAAACTAATCAATAAAGGAATAAACAAACACAGGCAAATACAAGTTATCTTTCAACATCCAACAAGAAATGAATCTCTAGCCTTTTTGACATTCCATGTATTTTAGTCATTAATTGATTGCATGGTAGCATTTTTCACTTAATTATGCTGATCTTTCCAAATGTAATTTTAGTACTTTAGATTATTATATGCAAAAATTAGAAATTAAAATATCAGAATAACATAAAACAACAACATGAGTACCTTTCCCAAAAAAAAAAAAAAAAAACCAACCAAAATGATTCTGCTTTTCCACAGTTGTCAGTGACACAGACGAATCCGGGGCGTCTGGAATGAATGAATTACCTGGGAGAATGCGGATATTTCGGTTGGATTCCAAGGGGGCTCCATCCTTCGACCAGGTGATGGTAGCGGGGGGGTAGGAATAAGCTTCACAGACCAGAGACGTGGGGCTGTTCAGGATGACAGTGACATCCTCAGGGCTGCTGTCGCCGTCCACACCAGCAATTGTTGGAGACACTGAAGCAGGTTTACAATTCGATTGAAGACATGTTTTAGAAACTGTCCTAAATGTACATTTCTAAATTTCCACTGTATTTATTTGTGTAATTGTGTAACTCCATTTCTTAAGAACGTAACTGAGAAGTTGTTCTGATTCCACACTAAAGCAGTGAGAGTCCCCCAAATGCTCCCTGGGTAATGGGGGAGATGACACCTAAAGAAGGAATCCGAGGGCTGGCGTGTGGCGCAGTGGGTTAAGCCGCCTTCTGAGATGCCAGCATCCGTATGAGCGCCAGTTTGAGTCCCGGCTGCTCCTCTTTTTTATCTTTCTTCTTTCTTTTCTTTTCTTTTTTCTTTTTTTTTTTGACAGGCAGAGTGGACAGTGAGAGAGAGAGAGACAGAGAGAAAGGTCTTCCTTTTGCCGTTAGTTCACCCTCCAATGGCCACCGCGGCCGGCGCACCGCGCTGATCCGATAGCAGGAGCCAGGTACTTCTCCTGGTCTCCCATGGGGTGCAGGGCTCAAGCACCTGGGCCATCCTCCACTGCACTCCCTGGCCACAGCAGAGAGCTGGCCTGGAAGAGGGGCAACCGGGACAGAATCCGGCGCCCCGACCGGGACTAGAACCTGGTGTGCCGGCGCCGCAAGGTGGAGGATTAGCCTAGTGAGCCGCGGCGCTGGCCGAACCTGGCTGCTCCTCTTTCAATCCGGCTCCCTGCCACTGAGCCTGGGAAAGCAGCAGAGGATGGCCTACATACGTGGGCCCCTGCCACTCACGTAGGTGACCTGGATGAAACTCCTGGTTTCTGTCTGGCCCCTCCCTGGACCGCTGTGGTCGTTTGGGGAGTGAACCAACAAATGAACGATCTCTGTCTCTGTAACTCTGCCTTTCCAATAAATAAATAAAATTTTAAAAAAAGAGAAGGAATCCTAACACTCTGTAGTAAGGGCAGAGATGACAGGAATGCTGCAGTAAGTGTGGCAGTTCATCAGGTCCAGTCTGAGACATGGCGTCCGCAGGTCTGAAAGTGAGCCATGGATGCCTAGCAGTGGCCAGCAGGCGAAAGGGGGTCCTAGCAACGAGCGGGGGCATCCTGAGAGCGGAAGAGCTGTAAACAGGGAGGGTCAGGCCGGAGCACTCAGAGGATCGAGTCAAGTGGGGCAGCGTCGGACACAACAGGAGTGGGCCTTTAGCCTAGCGGTTAAGATGTCTGCATCCACACCCAGGCGCTTGGGTTGGATAGCCCACTCTGGCTCCTCACTCCAGCTCCCTGCTAATGGAGACCCTGGCAGGCAGGAGGCTCTGGTTAGGTCCCTGCATCCGTGTGGGAGACTGGGACTGCAATCCTGGTTCCTGGCTTTGGCCCCAGCTGTTGTGGGCATCTGGGAAGCTCTTTCTGTGTGTCCCTTACTCAAAAAAAAGGTAAATGAATAAAATTTAAAAAATACTGGATGCAAAGACAACAGAGACAGGTGTGTTTGTTTCCTGAGAGATGACAAGCCACTGACAGAAGGCACCAAGGGGAGGACCGACCATAGAGAGATGTCGGACGCTAACTGGCAGTGGGAGGACTGGGGAGGACTGGGGAGGACCAGAGTCAAAGATAAATTCCAGTTTTTTCTGCTTGGGAACAGAGCTAAGCTGCGGAGAAGCAATGTAAATAGAAAACAAAGAAAGGCTTTCTCACGTAGGAGGAAAAGACGGTTCAGTTCTGAGTATCTTGGATTTTAAGTGCCCCTGAGCATTTCAGGTTGAAATGTCCAACAGGGAGTTGCATGCAGGAGTCTGAAGCTTGAGAGAAGGACCGGGCTGCAGGTGCTGACTTAAACATCACCAGTGTACAGGAAGGAGAATGACCTCAGTGGGAATGCACTGTATCGCTGCACAGAGTACCTAGAGAACAAGAGCAGTGAAAGGAGAGAAGGCTGGGGGAGCCCGTGTGGAAGACAGGCCCAAGTAAGAGTCCCCGCGGGGAGAGGAAGGGACCACAAGGTGCTCTCGGCAGCCAGGCAACGGACGGCACCTGTCAGCAAGGCTGGGGCTGAGACACTTGCTGGACCCAGCGAGTCAGGTAAGTATCAGGAACGGTGTGGGCAGAGACCCCACCTACAGACAGGCGTGGTGACATCAGCAAGTGGCAGGGACAGGAAGCAGAGGTGAAGCAGCAGTGAGGCAGGCGGTGTGACACGTGGAAGGCGGGCAGGCAGACACAGGGTCAGGGCAGGAATGCAAACAGTGACTGGGAACAAGAACCGCAACTCAGCACCCTGGGAAAAGGAAGGCTTGAGGCCTTGAGTTGACGGCTGGGTAGCCTGAAAGCTGCAAACACACGTTTGAGCAGCCTCAACTGTATGAAGTCGGTGGAAAAGGCGGCTCTGAGGCAGAGCCCCCAGTCTCCAGTGAACGGGAGGGGCACCAGGCAATGGTAAGGGTGGGGCTGGGGAAGGTGATGTGGTCAGACAGCGCGATGCAGACTCCCAGCACAAAGTGCGCGGCCTGCACTGCAGATGCAGTTCTAGGAAGGGCCGAATTTCAACGGCAGCCAGAGCTGGAGAGGGTTTCAAGTCAGGTTTCCAGGGAGCACAGAAGGCAGACTTGGAGATGGGCCAGTGTTGCGGGGGCAAGGAATCGGTAGTGGGAGGAATGAGGCATGGGGAGCTTAGGCCTCTTGGAGAAGCAGGCAGGTCCAGCAGAGCTGAGGCAATCAGGGCTGGGCTCCAGCCTTTCCCAGGCCGCCTGGACGTGCGCGGAGGGCGGGCTCAGGACAGCGGGCTCGGAACCTGTGTGCACTATTCTCCGCACACTCCTGCACAACACCGTGCTGGGTGAGGGGATGCACTCCTTGATGAGACTGCGGGATCTATATTTGTTGCATGGAATAATAGTTATATATTCCATTCATTTGACATTTACACATTATCTGGTATTTTAACTCTTCTTACAGAAGCAAGAGGGCTTTGAAAAGCTTATGGACCATGTGCGTCATTTTTAATTCCATTTTCCCATAAATCTTTTTTTTTAATTAAAAAAAAAATTTTTTTTTTTGACAGACTGAGTGGACAGTGAGAGAGAGAGACAGAGAGAAAGGTCTTCCTTTGCCGTTGGTTCACCCTCCAATGGCCGCCGCGCTGCAGCCGGCGCACCACGCTGATCTGATGGCAGGAGCCAGGTACTTCTCCTGGTCTCCCATGGGGTGCAGGGCCCAAGCACCTGGGCCATCCTCCACTGCACTTCCAGGCCACAGCAGAGAGCTGGCCTGGAAGAGGGGCAAGCGGGACAGAATCCGGTGCCCCGACCGGGACTAGAACCCGGTGTGCCGGCGCCGCAAGGTGGAGGATTAGCCTAGTGAGCCCCGGCGCCGGCCTCCCATAAATCTTTTGAAACTCCTTCATGGGGCCGGCGCTGTGGTGCAGCGGGTTAACGCCCTGGCCTGAAGCGCCGGCATCCTACGTGGGTGCCGGTTCTAGTCCCGGTTGCTCCTCTTCTGACCCAGCTCTCTGCTATGACCTGGGAAAGCAGTGGAAGATGGCTCGAGACCTTGGGCTCCTGCACCCACATGGGAGACCCAGAAGAAGCTCCGGGCTCCTGGCTTTGGATCGGCACAGCTCCAGTCATTGCATCCACCTGGGGAGTTAACCAGCAGATGGAAGACCTCTCTCTCTGTCTTTACCGCTCTGTAACTCTTTCAAATAAATAAAATAAATCTTAGAAAAAAAGAAACTCCCTCATACATCTCTTCAAGGCCGTGAGAGTTTCCTATGTGTGGGAACATCTATGTACTCACAACACAGTATAGCCAATAACCACAAAAACAGAAGACCACAAAAATGTGTATACTCCCATGTAGCTCAACTGATTTTAAGACTGTACACAAGGGTTGGTACTCCTTACAGAATTAAAATCTACAACAGAAACATTAACTAAACAAAATAAAGGACTTAACCACAGTCATGTTTGATTCTTGAAGATCTGAGGCAGAACCGACACTTACCAAACACAGTCAGACTGAAGCTTTTGCTCTTGTCCCCAGCCGAATTGGAAGCCAGACACGTGTATCTTCCAGTGTGCGACACCTGGGCCTCGCGGATGTGCAGAAAACGGCCACCGGACACAAGGTGATGGGCTTCGTCTTCCTGCAGGAGCTGCCCGTCTCTGTGCCAGGTGATCTCTGGGACTGGATTCCCTGGAGAAAGAGCCACTGGCTCGGACCCTCACTCTGAAAGGGGGCCTTTCACTCACTTCCCTTCCTCCAAGTCCCACTTCTCA
Source organism: Oryctolagus cuniculus (assembly GCF_051225735.1). NCBI lineage: Eukaryota > Metazoa > Chordata > Mammalia > Lagomorpha > Leporidae > Oryctolagus > Oryctolagus cuniculus. The sequence continues at coordinate 3,222,995 of NC_142879.1, read as the reverse complement.
AACAATGCAGAGGCCCTTCATTTTAAAATAAATCTGCAACTTCCCTATTTTACCGTAACAATGATTCTGCTATGACTTTAAGACTAGACATACATTACAAGTAATTTTCAAGTGTATGTGGTTTCCATCTGTAAGTGAAATGATTCAAAATTGGCATGTTTAATTAAATTTATACCACACTGAGAATTGGGGTATGCATTTTTGTTAAAATTTTTACTCATGAATACCTCTGCATTCACATTGGTTTTCTACAAATCTGTATTTTTGGGAAAAAAATCTGTAAAAATATAAGACCTTTAATTAAACAATTCAGATATTTTGAGTTTGCATAAGGATTCTAACATATAGACAGATATATAAAGAGATATTAATTGCTCTGTTAATAAATACAATCTATAGGGAAAAGGTCTTTTTATAGTTGCTTTAAAATCAGACTATGTTAAATATTATTTTTAATTATTCATGTAATTTTTTGACATTTTACACCATAAAAGCAAATCACGTTAGGAACAGAAGGCCAGGGTAATAGATTAAAACAGGAGACCCTGAGGGGAGATGGCATAAACTTTAGGCGACTGTTCTCTAAGCAGCAGCAGTTACTAGTAGCCACAATGTTTCTAGAAGAAACCATGGGTAGGTTAAGTGACTTAAAATAGAAAGATTTCCTTGCTTTCTTAAATGTATTGCTCCATGAGGCATCTGAACAGTGAAACAAGAAACTCATCAAATCTTCCTTAAAATGCTGACTTTTCATAAACAGTAAGGGCCACTCTCACTGTTCCTTTACACCTGCAAGGCCATGTACAATAAAAACAGGCTGGGAAAAGGTCCTGTTAAGTTTTGCTTACTTTGATTGATTATTGGTGGTAAAGAAACTGGATTTATAACTGTTAACTTTTGATGTATTTTTCCTAGTTTCTATTCTCTTTGTTAAAATGCTACAAGTTAACAAAAGGTCACAATTTTGTTCACAGGCGATTTCCACCATAAAAATAATGACACCCTTCTACCAAAGCACCCAAAAAGGAAAGGAAGTGAACACACACCGAGGGAAGAGAACGCGGGCAGACGAGGCAGGAAAAGCACATCCGAGTCGAGGCAGAAGAATGGAGACGAGTGTCTTGCTCAGTTCTCCCTGCCTCCCTCCCTCCCTCTCTTGTGGGTACTTCCTTCTCATCTCCACAGCATCTGCGCAGGTTTATCCCTCAGTGGTACAGCTACACGGGGCGCAATTCCATTCCCAACGTCTCCTTTCTCTCAGTCACTGACTCAGAGTGGCGAGGGCGAGCCTCGGAGCTGGGGGCCGCACGAGGGGCAGGGGAGCAGCCCTCACCTGTCACCTCGCACGTCAGCCTGACACTGTGCCTCTCCTTCACCTTCACGTCTTCCAGTGTGTCTCCACCCACAATGTGAGGCGGAACTGAAAAAGCAAACAAAACAGAACCAAAACCTAGGAAATCAGAGCTCCAACAGCGGGGCTTTTTTTTCAATAGGCACCCACAATTGCATTTTTAGAATGCTATAATCCTTACAACAAATCTGCTAATTACCATTCAATACTTGAGCACTAGAATGTTATAACAATATTTTGATCAATACCCATTTTTTTTCTTTTCTTTTTTTTTTTTTTTTTTTTTTTTGACATGCAGAGTGGACAGTGAGAGAGACAGAGAGAAAGGTCTTCCTTTGCTTCCTTTGCCGTTGGTTCACCCTCCAATGACTGCCGCAGCCGGTGCACTGTGGCTGGCGCACCGCGCTGATCCGAAGGCAGGAGCCAGGTACTTGTCCTGGTCTCCCATGGGGTGCAGGGCCCAAGCACTTGGGCCATCCTCCACTGCACTCCCTGGCCACAGCAGAGAGCTGGCCTGGAAGAGGGGCAACCGGGACAGAATCCGGCACCCCGACCGGGACTAGAACCCAGTGTGCCAGCGCCGCTAGGCGGAGGATTAGCCTAGTGAGCCGCGGCGCCAGCCTCAATACCCATTTAAAATATAAAGTTTTATGCCATGATTCCTACTCTAGTGAGCTTTACTGTAAATAAACCACAAAGGTCTGCATACAGATTTCTTAACAAATCAAGAGTAAGAACATTTACTCGACGTTTACTTCTCCCACCATAACTCTGATAAGTGCTCACAAAACACAAGTCGTTCAGCATCTCAAGAAATGTGCGACAACTGTGCACTGGCAACACAGGGCGTTTCAGCCACACGGATTCATCATCTCCCAATCATCCCGACATGGAGTCCCTGCCAAGACTCACAGCAGGGCCCAAAGAACACAGATACGAGACCAAGCTGCAAGGAGATGTAAACCCAGCTTCCAGCCCTATGCAAGCCGACTTCTAGATACTGCAAATGGTGGAAGTACCCAGTACTGAAAGTCCGAAGAGTTTTCTTCCTTCGCCTGCCGCGTTCCTGACGACACACATGTACTGGCCCGCATCCTCCACCTTGGCCTGCATCAGCCGCAGTGTCCTGCCTCCTGGGAAAGCAAACAGCCACATGACTTAGAAACCTACACGACGCCAGGTGCCAGCAAGCCAGCAATAGCGCTGCACAGAGACAGTGACGCCTGAACCCGGTCTTAGAAAGGTTATGGTTATGGGTCACCTCATACAACATTTCAACACTGTTACTATCTGTAACATTTTGTTTGCAGAAATATTCTTCCTCCAAGAAATGCGTGTAGACTGAAGGTGTGATTTGGAGGAGACGCCTGGTGTAGACTGAAGGTGTGATTTGGAGGAGATGCCCGGTGAGGGCAAAGGGGGAGGAACCCACACATGAGCTGAACTGGCCTGCCTAGGACTAAGAGCATGTGGGAAAGCGTAAGAAAATCACGCAGCCCTTTCTCAGACCCTGTCGTCGTCCAGCTGGCACCCTGGACGTGAACAACTGCAACAGAGGTCAGAGTTAAACATGAGCTTTCACACTGGAGCACCCGGATCTGGCTCTGTCAGGAGTCTCCCAACTCTATTCCCCCAAGACACTGGCGTGGGACTTCCCAGCAGCACTCTGGAAGGGAGCCTAGGAATTTCTATTTCAGACAAACACATCCGACTGTAAACAGGTACAGGACTTCTCTGAACGTGTTTAAAACAAAGTCTAGCCAGGCAGAAGAGGACTTCACACTCCCTGCGACTTCCGATCAGCGAGGCTACCTTGTGGCTTCAGCCAGGAGGACAACGCGGCACAGCTTCCTCCTCTCACTTCCTCTCGGAAGAAAGCCCGAGAGCCTCACCTTACAAGCAATGACACAAACCGCAGTCTCCGGCCTGCGGTCTCCAGGCAATGGATGTGGTTACAGAAACGTGCGTCCTTGACCGAGGCCGGCCAGCAGCAGGTTAGACCTAATCCCAACACCAGGAAAGGAGCTTTTCTGAAAAGGCCCACCAGCGGGTTCCTACGTCTTGTCTGAAGGAGGTGGGCTCAGGAGGCTCACCACCACCTAAGCACTCCTCTTGACTTGAAAAACGCGAACTCATTTTCATCCCTCTTATCTTCATGACACTGCTCTTGATCCCTGAGACTAGACACGATCAACATAATCCTTCCAAATCCACTGCTCTATAAATATTTGACCTTGATTATGTGCTAAATAAACCGTAAGGTTTGTTTTCTGTGGGGCTCAGTACGGACATACTATTTTGCTGTCATTCACAATCGTGGCTATCTTCCTTTAAAAAGATCGTCAATAAATCTCCTCCTCATCTTCCTAACAGGGTCTGCTAGGTCTAGGGTACAGCTGATTCCTCTTCTCACTGAGGAAAAGATAATTTATTACTGTGGCAAAATACTGTATTTACTTTTCTGATAATAATGGCTCTAAATACTAAGTGCAAATATTTATTTAACCTTCCTCTAGTTTGGTTTGGCTCGAAAGTCCCCGCATGAGGTATGTTTAAATTTGGAAGCCTTCACTCAACATATTAGGTCTCTCTCTAAGTGTCCAAGCTTTTCGTGAACCGCAGACTTGGCAGATGACCTCAGTGTGTTTCCAGGCCACTGCTCACCGCGGCCAGGCACGGACTCCTGGGGCAGTGCCCCAGAGACAAGCCTCCCAGGTCTCCTGCAGACTTAGATGAGAAATAAGCTGACTGTCTTGTTCACAGTCGTGATAACGTCTTAGCTCACGGGAAACCATCCCATCCGAGAAACGCAAACATTCAGTGGTGAGCAGGCTGAGGTTCTTCTAGCCAAGGGTAATTCAACAATATTAACTGAGCAGCAGGATTCACGGTAGACTCGGGGGTCAGTTGTAGCTCTTCTAATCCTTCACTTTTCAAACTGGTCCTCCTCCTAGTACAAATGCAGTGACATCCCCATGATTTAAGAAATAAGCTTTTTTTTTTTTTTTTTTTTGGTTAGGCAGAGTGGACAGTGAGAGAGAGAGAGAGAGAGAGAGAAAGGTCTTCCTTTTCCATTGGTTCACCTTCCAATGGCCGCTGCAGCCAGTGCACCGCGCTGATCCAAAGGCAGGAGCCAGGTGCTTCTCCTGGTCTCCCATGTGGGTGCAGGGCCCAAGCACTTGGGCCATCCTCCACTGCACTCCCGGGCCACAGCAGAGAGCTGGACTGGAAGAGGAGCGACCGGGACAGAATCCAGCACCCCGACCGGGACTAGAACCCGGGGTGCCGGTGCTGCAGGCGGAGGATTAGCCTAGTGAGCCGTGGTGCCAGCCATAATCAAGTATTACGTAATATTTTCTAAATAAATCTAGAGCTAGTGATTTCCCCCATTTTTATATAGCTTCCTGTGTCCAAGTATCTTTTTCTTAATATGATTAGTAATGGGTATCATGGAAGCTACATCACAAAGAAAAATAAAACAACAAAAACATGGAAGAACGAGGAATTCATGAGAAGGTGTGACCATCTGTGGTCAGGCAGATGATCAGGCCCCCGGGATGTGCAGTACCTGAGAGAATCCTCGCGGAACTGCTAAGGCTGACGGGCCACCCGTCTTTAAGCCAGGTGACTGAGGGCAGTGGAACTCCTGAAGCGTCACAGGTCAGGGACACCGAGTTCTTTTCCACCACACTGATATTTTCAGGTGCCCCCTGGTTTCCTATGATGCTTGGCGGGGCTGTAAGATAAAACCAAACCAACAGAAGTGGGAAGGAAGGTAGCTAATGTATATCAAACACCAACACCTACACAACTTACTGGCAATAACAAAACTCCCATTTTCCTAGCCAACAGTAAGCAAAGAAGCAATCACAATGATCCAGTTTTGTTTTTTGTTTAATGTAATATTTCTGGAAGTCAAAGTGCACTTCTTTCCCACTCACTCTTGGAAGCAAGTGACTTTGACATGGCTATTCCCATAGTGGTTAGCAATTTTCCATGTGTCACTCATCATTCATGGTAAATTTATTTATTTATGAAGATTTATTTATTTATTTGAAAGTTGAAGTTACACAGAGAAGAAGAGGCAGAGAGAAAGAGAGAGAAAAAGAGAGAGCGCGCGCGCGCGAGAGAGGTCCTCCATCCGCAGGTTCATTCCCCAGTTGGCCACAACAGCCAGAGCTGTGCCGATCTGAAGCCAGGAGCCAGGAGCTTTATCTGGGTCTCCCACATGGGTGCAGGGACCCAAGGACCCAGGCCAACTTCCACTGCTTTCCCAGGTCACAGCAGAGAGCCGGAACAGAAGTGGAGCAGCCGGGACTTGAACTGGTGCCCACATGGTATGTCGGCACTGCAGGTGACGGCTTTACCTGCTATGCCCACAGCGCCGGTCCCTATGGTAAACTTATGATACTGATTCATGACCTGTCACTGGCAGGATTTCCAAAAACTTTCTAAGCTTAAAAACTGAGAGCAATCTACCAAGCAGACACTTTAGATTAATTATTTTCTATGTTCTGATTACTTCAGATTTGGTATATGCAATGCCTGCAAACTATAGGTTATTAATGCTGAACCTTAAGCATATCTCAACTGGCTTTAAGCCACAAGATCCGTGGGTGGGTGTTTGGCCTAGAGAGTAAGACTTTGGTGGGATGTCAAGCAGGACACCTGCATCCTACATCAGAGTGTCCGGGTTCAATCCCGGGCTCTGGCTCCTGATCTCAGTTTCCTGCCAATGCAGACCCTGGGAGGCAGCAGTGATGGCTAAAGTACTTGGGTTCCCGACGCTCATATGAGACCTACATGGTGTTTCTGGAAACACTGTGTGCATTTAAGAGAGTCCACTCTCTCGTTGCCTCTCCCTTTCTCTATCTCTCAAATAAGTAAGTAGAACAGAAAAAAAAAAAAAAACTTTTAATTTAGGTTGTAAGATTTGTATCTATTAAATTTAACAATATTTCTATATATGTAAAAAACAGTTCATATGGTATATATCCAAATAGTTGTCTCTAACTATGTGTATGTTTGGTCTATTCCTACTGACATTTGTGGCTAATTAGAATATTAGAGCTGACTTTAGTACAATTAATGCTCAACCGAGATTGTCAGGAAGCTCCAAGAAACCTATATTTAAATGAGTCAAGGCAGCTAATTTGAAAAACATGCAATTAAAAGATTTTACTTGGGATGGCACTGAACCAAAAGTACTTGATGATACAATTTTCTACTTTATTGTGTATTTTCTGAAAGAATATCCAATACATGCTTATCTCAGCAGAGTAAGCAATGTAATATGTTGTTTTAAAAAAAAATTTTTATTTATTATCTATTTGAGAGGCAGAGTTACAGAGAGAGGGAGACAGAGAGAGAGGTCTTCCATCTGCTGGTTCACTCCCCAAATGGCTGCAATGGCTGGAGCTGGGCCGATCCGAGGCCAGGAGCTTCTCCCAGGTCTCCCATATGAGTACAGGGCACCAAGTACTTGGGCCATCATCCACTGCTTTCCCAGACCATAAGCAGGGAGCTGGATCAGAAGAGGGGCAGCCTGGACAGGAACCAGTGCCCATAGGAGAGCTGGCGCTGCAGGTGGAAGCTTAGCCTACTACATACACCACACACCGGCCCCGCAATGGAACAGACACAGCTTGTGAGATACAAGGACCGTCCTCTGAAGACGTTTGGTACTGAGGCCCAAGTTCTTCCCTCCAGGATGCTGGACTGCATCAGCCAAGAAACAGCCCTCTGGAGTCTCTTCCGACTTACCATGCACGCTTACGTCATACTTCCTGTCAGTCATTCCTGCTACGTTCACAGCGACACACACGTAACGGCCCGTGTCGGACACGTGGGTGTTCTTCACCTGCAGGGTGCGGCCTTCGTCCAGTACTTCCAGTCCCCTTCCCTTGGTCAGGGGGCGGCCGTCCTTCATCCAGGTCACCACGGGCTGAGGAACGCCCTGCACTGCACACTCCAGCGAGATGTCCTGCCCTCGCATCACCACAAGCTCAGTAGGCTGGCTGCCGCTGCCTGCTATGGTTGGTCGAACTGGGGGGAAAAGACAGAGGAAACAAAACAGGAAGTATCTGCTTCGTCTCTTATTTAGGAATTTTTGTCAGCCAAATTCTATACATATATATTTCATAGGCAGTTACAGAGAGAGGGAGAGACAGAGATCTTCCATCCACTGGTTCACTCCCCAAATAGCCACAACGGCCAGAGCTGAGCTGGTCTGAATCTAGGAGCCAGGAGGTTCTTACAGGTCTCCTACACGGGTGCAGGGGCCCAAGCACCTGGACCATCTTCCACTGCTTGCCCAGGCCATAGGCAGAGAGCTGGATCGGAAGAGGAACAGCTAGGACACGAACTGGTGCCTGTATGGAATACCAGTGCCGCAGGTGGAAGCTTAACCCGCTAAGGTCACAGCTCCACCCCCAAAGTTGTATATAAATTTTTTATGTCAGAAAAAGAAAAAGATCCAGGATGGGGCTGGTACTGTGGCTTAGCGGGTAAAGCCGCTGCCTGCAACACTGGCATCCCTTATGGGCGCTGGTTCCAGTCCCGGGTGCTCCACTTCTGATCCAGCTCTCTGCTATGGCCTGGGAAAGCAGTAGAAGATGGCCCACGCCCTTGGGCCCCTGCACCCTCCTGCGAGAGCCGGAAAAAGCTCCTGGCCCCTGGCTTCGGATCAGCCCAGCTCCAGCCGTTGTGGCCATTTGGGGAGTGAGTGAATCAGCAGCTGGAAGATCTCCTCCCGCTGCCTCTCTGTAACTCTTTCAAGCAAAATGAACAAACCTTTAAAAAGAGAAAAGACCCAGGACTAAGAAATGCAGCACTGCTATCCTGAGAGGCAGGACTTCTCCCTGATGTTTCTCAGGGGCCCATACCTGAAATGAAGCTATCGACAGAGCAAGAAAAGAATGTTCTACTTCTTAACTTGCTGCTCTGAGAAGCTACGCAGAGGCCAGGACCCATCACGTGTGCCCAGAGTCTCCCTAGGATGGAAGGTAGGACAGCAGCTTACGACCCAGCGTCCTGCTGCCAGCTCCTTCCTCCTCTGTATGGAGCTGGACGAGCCAAGGCTACTCCTGAGTTGTCTTTGAAAATGACAGTGCCCCTTAAACAACTCAGGCCTAGAAAACCTAAGCACTGGTCTGGTGTGGGGGCTGGTCTGGGAAAGGCCGTGGCTCTGCTGTCAAGAGGGAAAGACACCACCTTTCCTTGCTGTCAGTGTGGACTTGACAGCACAGCTGCGGTGGCCACGGTAGGGCCATGAAGGACAGACTGGCAGAGTCTCGGGGCTCCCGCCCGATGGGACTAAGCGTCTGACCAACTGCCCTGCTGGGACTCCTCACCATGACAGAAAGTCAGCTTCTGCTTCTTTTTATTATTTTTATTTTTTAATTAAAGAGATTTTGTTAATACATTAGATTCTCACGGTCACAGCAAATGCATGATAATTACTACAACACAATTCTCAGGCTCATGCTCCACCTGCTTTCATCACCCACAGTCGTTACTGCATGCCTCTCTGGGAGAATTCACTTAACTGATACTGATCCTAAGAACACACAGCAGGGCAACTCTCCACACACGTGTGTGGGCAGACGACGGGGCGCCGAGGGCAGCCCTGCTCTCTGGAGCGGGTTCCACCACACGTGGACCACGTGCACTCAGCTGGCTGCGGACATCTCTCAGAGCTTAAATTTCCACATATGCAAGATGCAGGCAATGCTTTTCTCTTATATAACTGCTCACGTAAAGGTCAAATGAGACAATGGAAGTATCCTGAGTCCTGTAAACTCTTGACAATAACTGGTTTTACACACTGGAAAGCAATGCTGTGACACAGTGCAGCATCTTGCCTGCCCACAGGGTCACTCTTCTGCCTGCCGCCAACCAGGGCCACCTTGGTGACCTGTTTGCCTGGGTGAGCTGCTGCAAGCGACCAGCGGCACTGCTCAGTAAACAGCAGGCAGGGACAGGTAACTGCTCTCTGTTGTGTCTGCACAATGCAAACGCGTGGGCCACACAGAACCATGCGACTCCGAGTGCATCTTAAAGATACGAAGAGACAGTAAAACGGAGGATGGGACATATTAAAAACAATGTATCCAGGTCCCGGCTAAGCAATAACTCACTGTAAACTTGCAGAGTGTAGTCCTTCTGTGCACTTCCGGCAACACTGGATGCCACACACGTATACAGCCCTGCATCCGACTTCTCAGCAACTGAAATCTGCAGCTGTCTGCCACCAGATAAAATCCGGACTCGCCCCACAGAGTCCGCCAGCACAGGAGAGCCTGCAGGAAGGCAAACATTTGGCAGAACAGGAGGCAAGATCACTGAGCACTCCGTACACACACTCTGATGCGCATGTGTGCCTATGTGTTAACGTCCTAGTTCCGGTGTCTGAATGGCAGATGACGCCAACAATCTTCCCTCGGTCTGCAAACTGAAGTACTAAGATTTAGGCAAACTGAACACTTAGATGGTCTACTTAATATTCAGTGGGCACAAATCTTTGGTTGATGAGTAAGTTGAAAATTTGTAACATTACAAGACCGAAAATAAAACAAAACATGACTTCTTTAGAAAATAACTGCTATTTACTTATTTTGAAAGGCAGACAGACTGAAAGAGAGAGATCTCCCACCTACTCATTCATTCTCCAAATGCCTACAACAGCTGGGTCTAGGCAGGCCCAGGTCAGGAGTTAGGAGCCCAGTCCAGGTCTCCCAGGTAGATGGCAGCGATCAACTACTTGAGCCACCACCTGCTGCCTCCTAGTGTTTGCAGTAGGAGGAAGTTGGCATCAGGGGTGAAGCAGGCTTGAACCCAGGCACTTCAACATGGGATGCTGGACTCCCATGGTGTCTTAACCACCGTGCCCAAATGCCTGCCTCTAGAAAATAATCCCTAAAATCTAATCAAAAAATAAAATTTAGTTATTTGAATAGTGGATTCTTGATGAGTATAGCTGCCTATAGTACAAAAGATTAAAGAACAATTAATGTAGAAAATTAACTTTTGTGAAGAGTAGTTAATAATCCAAAATTGTTTTCATTTGGAATATGTAGCAGCACCACAGGTTATACATTTAATATAAAGTCATTTTGCTGTCTAGCATTTAGCATGTGAACCCCAAGAAGATTTGTTTATAAACATGCTTGTCAAATAAAGCGAATATTCATTTTGTATTCATATTTAGTTCTATAAATTTCAAATGCAGAAAACTGACCTTTCTTCTTCCAAATGATATTCGGGGGTGGGATACCGCTTGATTCACACAACAGACTAATGAGATTCCCTTCGATGACTGTAAGCTGAACAAGTTCATTAGAACCATAAATATTTGGTGGCACTGAAAGGAAAAAAAAGAAAAATATTTTGCACTCATTTCATATAGAATTTTCCTAATATTGTAATGCAATAAAAAGAGCTCTACTCAAATAATATATGAAGTTGGTACATGAAAACCATGTAAGTCACCTCTACTACAAATGATACTCAGTAGCAGACTCCCATTTTCAAAATCGAAATTTAATTATGGAAGTATCCAGAACTGCATAAAAAGAAGCTGGCTGACTCTATTTAGACTCTGTGCATCCAAAATCTAAGTGTAACACAGTCATGGAGGCCCGGCCAGCATTGCTATCCTATGCTGACCAGATGGGAAAACATCAGGCAGGTACAAGAGCAGAGGCCAGGGCTCCATCTAGGAACGCCAGATACCTCGTCCAGATTGTACACCCTGCCTCCCGCGTCTGCCTGGAACCTTCATGGGAATGCTGAGTACTTAGCCTCTCAGAGAGGCTGGGGTTTGCAGCTGTGGCCCACTCTCCCTGAGCACGCTTCTCGGCGACAATGTTCTCCCGTGGTCGATGCTTCTGGGAGCAGAGGAGTGGGAGAGCTCTCTTCACCCCTCCGTGGGGCTCCCGGCATTATTCAACCTCCCTCTTTGAAGCTCATGCCACCAATTTACCTCTCTTTTTCTTACCCCATCAGTGAACCTTCACTCTCTACTCAATCTGAATCTTGTTTTTATTCTCTTTGGTCACACCAAGCCACGCAACCATTCTGCAGGAATTCAATACCCACACGTGTGACGGGTCCAGAAGCCTTGCCTACCCACCACCATTCTGTAGGAACTCAATACCCACACGTGACGGGTCCAGACGCCTTGCCTACCCACCACCATTCTGCAGGAACTCAATACCCACATGTGTGACGGGTCCCGAAGCCTTGTCTACCCACCACCATTCTGCAGGAACTCAATACCCACACGTGTGACGGGTCCAGACGCCTTGCCTACCCACCACGATTCTGCAGGAATTCAATACCCACACGTGTGACAGGTCCAGAAGCCTTGCCTACCCACCACCATTCTGTAGGAACTCAATACCCACACGTGACGGGTCCAGACGCCTTGCCTACCCACCACCATTCTGCAGGAACTCAATACCCACACGTGACGGGTCCCGAAGCCTTGCCTACCCACCACCATTCTGTAGGAACTCAATATCCATGTGACGGGTCCAGAAGCCTTGCCTACCCACCACCATTCTGTAGGAACTCAATATCCACACGTGACGGCTCCAGAAGCCTTGCCTACCCAGCACTTTGATCTGCTCATCCCTTCCTCCATCAGAGGACGTACCGTGACCTTTTTCATCATCTGCATAAAAACTTACAACTTAGGCCACCCTACAGTTGCTCTATTCTTGTTCTCTCAATTATTTCCAACTCTTAATTCATCAATTTAATTGAATCTCAAGTTCTTTCAAAACTCTCCCTGTCCAGATGCCTGCTGTTTCATTCACTGACTTCTCTATCCAGCTCAGACCTAATGATCAATAATTTCAATTGATCCTTTGTCATTGTTCTAAAATGCCTTGCACACGTGTCCTTCCTGTTTGGCAACACCCTTACTCTGGGTGAATCCCACAGTTTACACTGTCATCACCTATATCACAGATGGAAAGTTCCATGGAAAAAAAGGCCACAACTGCAGATTAACACTGCTCTAACATTAAACTTTGCATCCTAAACTCTACCCTCCTTTGCCCCCAGAGCCTCCATCAATAAAAATACTTACAGATCTCTATCTGTAATGCATTCCCTTCTAAAATCTAGACCTCCAAAAATATTGTTTATACATCTGAAAGGAAGACAGATAGGTAAGAGAGGGTTCCATCTGCTGGATCACTATCTGAATGCTCACAACAGCCTGGGCTGGGCCAAGCTGAACCCAATCCATGTGGCAGGGAACCAACGACTTGAGCCAGCACCTGCTACTCCCAGGATGTGCATTGGCAGGAAGCTGGAATCAGGAACAGAGGGAAGACTTGAACCCAGGTACTCCAATATTGGATCTGAGAGCTCCATGCAGACTATTAAGTGCTGTATCAAACACTGCCTCGAGATCCAGACCTTTACATACAACTGTCTATGTAACACCCCCGTGTGGGTATCTGAGGGGCGTTGCCAAACTTGCCTTGGCCAGAACTGACCTCAGCCGCCCCTGTTCCCTCGGTCCACGTAGCCCAGCTGGCTAGACCACCCGGACATCCATCCTTTCCTCTTTCTGATTCAGTTTCCTAAATACATCTATAGCTTACCTGTTTCCTTCTAAAATACAGACCTGAGTATCCCAGCCCTTGAAATCCCTTATACCCTTTCACCCATAGGATCAAAGCCCTTTTTAAACTGACATAAGATGCTTTCCTCGATCTGCCCAGTTTACCTTCTCCCTAACATCTCCCCTTTCTGCTCTGCGCCACACTGGGCTACCCAGAGGAAGGTGTTAGTTCAATGGCTCAGAGAACTCAGATCATAGTCTTCAGGTCTCTAAGTTTCTTCCTCCCTTTTCACGGAGTTAATGCCGACTCATTCTAAGGGCTCAGTTAGACACAATGTGCCCCGAAATGCCTTTCCACATAAATTATGACCCTCTTGAGAAATTCAATTTTAATTGGCTAGACAAAGATTTTCTTCCCCAGTTAACTGTAAGTTGACCTTTCTGTGCCTACCCTGGCATACTGCCGGGAACACAGGGCACGCCACGAAGGTTGTCTGCGAGAATTCTCCTGTATGCCTCAGTTTTCTCACCTACTGTCCATTCTGGCACCTACTACAGTCTGTTGTCCACGATTACGCTGCTTCTCTTCACGAGGCACTGGTCTGCACATTTGTAAAGTACAAGATGTTTAACTTCTCTGAAATAGTGACATTCAACCACCCATCCACCCATGCACCCACTCATCTACGTCCTCGCAATTCACTGTGTTCTGGGAACACCACCGTCCTGAGTTTCTACGAAACATTACATTTTTCTTTTTAATTTCTTGAGAGAGAGAGACTGACTCCTATCCACTAGTTCACTTTCCCCAAACACCCACAATGATCCCCCAGCTGTTACAAAGCTTGTCAGGAAACCCAATCTACTAGGTCTCCCATGGAGGTGGAAGAGCCCATTTATCTGGGCCATCACTGCCTCCGAGGGTCTGCATTAGGGAAGCTGGAGTTGGGAGCCAGAATTGAGAACTGAACTAGGAATGCTAATGTGGGACAAATGCATCTTAATCACTGAGCCAAACACCCACACGCTCCTTGATCTTTTCACCCTACGATTTTGACTACTCCTTCTTAATTTCCTACTTGAGGTCTCTTCCCTCTAATCCCTTATGTGGCACACTTGAGAACCATTCCCTAGAGTACTCTCCCAGCTCCACTGCTCCAGCCTCAGGTTTCTAACTCCTCCCTCTCCTGATCTGCAGGCCCACATTCTGACTGTATGGAGGTCAGGGGGCAGGCCACAGGTGCCTCAAACACTAGCAATGATTTCTTTACATCACTTCCTAGTTGAGTATCATGGTTAATTTTTCTTTCTTAACCTTTTGTTCAATCTGGACTTCGTAACACTCAGCCCAGTGTCTTGTCCACATTGGAACATTTTCCCCACTTGAAAGAAATGAGGAAGGAAGGGAAAGGGAGATGAGGGAGGATGGGACGTGGGAGGGACAGGGATGAATGACAGGTAACAAACACAAGCAGACGTAAATTTATGACAAGGTAAATTTTCTATGCAAAGTGAGTTAGTCGTCTCACATGCTGAATTGCAGCACTTCAAGATTTGCCTCAAGGATTTTTAAAATGACAAGCTGACTCATTAACAAGCCCTTATCTGCCTAAATTCACATCTTTACAGCTTTTTAGAATATTTGTTTTCCATTAAAATCAAGTTATTTTCCCTTTAATTTTATCTAAAATGTGTTTTTGAATAAGTGTTTGCCCATCAAAGATCAATTTCAACTTATCATCTTCATAATTCAGAAGCTTAAAAAATACAATCAACATAACAGGGACTTAATATGTTATCAATGAACTTAAAGAATTATTTGAAATTAAATGAACGTTCTAGAAATGGATGTAGTTTTTAACAATGGGCAGACAGCTACAACCAAGGTAAAAGGTGTGATTATTCACCCAAATTATCTTAATTAGTAACATTAACAAAACGACTCCCAGTGAAAATAGCCCTTATCCTGGTTAGCATCTGTAGCACACATTCTCTCTTGCTCTTTCTCCATAGTTTGGCTTTTTGACTGACTTTGAACTGGCTGAACCAATGCGTGTCTCTGGAGAGGCCAGTTATGATGTTGGGACCAATTCGTAGATGCTCCTGAATCTGTTGTCTGAGCTGGACTCAGGACAACGCATCACCTAAATGTCTTGATTACTGTCCATCTCTGTATTATAATCAACTCTAGTCGCGTGGACTGATGGCATTTTGAGAACTGACACGCAGAATAACAGGCTGTACAGGGGTTGATCATACTTACCCCAAATGTTGACATTGTAGTTTTTCTCAGTTTTCCCAGCAACATTCGTAGCCTCACAGGTGTAACGTCCTGCGTCCTGAACTTGAGCATCTTCAATCTGAAAACCAAATCATGCTTGCAAACAAGTTTGTACTTCATGATTCTGTTAGCCCTCATTGTGTTCTTTTTTAATTGAAGATTTTCAAACATATAAAAAGAATATGAATGGCGATATCTCCATCTCCATCAACCATATTCAACACTTCCCAAGAGTCAACAATTTGTTTCTTAGTACCCAGGTTGGTGCTTGGTAGACGACTGAGTAAAACAAAACGGGTTCTGTCACTTGGTCTGGTTAAGGGTGTGTACTTGTGCATGGTTGTGGGCAGTGCATAGGTGAGGCAGTTTCAACCAACCACAGGTCTGTCCCCTCCCCTCGAGGGGACCTGAGAAACGACCTGCTGGATTCTCGGACATCTGCACTCATTCTCTGCCCTCCACCACCAGACTCCTACCACCTCTCTCAATGCTGAGCTCCTGCCTGTTTCTGGCCTGCGCGCAGCTGCTTCTCCCTTTCATCCGTGACTCTGGTCACTCCTTTCACACCCGGCCTCACTACCACAGAGGAATTGCTCCCAAGACCCCATGCTTGGCCTCTCTCACACACCACCACGCCCCTTCTGCTCCCCCCATGAGCTGCCCTCCGTGGGTGGGCTGCTCAGCTCGCTGCCCTCCCTATAGCCTGCCCCCTCCCTCCACGCCCCAGGCTCTCTGTTCCCCAGGATGACCCTCTTCCGCCAAGAATCTACGATTAGCGCAGGTTCTGAAGTGCCCTCCCTGTGTTCAAATCGAATTTCTGCCTCTTAGTCAACTATGCACAGGTAACTCCCTTTCCATTTCTCCCTTAGGTTATTATGAGGATTTTACAAACATACAATGGCCTTTTGGCCTCCTGAATGCTAATTCTGTAGACTGCGTTTCAAAGTCAGCCCTTCAGCACTGGAGTCAATCTTGTCAAGATTTCCAAATGATCACTGTGTTAAATTCTCTGTTTCCTAACGCACGTCTGTGTCCTGTCTACTCTTAGAAAGCCAACTGGTTCTGCCACCATTATTCCAGGCAGCCATGGCCTTGGTTCTGCCACCATTATTCCAGGCAGCCATGGCCTTGGTTCTGCCACCATTATTCCAGGCAGCCATGGCCTTGGTTCTGCCACCATTATTCCAGGCAGCCATGGCCTTGGTTCTGCCACCATTATTCCAGGCAGCCATGGCCTTGGTTCTGCCACCATTATTCCAGGCAGCCATGGCCTCACCTTTTGCTATCTTCCCTCAAATGCATAGCCTGTAGGTAATTAACTCGAACCTATAGTACACATTGCATTTTTCCACTTAACTGTTACTGTTCATATACTTATTCCAAGTTGGAAGACATCAGGGACATGAGATGTGTCACACTTTTTATGCACCCTTATCCAGCACAGCTAAAATGGCTATTTGCTGATTTGGCTGAATGACTGGAGACAAAGAATTCACGGGGATATTTATATAAGCTTTTCCTGGGAATATTTTTTAGATACAGTTTATGTCTACAAACATGGACAGACCATTAAATACTGAAATCTCAGTAAATGCAAAATTTAAAAGTATTACAAACCTCACCAACGAAAGCATTGCTAGAATTTTGTAAGATGAAGTTAGGAGAACAGTAGGGAAAGACAGGCAAGATGAACAGGGGTAAAACTGAATCATGACTAGGAATGAGACAGAGGGACGAGGGCCTTACCTTTAACACACCTCCGTTCTCGGTGATGCTGAGGCCCGGCTTCCTCAGCAGGGGGCGGCCGTCTTTCAGCCAGGTGAGCGTCGGGGGCGGGACAGCGTCGCCTCTGCAGAGCAGCTCCAGGGCCTGGCTGAGGCGCACAGAGACGTTCTGTTCTTCTCCCACGATGTTGGGTGGAACTGGCGAGAGAGGGCCAGCACACCATTATGTCCACCAATCACGGCGGCCCACACGGAAACAGCCCTGCACTCACCCAACACAACCTCCGCACTGTGTGGCTCAGAACCAGGTGTGAACCACTCGCTGGTTCCTGTTGAACAGACACAGTCCTCACCTTCATTTAAGAACCTTCCAGAAGCTCTAACCAAGTGCTCGTTTAAGTGACTTCTAGAAGTACATATTTCTGTGTAAGGTTTTCAAAGTAGTAAATCACTCAAGAAGTTTGTGGAAACAATAAGGAATTAAAAGCAAATGTACTTTCCATATTTGTACTTTTTGAGAAAGAAATAAACTCCATAGTTGCAGGGGCAGAATTGTAACTGGAGTTGAGAGAGGAGATGCAGATCACTCAGTCCCAGGAGCACTTATGCTCTGGAAAGCAACAGACGGGCAGAGGGCAAAGGTGGGAGCACTTCGGAGCGCAGAGCATGTGGGCCACATGCATGACAGAGACCAAGTGGGGTCAGGGACCAGCTGCATAACACACCCGCCTTGTGCAGAGGGAGGAAATGAGTTGAAATTTTAATGAGATTGAAATTAGCACTAACCAGCTTGTCAGATGCTGAGTGTTCATGGAGAAGTTCAAGGCCCCTCCCTCCCTCGGGGCCACTAAAGCACCATTTGTCTTAGAGGCTGAGAAAGACAGGGTGGGCTCCATAGCCCCTCAGGGGCTGCAGGCAAAATAAATCAGAAAAGAAAAACTCACGGAGAAAGGGGGCCTGTAATAAAAAGGGCTGCTCCGGAAACGCGCCGAGGGGAATCTCCTCGGCCAGTTCTCACCAAATCCTGACCGCGCGGCACTGTGGAGGCTTACCACGTGTGCAGCATCGCTCAAGTTGTATCGAAACTAACCCCTAAGTGCCATTCCTTATGCTCTGGCAGAAATAGTATTGTGGTCAGGAATATTAGGAGTGTATTGGCCGCTGTGTCAGGAGCAATACCCCAGCATGCATTGTGTCTCTCTCACCAGGAGGGCTCTGCAGCCATGGCTGCAGTGGGAAAGGGTTACGAATGAAAAGCCACTTCCCGGTGCCGCCTCTGAGAGACTTGCACTAAGCCCAAGGACACTAAGCTGAAGGAAGAAACACCATGCACAGTGGCTGGGAAAGCCACTTCCCGGTGCCGCCTCTGAGTGAGAGACTTGCACTAGGCCCAAGGACACTAAGCTGAAGGAAGACACCATGCACAGTGGCTGGGACAGGACGGGACCGGGGAGGGGGCGGCTATGCACATGCAGGGTGTTCCTTCCACCCGCTGTCAAGAGGCTTACGGTACCATGTGAGGTACAGGAAACAGGATGGCTTCTGATGTGCGACACACTAGGTGAAAGGTAAGCCAGTCTGTTCAAGATTCATACTGCCATACAAGTTGCAAAGTAAGCACAATTAAGGCCATGTTCTAAGATAACATAAAAACTGACATTCACAGCTCTCAGCACAGGAAATGCTAAACAGAATAGCCACTTTCCAGCCTGGAAATAACTCTGGGTAAAGTTTGTCTCATTGGGTAAAAAGCTACCATAATTATATAAAAGTATGTTTATCTTAGATTATTTGCAGAACTTACAAGAGCATGGCTTCTTTATGACTATAGAAGTAAAAGTTGGAAACAATTCCAGAGTTCAGAATGTTAATTTATTTCCAAATATTTTCCCTTCAATTACTTTTCTTTACAGCTAAATGAGTTCAACCAAGTTCAAAAGGAAACCAGATTTTAAAGGTTAGAGGAAAATGCAAAAACAGCATAGTATTCATTTACGGAACATAAATTGAGCAAATCTAATTAGACCAAGAATACATACTTGCACTTCCAAAATGCATCTATTTCCTTCTGTCCTGTCTCTCATCTACAGTGTTTGGTCTAAGAGGAGAATAAAGCTCCATTCTCCTCAGCTTCCTTACAGGCCATTTCAATTTTACTGTGTGGCTTTGTGGCCAGGAGGGGTATGTTCTGGATCCATTACTCAACCATTACTTCATCCTTGTTACACTGAATTAGCCAAATCAGAGCTGCCATGGGTCATAGCTGCTGGGATGCTGGTGAATGTGCGATGTCCACCAAAGCTCTCTGACCCAAGTTTAAAGAGAAGGCGCCAGCAGAACTCGGATCTTGTAAAAACCTTTTTCTGTTCCAGTGTCTCAGAATATGGCAAAACAGACTCTGGGTTTATACCCAGAGGGAAATTCTTCAGTGAATTACTTTCCTACTGTAAGTGTTACAATTTTATTTTTAAAAATTTATTTGAAAGGCAGAATGAGTGTGTGTGTGTGTGTGTGTGTGTGTACATGAGACAGTTGAACACAGAGAGAGCTTCCATCTGTTGGTTCACTCTTCAAACGTCTGCAACAGCTGGGGCTGGGATAGGCCCAAGCTAAGAGCCCAGAACTCTATCCAGGTCTCCCCACTGGGTGTCAGGGATCCAAGACCTTGGACCATCTCGTCCTGCCTCTGAGGATACACAAGAGTAGAACGCTGGAATTGGAAGCAAAGCTGGGACTCGAGCCCAGGCCCTCCAATAGGGGAGGCAGGCATCCAAAGCAGCACCCTAACCACTGCGGCCAATGTCCATCGCTACTGTACTTGTAGGGAAAGTTACTTTATCCGTTGTCTCCAACTCGACACAGGACCGCCCAGGTTGCCACTACAAATACTTGAAGGAAGTTAATACTAATATTGGAACACAGACTGGAAACTGATCAGATTACAAACCTTTTTTTAATCTCACACTTCTTTGGTAGCTTGTTGCACAGATGTATGAAATGCTAACACATACACACATTCTCAATCATACACACTTTCAGTCAGTCACTTGACTTTTACACCAGAGGGAAAGATTCTGGTTTTCGGTCTAAATAGCTGGTATGGAAGAGCCTCAGCAGCAGATGAACAAGAATGCACGTTTCCATGACTCCCAGAAAATACCAGCTTTTACCATCTCCCAGGCCCACTCGTGACAGGAACCAGCGCGGAAGTGGCAGGGGCCCATCTGCTTTTCTCACAGACGAAAACCCAGTGAACAGCAGTGTCACCACTTGCTTGCTAGCAGCTGAAGGAGCTACAGCAGCACACACGCAGATGGACCCACGGATCATTCCCAGAGGTACGCGAGGCAGGTGCCTCCCAGGTATTCACAAAGCAGAGGGGCCACTCGGTTCGGGGGGGTCAGAGTGCGGAGGGCTGGGCCTCTGTGGACCTGCTTGCTGTCTCGGAACCACCAGCACACCTGCAGGTCAACTGCAACAGCACAGACAAGAAGGCACAGTGTCCTTTGGCAGTGGGCTGAGGCCTCCGAGGCCGACCGTGACCTCCTGACTCTCGTGTCGTGTCCACCATAACACGGAAATGAGTTACTAACAAAGATCACAGGATGCACTGTGTCAGTGACTGTGGTCACCCACTTTCTTCTGGCAACTTATAAAGTGAAATCAACATGGCCCACATGGCTGGAAGTCAGAGAAAACAAAAACAAAAAAACCATTTCTCTTAAGACTGCATTGTTTGGAAGTGAAGTCGGACTTAAAGGAGAGAAACTCATTCAACAGACATGCTTCAAGAAATACTTTCATTAATCTATGAACTAAGGAATGTAACGCAAGCAAGACACAGCATAAAGTCCGAGAGCGCTGGGGACGCACAGCTGTGATTGTGACTGGTTTGTTCCGGGACTCTCACCATGGTGCAGCCAGACACTCCCAGCTGCCTCCTCCTGGGTAGGAAAAAACCCGGAACGTCTCCTCAACTTTTGTCTAGCTTAACTTCCGCTCCTCAAATACCCTCTAACTCACAGACATATATTATCAGTCACAAAATACTGACTAAATAACAAAAGCCATATGAGCATGGCTTTGAGAATAGGGGCGCAGAGTCCCTGGAACCTACCTGTTTAGTGAGAAGACTGTCTTCCTAACAAGTCTATCCACAGCCCAGTTCTCGAAAGGGCTCTACAAGACCAGCAACCTACATGTTGGCTCTATGCATTTCAATTCCTCAGAACGTTTAAAAAGAAACATCACTCACCATCAAATACCAGCCACCGTCAAATGTCCATGAAAAATGCTTATTAAGAAATTTAAAAATCTTGTATTCCAAAGTAAATTACTCTCTTCATGCCATTCCTCCAAGAATTTCTGAAGTACCCTTGCACCAGGCGGCCGGAGGATTTGGTTTGGAGTGACCTGGTGCTAGTACTCCTTTGTTCATTCGCTCGTTATTAACTTCCTCAATGATCTTTGTAGCCCCTACAGGTGTCTATCAGAGCTGAAACGGTTTTCTAAAGGTCTTACCGTGGACTCGGAGGTCAATGTCCCTTTGATTCTCGCCAGCAGCATTCACTGCCACACAGGTGTACCTCCCCGAGTCACTGACTTGTGCGCTGGCCAAAGCTAAGATGCGGCCCCCAGAAAGAACCTGTGAACGGAAAGAAAGCTGAGCAGTGGACAGGCCCCCGAGCACGGTGTGCACCACAGGCCGTTCCTCTCGTTTTCTGAGGCTCCGGAATTCACAAGTACAACTAGGAGGACTTCACTTGGGTATTTTAAAGTGGTCAGTCAATGCATAATCCCTTTTTGATTTTCTCAGTAGGAGAATGGGAGATGCTAGACTCAAACTTAGAAATTATCTTTGAAAATATGTCTCTTTGGCATCAAATAAAGGTCAAATTTAACCCCTACTTTCCACAATGTCACTGCGACAAAGACAGAAAGTGAGGATGAGAGGAATTAATTATCCTTCTAATTTTTTCTGGGCAATCAGACATGAAGTTAAAAACCAACAAAGTACAGGGCTGGCGCTGTGGTACAGTGGGCTAAGCCTCTGCCTGCAGTGCCAGCATCCCATACAGGCACTGGTTCGTGTCCCAGCTGCTCTACTTCTGATCCAGCTCTCTGCTTCTGGCCTGGGAAAGCACTGGAAGATGGCCCAAGTGCATGGGTCCCTGCACCTGCCTGGGAGACCTGGAAGAAGCTCCTGGCTCTTGACTTTGGATCAGTTTAGCTCCAAGCCGTTGCGTCCATTTGGGGACTGATTTCTCTCCCTATCTCTCCCTCTCTCTGTTTGTAACTCTGACTCTCAAATAAATAAAACCTTTAAAAAAAAAAAAACAACAAAGTAGTAGCCAAATAAGCTAATTAAGTCCATTTATTGTTCTTTTCTCCCACAGATCCACTGGTGCGTCTAAATATTGACTTTAATTCTGCATTTTCTATGATCCCAAATTCTGGAAGCAATAGATTTTCAAGAATAGCTGAAGAATTAAAATATTAGGAGTATTTTCACCAGTAGAGAAAACTCAAAGTTTGGTACATGTGCTTTTGAATTTTCAAGTTTGAGTCAGTGTAAATGTACTTAACTTTGTTTTTCTAAGACTTGAATTTCATTTATCATCGTGCTTCCGTTATAATTCTCTTACTTTCCTATTTGATGCTTTATGAAGCACGCACGCTCTGTGTGGTTCTCCGATTGTATTTAAGAATCGATTGTACCAGGAGAAGCCTATGTTGTTGTTGTTCCTGAACACTTCTGTCTATAGGTGTCACTTGTGGTGAAAGTAGGAAAGAGGCAGGTAGAAAATAATCCTGAAATAAACCGTCAAAATACATGCAAAACAAAGGAACTCTCAGAAACACCGAGCTTTTACTCAGCTATTGAGAAATCCCAACTGTGTGTGCCCATCGTATTTATGAGTGCATATGCGTATTTAAAAAATACCACTTGTTAGTCCTTGTTTTTCAGATCTCTTCATCAGCTTGACCTGCTTATACTTCTTGTATTGAATAATCGGGAGGCAAATTTCACCAAAAAATGACACAGGGTACCTGTATTCCATTAGTGAAACTCGAGACAGGGCTGCCATCCTTCAGCCAGGTCAGGCTCGGGGCAGGGATGCCTCTGGCTTCGCATTCTAACCTCACCAGATTATTCACCAGCACTGCTACCACGTCATTGCTGCTGGAAATCGATGGGGGCACTGGAAATAAATAAATAAATAAAAGCTGCGTTAACTCCGCGGGATGTGGCATCTCAACGCACCGAGCTCCCTACGGTTTGGCTGTGGGAAGTTCTCTCATATCTCGTTCCGGCTCTATGCACAGCCATCCTGTGGGATAAGCAGGGCAAGTATCTGCAGCCCACTTTACAGACGACGACAGGGAGGCGGTGCTAGTTTGTCTAGAAGTCCAGTTGTTGGCAGCAGGGTGCGCGTTTCACTTCTTGACTTCCAGGCTGTCATGTCTGCCTGCGTGCGTGTGTGTGTGTGTGTGTGCCACTCCACTATAGAATGTTAACTACCAAATCCTCTTAAAAGCAGCATTAGGCGTAAAGATGTGAAACAGTTCCGTAACAATTGCTGATAAGAGCACTAATGATATTTTCAACAACTCACCCGAAGCAAGCAAATTCAGCTGCATGTCACACCTGGGCATTTGAGAAGGAATCAGGAACAAGAAAGTGTAGGTTTTAGGACACCATGGCCTTGAAAAAAGCTGACAGTACCGCACTGTCAAGTATTTACACCGGCATCTCACAGAAGCATCTCGTCATTCTGAACACTTCTTTACCCCAGGATGCGTTGGCAGCACTAACCGTGAACTTGCAGACTATAAAACAACTCTGTAGCGCCCGCTGAGTTGACGGCCACGCACTTGTACACACCAGCATCTGAAATCTGTGCACTTTCAATGACAATGATCTGCCCTCTCTTCAAGAAAGTGGCGCTGGTGGCTGAGAGTGGACGGTTATCTTTGTACCATGTGATTACTGAAACGGGAAGGGGAGAAGATCTACATAAGATGTCTTAAAATTCACTCCAGTAAGGGGCATCGTTACTATAATAATCATAACTCCTTCATGCTTATGCTAACTGAGTTTAACCTGCTGAAATAAACAATGCAGGGCTGATTTTTAAGAGGAGGTAACCCAAGAAAAACACCAAGAGTAAAGTGAATTGAGTCCTGAAAATGAACTCAGAAAAGACACATTTTTATGTTGTCTCGTATATCAATATTGTTTGAAACACACTTTGTGCTGTTTCTTTCTGTTGTGTATTTCCTCAAATCCACAGACATTTTGCACATACTTCTAAATCAAATACCATACACACTAGGAACCTAACAATTTATATTACTGAGTCATACAAATAACATCAGATGACCATAACTTATAATTAACTTGGTCTATCTCCATTAACAATAAATTTAAATATATTTTTCCTACATAAATGCATGTGGAATACCATTTTGAGTTTTGTAGCCACAATATGGGCAATGAGACGTTTAAGAGATTCACAAGAGCATTTCTACATTACGTGGCTAAGTTATTTCACGCAGTTTAAAGCCATGCAGATTCAGAACCGTCAGCTATCGGATGCTATGCTTATCAGAGGCACCTTGAAGTGCTTTCTACAACCTCTCCACAGTCAGTGACTCGCATCTTCTGCTCCTGAGCGGCCCCAGCTGTCCCAGTAATGCACAAAGGCCTTGCAAGCTACAGAATCCAAAAGTGAGCCCACCAGGCAGGGGATGTCCGGCCGCCATGCACTCCAGCTGGACAGCACCGTTCACCACCACAGTCTCATTCAGCAGCTTCCCTGCCTCCTCCAGGCTGGGCGGCTCTGCAAGAGGCACAGGCAAGGAGTTACTGCACGTGGGTAGGCTGTTCAAACCAGTCTGCTCCGTGGACATCAGACTCGGTCTTTCTTCCTCTCGTTCACGCACAAACGCAGTCTGATGGGTTTGAAAGAAAAGTGACACACACTACTAAGCAGAATTAGAGAGCAGGGTGGAAAAAGACCGTAACTTGCTTTCTGGATCATCCATCTCTCTGCCCTTACAGGAAACTCCTCAGGACTTCAGAACAGCAGCACAGGAAAACACAGTTTCCCAGTATTACTTATTCCAATCATTCTGATTCGTCTGATGATGACTCACCCTCTCAAGAAGTAATCTATACTTCTTTGAGTTCTCCCAGTGAAGAAGTCAGTATGGCCCAAAATATCTGACTTTATCTTTGGACGGTGCTATCTTAAATCATTTCAGGAAAAGCAGAACACATTTTTGGTTTGCATCAGGTCTTATTCCTTTTGATATAAAATTTATAATTGTTTATAAAGCACAACAAAACTATACTTCCTATTTCAAATAATCACTGATAATGCTTACTCTATTATTTAATATACTTGGAATGTAGGATTCACAAAATCTAAAAGGTATAATATAAAAGGGAGAAACAACTCAGAACACCAATGCCATTTGTTTACAACAATATCACAAGAAAAGCGGAAGGGGAACAGGATGGAAAATTACAAGTGAACTAAAGGTCTTGCCACATTTGGAGAAGATGTTCTAGAAATAAATAAATGAGTACTGGGGCCGGCACTGTGGCATGGTCATTAAAGCTGCCACCCGCAGTGCCGGCATCCCATATGGGTACCCGTTCCTGCCCTGGCTGTCCCATTTTTGATCTAGCTCTCTGCTGTGGCCTGGGAAAGCAGCAGAAGATGGCCCAGGTGCTTGGGCCTCTGAATCCACGTGGGAGACCCAGAGGAAGCTCCTGGCTCCTGGCTTCGGATGGGCCCAGCTTTGGCTGTTGTGGCCATCTGGGGAGTGAACCACTGGATGGAAGACCGACCTTCCTCTCTCTCTCTCTCTCTCTCTCTCTCTCTCTCTGCCTCTCTGTAACCCTGCCTTTCAAATAAATAAATCTTAAAAAAAAAAAAAAAGAAATTAGTACTTGAAATTTACCAAAAAATACACTTTAAATGGTAGTTTTTTTTTTTTTGGTAATGAATGCAGACAGAAATCATGAAAGAAATCCCATTCACAGTAGCCACAAAAAAATCAAATATTTATAAATGAATTTAATCAAAGAAGTCAAAGACCTCCACAATGCAAATTATCAAACACTGATGAAAGAAATCATCAAGGACAGAAAAAATCATAAAGATATGCTTTGCTCATGGATCGGAAGAATTGATATCATTAAAATGTCTGTACTACCTAAAGCAACCTACAGATTCAGTGCAATCCCTATCAAAATACCAATGACATTTTTTACAGAATTAAAAAATTCAATCCTAAAATTTACATGGAATCACCAAAGACCCAGAATAACCAAAACAATCCTGAACAAGGAAAATCCAGCTGCAGGCATCACACAATACCTGACTTCAAAGCATACTACAAACCTACAGTTATTTTTTAAAAAGATTTTATTTATTTATTTGAAAGTTAGAGTTACAGACAGTGAGAAGGAGAGAGAGAGAAAAAAGTCTTCTGTCCACTGGTTCACTCCCCAGATGGCTGCAATGGCCAGAGCTGTGCCAATCCGAAGCTAGGAGCCAGGAGCTTCCTCCAGTCTCTCACACGGGTGCAGGGGCCCAAGGACTTGGGCCATCTTCTACTGCTTTCCCAGGCCACAGCAGAGAGCTGGATTAGAAGAGGAGCAGCCAGGACTAGAACTGGTGCCCATATGGGATGCCAGCGCCGCAGTAGAGGATTAACCTACTGCACCACAGCGCCGGCCCCCAAACCTACAGTAATTAAAACAGCATGGTACTGGCATAAAAACTGATACATATATCAGTGGAACAGAATAGAAAGTCCAGAAATTAATCCACGTACATACAGCCAACTGATTTTTGACAAAAGTGCTCCAACTGCACAGTAGAGTAGGGATACTCTCTTCAACAAATGGTGATGGAAAAACTGGATTTTTTTTTGTAGAAGAATGAAATTAGATTCATACCTCTAACAATATACAAAAATCAATTCAAGATGGATCAAAGACCTAGATTTAAGACCCGAGATATGAAGTTGCTGGAAGAAAATGTAGCAGAAACAGTCCAAGATACTGGTACAGGGAACAGCTTCTTAGACAAGACCCGAAAGCACAGACAACAGAAGCAAAGCTAAAATGGGCTATATCAAACTCAGAAACTTGTGCACAACAAAGGAAATGATCAACAGTCAAGAGACATCCAACATAATCGGGAAATACTTTTGTAAACCACCTATCTGACAAAGGATTAAAATCCCAAATACATCAGCAACTTTAAAAACTCCACAACAGAAAAACAACCAAGCCAGTTGAGAAAATGGGCAAAGTACCTCAATAGACAGTTCTCGAAAGAAGAAATACAAACGGCCAGCAAAAATAGGAAAAGCTGCTCATCATCACTAGCCGTTAGGGAAATGCAAATCAAAACCACAGTGAGATGTGCCTTCACCCCTTTCAGAACGGTCATACACCCAACACACAGAGAGTAACAAACGCTGGTGAGGATGTGGAGAAAGAGGAGCACTTACACACCGCTGGTGAGAATCTCAATTAGTGCAGCCACTGTGGAGATTCCTCAGAAAAACTAGAAACAGACTTGCCCTATGACTCGGCAGTCCCACCGCTGGGTATACACCCGAAAGACCCGAACACGATGAATCACAACATATCTGCACCACCACGCTCATAGCAGCGCTGTTCAGAATCACCAGGGTCTGCCAGACTCAGCCAAGGTGCCCATCATCAATGAATGGATACGGAAACGTTGTACACTTATACAATGGAACATTATTCACGCAGAAAGAAGAATGAAATTCTACCATTTGCAGCAAAATGGATGTAACTGGAGGACACTGCATTTGTCAAATAAGCCAGGCCCAGAGAGACAAATACTGCATATTCTCTCTGATATGTGGGAGCTAAAATTTAAAAAACAAACATATTTGTATCAGTGTTGCTGCAAATACAGTTTTGTAAAACTTTGTTTCTACTTTTGTTGCACCAATGGTTAAGAATGTTATACCTCTGTAGTTTTAATGATCTGTGATTACTTTAAAATTTACTCTATATGGGTAAAATGGTCATTTTTTCCATTCAATTATTGTTTAAAGCCGTTGTCTATATTCTAAACTAAACTAGGTTCTTTTTCCTTTTTTACTTGTTAAACTTCTTATTTGGTGAAGTATGACACCTTTTTACTATAATGTAAATTTAAAATGTTATCTCAAAAACTAAAAAATGACAGGGAGAAGGAAGGAGGGTGGGAAGGAGAGAGAAAGGAAAAGGAATATCACTGCATTCTTAGAATTTTATCTACAAAGCACACTGACTCTGTTAAAAACTAATTAAAAATTAAAATAAAAATTACAAAAAATACATTTTAAATATTTGCTCAACATAACTCATTCTGGGCACTAGCGATTCCTGGTCCAAACACAATCAATTACTTAATCAATCCATTGGTCTACCAAAAAAACAGGAAAGGGGAAAGAAGAAAGCAAACAAACAAAATGATTAGAAGTGAGTAAGATGGCAGAAATAAAATCAAATGCATAAATCAAGAGCGTAAATGTTGAGTGAGTTCATTTTCTTGTTTAATACACTTCTTGAGGGCTGGCACTGTGGCGTGGTAGGTTAAACCTCCGCCTGCAGTGCCGGCATCCTATATGGGCACTGGTTTGTGCTCCAGCTGCTCCTCTTCCAATCCAGTTCTCTGCTTATGGCTGTCTTTGGATCGCTCAGCTCCAGCTGTTGTGGCCATTTGAGAAATGAACCAGTGGATGGAAGACCTCTCTGTCTCTCCCTGTCTGTAACACTGCATCTCAAACAAATATTTAAAAAAAAACACTTGGGCCATCCCCCACTGCCTTCCCCAGGCCACAGCAGAGAGCTGGACCGGAAGAGGAGCAACCAGGACAGAATCTGGTGCCCCGACCAGGACTAGAACCCCGTGTGCCGGCGCCGCAAGGCGGAGGATTAGCCTACTGAGCTGTGGCGCCGGCTGAAAATAGACTTCTTGATCCTTTTTGAAAAAATGGACTTTTACAAATACTTTTTTTTTATATTAGAAGACCCAAGTAGATAAACAAACACAAATAAAAACCCCCACAAAAAAGTTAACAACAGAGAGTTGGATAAAAATAAAATCAGAACAATTTGAGAACAATTTCTGACTAACTGCAATACAAAACAAAAGGATTAGAGCAACATGATTTGTATTGATCAAAATGTTGCTTCGTGAATAATCCTTTATAATGACAATGTTTTATGCATTGAACAACAAAGTAAAAATTGTTGGAAAAAAGGAAAATTTGAAAACTCTAAAGGCAGGGCCAGCACTGTGGCACAGCAGGTTACACTGCCTGCTGCCATGCTGGCATCCCATCAGAGCTGGCTGCTCCACTATGACCCAGCTCCCTGCTATGTGTCTGTGAACGCAGAGGAGGATGGCCCAAGTGCTTGGGCCCCTCACTCACGTGGGAGACCCTGATGGAGTTCCTGGCTCCTGGCTTCAGCCTGGCCCAGCCCCCAGCAGTGTCATCACCCAAGGAGGGAACTGGTGGGTAGAAGAGCTCTTTCTCTCTCCTCCTCCCTCTTTAAAATAAATAAATAAATCTTTT
The DNA here is from genome assembly GCF_051225735.1 of Oryctolagus cuniculus. Taxonomy (NCBI): domain Eukaryota; kingdom Metazoa; phylum Chordata; class Mammalia; order Lagomorpha; family Leporidae; genus Oryctolagus; species Oryctolagus cuniculus. Next base: position 3,193,434 of record NC_142879.1, on the reverse strand, counting down.
AAAAAAAAATTTCCACCCACATTTATGTATGTATGTGTGTATTTTTAGTCACCAAAGAATACATATTCTTTCCAAATGCCAAGGAAACATTTTCAAAATAGAATGTTAGGCAACAAAAAACCAATAAGATATCTTATAACCACATTAAGTAAAACCCTAATAAAAAATAAATCAGTAACAAAAATATAAAGTTATCTACATCAGGAAAGACATTAAAGATGAAATCAAGACAAAAGCAAAGATTTAGAAAAAACACAAATAAGAGCGAAACTGATTAGTATTACAACCTATGGGGTGTCACTGACTTAAGGAAATCCTAAGCCTCAATTAGCATATTTACAGAACTAATAATGAATCGTGACAAAGGCCTAGAAAATTCAACAGGTTTGGAATAACACCAGCACAGAACACAAACAAAACTCCATACTCTCAGCTGCTTTTCGACAAGCAGAAAATGCTGTTTACGGCAGAAGCAGACGCCTCTGTGGCCCACTTCCAGCACTGGTTCTCGAAGCCTCGCCTAGAACCCACTCCTGTGATTTTGTGTATTCGCCTAGTGTATGCATTGAACTTTCCTACTTAAGTGTATGATCATTTCCTGCTTTATGTACCGAATTTTGATGACCAGAATTTACCAGTATTCAAAGGGCAAAAGATCTCTGAATTTAGCGCTCTGATTTTTCCATCTGTAAAAGGAAAAAGATCCAGACCGAGGCACATTCCTTCACAAGACTTAAGTTCTCACTTGGAGTCTTCTGAAGTTGGAGACTATGAAGCTGCTACAATAAACACCATGGAGGGAAACAGAAATAACAGTATTGAGGAGTGGGTGGCTTATCTCTCACCTCACTAGAGATCTTAAAGGGGAACAAAAAGAAGAGTCAATTTCAGCAAGAATGGCAGAGTAAGGACTTGGAAAATCCACTCCGCCATGAAAGCAACAAGAACACTGGAAAAACTTGCTATACTCAACCTTTTAAGAACTCTGAAAATTAACTAAAAACTTGTAACAATCCAAGAAGTGTTTATTCAAGAAAAAAAAAATAAGAAGCTAAATCTCATTAAGATCAGTGAGTTCTGTGGCATTTTAACTCACCCCATTCCCACTGCTCTCTCCCCTGCTCAGTCCAACTTGAGAACAAAGTGGGAAAGGAGGCCTCACAGACCTGGAGCTGCCTAGAGGGCCACTCGGGGAGAAACGTCCTGCTCTGTCCAGTTGGACCTGTTCCTGGGCATCTCCCTTTGCAGGATCTGCCTTTCTTTTTTCAGCCTCACTTCTCTCAACCCGAACAGCCTTTCCCCCAGGGCAGCCGTAATGCCTTCAAAGCAGACTTTATGGACTTTGTTCAGGAAAGTCACTGTATCAGGTTCTGTTGCTTTTATGGTAGCTTACACCATACAAATCTGTCTTGCAGTTTTGTAGATGAGAAGTTCAACACAGACTCACTGGGTTAAAATCAAGGTGTACACAGAGCTGGATTCCCTTCCCAAGCTCTCTTGCGGGCAAACTTGTCTCCTTGCCTGTCCAGCTTCTAGAGACCACTGTACTCCTTGCTGCGGCCCCTTCGTCCACCTTCAGGCTAGCAGTGGGGATGGGGTGGGGCGCCCTTCTCACATCAGGTCACTCTGCTATTCTGCCTCCCTCTTCCACGTTGAACAACACTTAGGATTACATTGGATCCATCCAGATAATCAAGGGTAATCTATTAACTTTTTAAACTTTTCTTTAAGGAATACAGACTTCATGCATTGCATATATACACATCTAGGAACACAGTGATTCTTCCCACCCTATCTTCTCCCTGTGCATGCTCCCTTATCCCTCTTCCCTCTCCCATTTCCATTCTTATGTTTTACAAAGATCCTTGACACTTTGTGATGAGATGACTTTGAACAGCCCTTGTCTCGACTGTTGAGAAACAATGTTTTTTGTTTGCCTTTTTTTGTTGTTGTTTTTTCTTTATACTATTTGTTAAACTCTCTACCTAGTGTAGGGTTAATCTCATGAGTATAAAGATAACTGAAAATAAGGGATAATCTATTTTAAGGCCATCTCTGATTACCAATCTTTTTTTTTTTTTTTTTTTGACAGGCAGAGTGCACAGTGAGAGAAAGAGAAAGGTCTTCCTTTTTCCGTTGGTTCATCTCCCAGTGGCCGCTGCGGCCGGTGCACTGCAGCCGGCGCACAGCGCTGATCTGAAGCCGGGAGCCAGGTAATTCTCCTGGTCTCCCATGTGGGTGCAGGGCCCAAGCACTTGGGCCATCCTTCACTGCACTCCTGGGCCACAGCAGAGAGCTGGCCTGGAAGAGGGGCAACCGGGACAGAATCCGGCGCCCCAACCAGGACTAGAACCTGGGGTGCTGGCGCCGCAGGCAGAGGATTAGCCTAGTGAGCCACGGTGCTGACCTCTGATTACCAACCTTAATTCTCCTTTACGACATAACATATTAAAAGGCTCTAGGATTAGGATGTGAACACTTTGGAGGATCCCAGTATTCTGCCTATTCACTAAATAAATACAAAACAGCAACCAAAACTTAACACATCAGCAACAACAGGTAGAATTATACAGAGAGAGGGAGAGACGGAGAGAAAGGTCTTCCATCCGCTGGCTCATTCCCCAAATGGACACAACAAGTAGAGCTGGGCTGATCTGAAGCCAGGAGCTTCCTCTGGGTTTCCCACGTGGGTGCAGGTGTCCAAGCACTCATTTTACTGCTTTTTCAGGGTATAAGCAGAGAGCTGGATCGTGAAGAGGAGCAGCCAGGACACAAACCCGGATCTATATGGGATGCCGGGGCCGCAGGCAGAGGAGGTGTCCTGCTAGTTTTCAAAAACAATCAGGTAAGCAAAGAAACAAGAAAGCATTGATCATATGCAGGAAAAAAAAAAAAAAAAAAGAACAGAAACTTTCCACGAGGAAGCCGAGGTAACGGACTTACTAGGAAAACACATCAACTACTTTTAATAAGATCCAAGAATCACAAAAATCATTTCTCAAGACCACAGGGAAGTAGGAGAGTAGTGTCTCACTAAATATACAAAATAGGAGTCAAGAGGTGGAGATTATTTTAAAAAGTCAAATAGAAATTCTGGAATTCACAGGTACAATAAGGGCTGAACAGCATATTTGAGCTGGCAGTAGAATTAATGAATTCAAAGGCAGATCAACTGAGATTATGCAGTTTTGGAAGCACAAAGAAAAAAGCATGCAGGAAAGTGAGCTCAGTCTCAGACTAGTGGGACACTACCAACAATAACAGGAAGTCCTCAAGGAGGAGAGAGAAAAGGGTGTGGAAAGGACATTAAAAAAAAAAAAAACCTGAAACAATGGCTGGAAGAGTCCCAAGTTTGAAGGCATGAACCTAGACATCTAAGAAGCTTAACAAATTCTCAGTTGTATAAACTCAGAGAAATTCACAAGACATCTTTACTCCAACTGCTTAAAGCCAGTGACAAACACAGCCAGAAGTACAAGCATCTTCATCAAGTCGCATGGCTGACTACTCATCAACAGCACAAAAGTTCCAAACGTTCCAAGAGAATGACTATCAATGACTATCAAACAAGAATCTGATCTCCAGCAGATCTGTTACACATAAAGAAGAAAGGAAGATGTTCTCGGAAAACAGAAACCTGAAAGAATTCATTGTCAACCCTGCTCCCTGCAGGAAACACTAGAGGGAGCCCTTCAGGCTAAAGACACAGTAATTACCAACACATACGAAGACAGGAAACACCAGAAGGGATAACAACGAAGGTAAATAGAAAAGACAGTAAAAATATTTTTTTCTCACAACTCTTTTTTTCTCTATTGATGTAAAAGACAACAGCACAAGGGCAATAATTCCAAGTTTGTGTTGGGGCCAGCAATGTGGCATAGTGGGTAAAGCCACCGCCTGCAGTGCCACCATCCCAATGCCGGCCGGTTTGAGTCCCAGCTGCTCCACTTCTCACCCAGCTCTCTGCTAGGACCTGGGAAAGCCATAGAAGATGGCCCAAGTTGGGCTCCTGCACCCATGTGGCAGACTTCTAAGAAGTTCCAGGCTCCTGGCTTCAAATCAGCACAGCTCGAGTTTTTGCGTCCATCTGGGGAGTGAACCAGCGAATGGAAGGCCTTTCTCTCTCTTTCTGACTCTGTCTCTCTGTAACTCCACCTTTCAAATAAATAAATAAATCTTAAAAAAAAAAACCAAGTATGTGTTGATGGGCAGATGATGAAAAAATATGTAATCTGTATAAAAAGAATAGCACAAAGCAGGGGGAAGACAAATCAGCTAAATAGAAAAAAAATCTATACACTATTGAAATACTACTGTATTAATTGACACTATATTATTATTCAGTAAGATGCCAATACTGTTGGGTTCCTGAACCAGGACCCCAACACGTCGAGATGCGCACCCCAAAGACTCAGATTCCAAACCAGTAGATGCAACACGCAAGAGGATTTATTCAACGTCTGCGCAGATGGGCCTCTCGACAGCACAAAACCATCCAAAGAAGAAGCCCCGAACAGTTGTTAACGAGCATTTTTAAAGGGAAAAACCACACAATTTACTTAATACACACAATTTACACGCTAATTGGAGGGTTTAAATGATACACACACGATTCACACACTGGTTGGAGGATTTAAATGAGGGGGCTAGTGGCGGGAAAATTTTTCTGGCTATCGCAGGAGTCACTTTAAGACTTTAGGGTGGGACATCTGCTGCTCGCCAGAAGGTGCTCTGCAACTAGGAGTTATCGCAAAGCCTCGAGGCGGGGTTCCTGCTGGGAACCACATCTCAAGTGACAGCTGGTGCCTGGGGCTCTTTCTAGGAACTAGGACTCTAAGTGGGGCAAAGGCTACTTCTAAGAATTAACTCTCTAAGTAGGACAAAGGTTACTTCATCTGGGACGGAGGGGAGTAGCTCTTCAATACTAATCCATAGGATTAAACCACTAAAAATCAAACTCAGAAAACTATAATAGGAGCTGGCACAGCAGGTGAAGCTTCTACCTGTGAGGCCAGCATCCATATCAGAGTACTAGATAAGGTTCAAGACCCAGCTGCTCTGCTTCTGATCCAGCTCCCTGCTAATTAGCCTGGGAAAGCAGCAGGAGATGGCCGAGTCCTTGGGCCCTGCAGCCATGTGGGAGACAGGATGAGTTCCAATCTCCTGGCTTTGGCCTGGAGATCGCAGGCATTTAGAGAATGAACCAGCAGATGGAAGCTCTTTTTCTGTCTCTCCTTCTGCTCTTCAAATAAATAATACACTTTAAAAATGTTTTAAAGAAACAAGAAAAATAACACTGTAAACAAAAATGTTCATTTATCACAAAAAGGCATCAATGGAGGAACAGAAGTACAAAAAAGGACATAATACATATAAAAATACCTAACAAATGACAAATTCTATTCTTCAGTATGTACACAGAATGAAATAAACATGCCATCAACAGGCAGAGATTGAAATGATCCAACAGTATTTGTCTACAAGAGACATTTCAGATTCAAAGACACAGAAAGGCTGAAGGGAAAGGATGGAAAAAGACATTTGATGCAAACAAATATGCAAAAAACATATATGCTCTTTGTCAAATATAATATATTTCAGGGCAAAACTTGTTACTAGTAGCAAAGTAGATTATTTTTCATGTTACAAAGAGTTAATTCACCAAGAAGATACACTGTAACCACAAAATCCCAACATATTAAGGGACAAAAATAGACAGACTCAAAGTGTGACATAGACAACAAAAGTTGGATTCTTCAATGTCCCACTTTCTATAAATGACGGAACTACACAGAAAATCAACAGAATACACAGGATTTGTCCAATGCAATGAATCAACAGATGCACACAGAACGCTCCTCTCAATTAGTCAAAAGCACATTCTCCTCCAGCACGCATGAGTCACTGGCTAGAACAGACTGTAAGGCTATGAACCAACTCTTGCTGCATTTAAAAGGATTAAAATCGAGCAATGTATGTTCTCTAACCACAATGGAATGAAACTGTGAATCAATCATAAAAGAAAATTTGTAAATTCACAAAGATGTAGAAATTAAGTAACACTTCTAAGTTACTGACTGCTCAAAGAAATAACATGAGTTATTATGCAATACTTGAGATGACTATAAGCATAACAACATACCAGAACTCAGAGGGTATACATAAAGTACAACTCAGAGAAAAAATTGTAGCTATAAATATCTGATTTAAAAAGATGAGCTCAAATCAATAACTTAACGTCTACCTGAAGAAACCCAAAAGATGTAAGTTAAACCCAAGTAAGTAGGGGAAGGAAGCAATAAAGGTTAGAGCATAAATAAAATATAGAGAACAGAAAACAAAACAGAGGGACCAGCATTATATGTAGCAAATTCAAACTGCCAGTATCCCTGTGGGTGCCAGTTTGAGTCCTGGCTGCTCCACTTCCAACCCAGTGCCCTACCAATGTGCCTGGGACAGCAGTAGACGGCAGCCCGAGTGCTTGGATCCCTGAATCCAATGGGAGACCTGGATGAAGCTCCTGGCCTCAGTCTGGCTCAGCCCTGGCTGTTGTGGCCATTTGGGGAGTGAACCAGTGGATGGAAGCGCTCTCTCTCTCTCTCTGTAACTCTGCCTTTCAAATAAATAAATCAATCTTTTAAAAAAATGGAGAAAATTAACAAAACTAAAAGCTGGTTCTTTGAAAAGATCATTAAAAGGAGTAAGATTTTTGCTAGACTGAGACAAACAGAAGGGAGAAAACCAATTCCCTACAATCAGGAATGAAAGAGGGATTATTACTGGCAGCCTTCTACCTTTACAGAAACATGAAGGACTTCAAGTAAGTACTACAATTGTATGCCAAGAAATCAGATAATCTGGATGAAACAAAAAAACTAGAAAGAAACAGAAAATCTGAATAAGCCTGGAGTAATCAAGAAATTGAACGAACAATCTTCCCACAAACTCCTCTGTATTGGTGAATTCTATCAAACGTTTGAAGAGGAAGACAATCCTTCACAGATTCTTCCAAAACACAGAGAAAAGAGAATACCTCTCAAATTCGTGCATGCGATCAATTTTACTAGAACAAACCAAAGACGCTCCAGGAAAGAACACTACAGAACACAAAAATCATCCCCAAATTACTACTGAGCCAAACCCAGCAACATATAAAACATGTGCACCATGGCTGTCAGACTTAGGAAGGCAGAGTCGGTTTAACATATGAAAATCAATGCAATATACTCTCAGAAAAGTAAAGTACAAGACCGTACGATCACTCTCACACAGGTAGAGCGTGCATCTGGCAAAACCCAAACCATTAACAATTAAAAACACTGAACGGTGGAGCTAGTGTTGGGTGCAGCAGGGTAAGCTGCCACCTGCAGTGCCAGCATCCCATATGAGCGCTAGTTTGAGTCCTGGCTACTCCACTTCTAATGCAGCTCCCTGCTAATGTGCCTGGGAAGGCAGCAGAAGATAGCTGGAGTGCTCGGGCCCCAACCCCATCTCCATGTGGGAGATCTGGACGGAGTTCCAGGCTACTGGCTTCAGTCTGGCCCAGCCTTGGCAGCTGCAGTCATTAGGGGAGTGAATCTGAGGATGGAAGTGTGGGGAGCAACTCGGACTAGACTAAGTTACTGGAATTAAGACTTATTCTATGCATCTGCTCTCCCACAATATGGCGCTGGGAGAGGAGAAAACAGCTTCTACACAGCTGCCTCCAGTTCAGCCAATAAACTGTAGGACTTGCTCCTGATTGGAGAGCAGCGTACTCGGCGTGTGGGCAGCCGAGTTAGGATTGGTGGAGGAGGACTATAAAGGAGGAGAGAGACGGCATGCACCAGGAACATCTAAGGGGAACATCTAAGAGGAACACCTGTGCAGCCCCCGAGAGAGCCGGCCGGCGGTGTGCCGCTCCCCTGCGGAAGTGGGGAAAGTGGCAGGGGGAACCGCCCTTCCACGGAGGTGGAAGGGTCAGTAGCCAACCCGGGAAGAACCAGCAGCAAACCCGGGGAGGGTCGAGCAGACAAAAGAACAGCGCAGGGTCCTGTGTCGTTCCTCCACGAAGAAGGGGAGCGACAGGAAGATTTATCAACATTTATCTCTCTCTATATATAACTCTGCCTTTCAAATAAATAAATAAATAAATCTTTTTCAAACATGGGGAAAGAAAATCCACAGGTTGTTTGATAGTGAAAATCATTTATCTGAAAAGAAACTAATATCAAGAATATATAAAAAATGTTCACAATATCATGAAAACAATCCAATTTTACAAATGGGCAGAGAATATCAATAGGCTCCCAGATGCTCAACATCTTTAATCACTAAGAAGATAAAAATCAAAACCACAATGAAACAGCATTTCACACTTGTAATAAAAAAAGACAGCCATTAAAAAATGTTGGCAGGAATACTGAAAAACTGGAAGGCTCATACATTGTTGATAGTAATGAAAAATAATGCAGCCACTTGGAGAAGTCTGGCATGTCTTCAAAAAGTTAAACAGGAGTTACTGCAACTCAGCAATTTTACTACCAGGTTTCATGAAAGAGAAATACCCCGCCCCTCCTCACCCCCCGCCCCCCAAGAAAGCTCTGGTTTGGAAGGTTCAGAGCACCATCATTCATAGTCGCCAGCAAGTGAAAACAACCCTGTCCCTCATCCGAGGATGGGTCAGCAGCAGGTGGTGCACGCACACAGTGCAAGAGCATCCATAGGACTAAACGAAGACGTGAAGACTGAGAGTACGTTACTTGCTGCCGGGGCCTGGGGGAACTGACTGCTGGTAAGTATGAGGTTTCTCTCTGGGGTGGTGAGCTGCAATTATAGTGGCATTCTGGAATCGGATGGACGTTACAGATATACAACTTGGTAAATACACTAAAAAATCAGAGTCGTAAGCTGCAGAAAGATGCATTTCCTACTTCAAGAATTCTGTGATCTGTGAGTGACAAGAAGCTCAGAGCTCCAGAAAAAAATCAGAAGATCAATGAGCTGATGTACAAAAATCGCTTCTACGAAGTCTTTTTCAGAGTCTGCTTTACTGGTCATCGTATTTCAACACAGTTCTAATTTATACCTTCAAAGGGCAGGGAAGAGAGCCAATGACTTTTTCTACTCCAAAGAGCGAGAGACAAAAAGGACTGCTTACAGTCCCCCTTCCCCTAGAGGCTTCTACTAAGTTCTCTCAGCTAGATGTAGCAAACATCAGGACACCCATTACCTTAGCTGGTTCTTTTAGGGTAGCCACAATTTAAAACACATGCTTTGGAACTGCCGAAACAGACCCAGTGACTGAAAAGAGGGAAGCCGAGGACTGAAGCCCTCTCCGCAGAGAAGCGCATGGGTCTAACCAGAAACAAGTGGACTGGAAACCTACTCAATTCCTGCGGCGACTGTCTGCCAAGGAATTAGAATCCTGCCCACAAAGCCTGTGATGGTTCAATGCCTCAAGCTCCAAACAGACCCAGGCCCATACAGTAAACAGCAGGGAAACACGACTTCACTCTCCTTTCAGGGGAAAATCAATGCAGTACAAACCCTCCTTCCCTCCCAGCGAATCTTAAACTCAGAAGCATGATGCAGCATCAGTAAGGTAGCGGCATCTTCTGTTAACACGAAGATGTCTGCGTCTTCCAGGCAGGAAGTCCAAGCCCGCTCAACTTGCTGCGTTTGCGTTTCTTCTTCCAAAGGCTGTGTGTGCACATCATGCCCAAACCACAGCACCTTCCTGACACACGAGGGGCTAGACTCTGCCTATTGCTCCAATCACTCAGGCACAGTGACTCAAATCCTGGCTGGATCTGAGTCCATAAGTAACTGGTCTAACAGTGACTTTGGTGAGTTCATCTTCTCTGACCAGCAAGATCATGAAATAAGAAAATCACGTGCACCGTGAAAACTGTGGAGTCCCGAACTGAACTTACCTACTTAAAAAGGGGAAACAGTTCCCTACAGCATTCCCTAGTGTCTGCTAGGCCACCAGTAAGCCATTAAACAAAACACAGAAAGTACAGAGAATCCCTTTTTGAGTGGGTGTTAGCAGATGTTAGCCAAGCAAATACTTTTAAAAAAATAAAAGTAAGTGGTGGGAGTGGGGGGGAGAGGGCTCTGCTAATGTTTTTATCAGATGACTAACACAGACCCAAGAAGGTTCCTGGGCAGTAACAAAGGCAGCAGGACCTTAGACCGCTGTGTTACAATGGTGCAGTGAGAGCACCAGAGGCCAAACGTGTCTTTTGGCACAACAGTCTTTGTGCCGCCACTCTCACGTGCAGCCGGCTAGGACTCGCACATGTAGAGTTTCACCCAACCCGCACAGCGGCCCCACACACGACTGGGGTGTATCGTCATCCTCCTGCCCATCTCACAGATGAAGCATGAAGTCTGTAAAAAGTTAACATCAGAGGCCGGTGCTGCGGCTCACTAGGCTAATCCTTCACCTGCGGCGCCGGCACACCGGGTTCTAGTCCCGGTCGGGGCGCCGGATTCTGTCCCGGTTGCCCCTCTTCCAGGCCAGCTCTCTGCTGTGGCCAGGGAGTGCAGTGGAGGATGGCCCAGGTGCTTGGGCCCTGCACCCCATGGGAGACCAGGAAAAGCACCTGGCTCCTGGCTCCTGCCATCGGATCAGCACGGTGCGCTGGCCGCAGCGTGCCGGCCGCGGCGGCCATTGGAGGGTGAACCAACGGCAAAGGAAGACCTTTCTCTCTGTCTCTCTCTCTCACTGTCCACTCTGCCTGTCAAAAAAAAAAAAAAAAAAAAAAAAGTTAACATCAGAACCCAACATCCCGCAGGTATTAACTGGTGTTGTGGTGACCCAAAAGGAAGCCCATTCTTTGAACAGCATTCGCCTTCTGGGTGATTCACCTTGGCTGGGATTTTTAATTGCCTGCAGATGAAATGAATATTTGAGCTAATAGGCCCAAGTAATCATTTGTTTGTGGAAACATCTGTCTCAATTGGCAAACATTCGAAGTTTAAATATAATTTCATAGTTTGGGCTACAGAATAAAACTTCCAGAATCATGAATCTTTGATGATCACATAAGACCACCTACTGAGGGCTCCTGCCTTTTACAATAGACAGAACCCCTCACCCCCACCCTACGCTGGAACGGCCCATGAATGTTCCTCTTCTCATGATCATGACGCACCAGCCCAGGAGAACTTACACCATGACTTCAGCTTTTGGAAACACTGTTTGCTGTGATTGAGAAGAATGGCAGTATCTTAGATCTTTTTATAAGAAGGGAAAATATTTAAAAATTGGAATGTTGAGTATCTTATGACTAAACATTTTTGGATGACAACTGAAGTAAATGCATATTTGCTAAATGTGGCACACATCCATAAATAACTGGGATTAAAACAAATACTAGCTTCAAAAGTAACTACAGAGTTGGTTAGATAATAACTGAACTCAATTAAATGATGACTGCTTCCCTACAGACCTGTCAGAGCCCTGCTTATAGCATGCAGCGCCAGAGCTAGAAAAATACTTAGTGTTCAGAGAGCAAGAGGGGAAAAAGGCTAGATCCTCTCTTGTTCCTTATAGTGGAGCTGCTATAACTGACTTCAAAAAGTGATTTGCTTTTATATGAAACTGCATTATCATATGCACAGTAATTGGAAAAATTAAAATCCAAATATTCAACTATTTAAACAGGCAGAATCATTCAGCCACTTTTTCACATACAATTCTTACATAGTTTCTATGTCATACTAACTTGTCACTCTAGCCTCTGAAGTCCTTTCAGTCTATTGTCTACGGATCTCTCAGAAATTCCTACTTCCCCCACCATTTTAAGCCTTTCATTACAATAGAAGCTTTCAACAGAAGGATTGATAGGGCAATACCAATACCCTGTGATATCAGTACCAGGACTGAAGAGGCTAGGTCCGGTTTGGGACGTCAAGCACCCAATGTGACACTGCTGTCAGGAGTGCCAAGATGGTAATCCAACTTTCCGCGACGACTCCAGTTGGATGAGCTTAGCTAACCATCGCCTGCATGACTGATCCCAATTAGGGCCAGCAGCTCACTTCAGGACTTACCCTCCTTTCAGGGAGATGGACTGTTATCTAGAGGTCAAGATCGTAGCTATGGGGTAGTAGATTAAGCTGGCATCCCATATGAGTGCCAGTTCATGTCTCGGCTGCTCTTCTTCCGATCCAGCTCTCTGCTCTGGCCTGGGGAAGCAGCAGAAGATGGCTCAAGTGCTTGGGCCCCTGCACCTGGGTGGAAGACCCGGAAGAAGCTCCTGGCTCCTGGCTCCGGATTGGCCCAGCTCCCATCATTGCAGCATTTGGGGAGTGAACCAGTGGATGGCAGATTTCTCTATCTCTTTCTCTCCCTAACTCTGCCTCTCAAACAAATTTTTTTTTTAAAAAAAAGATCATATCAGATGAAATTCTTTAAGGTGCAGCTGTATTCTGAGATTTGTATTAAAATCATTTTAGATTCGCCATCTGATCTGGCAATTTTTAATATACTCGTGGAACTTCCAACTTCTGTTTCTCTTTCTTTTCACATTAACCCAAATGTTTTCTGGTCTGCTTCCCTTCTCTTTGATGAGTTTCCAGGTAGATGGTTCCCTAATTGCATCTTCTGCCAAGTCACATTTTGGTACCGTTTTCAGATGGTAGTTTTACAGAGTTGTGTATTCTTAGATATCAGTTCTGCTTTTTCTCTTCTGCTGTTGCTCTCTATTTGATGAGATCTTTGGTTTCTTGCATGGATTCTGGTCTTTAGCTACAGGCCAGTATTTCCCCAAACGCTGGCACACAGACCACCCGCATCAGGGATGCTGATCCAGGACATGTGGGACTGGGCCCAGGAGACTATTTTTATATGCAAAGAGGAGAGAGAAGGTGCCTGGAGGCAGGGAAACAGGAGAGAAGAGCGAAAATCCACTCCCAGCAACACTCACATGCGGGTGAGGGTTGGAGCAGACGGCAACAGCTCTCACCAAGTGCTGGGGAGACACCAATGGCTGAGGAATAAGGCAAACTCAAGCTCACACAACAGACAGCAGGGTCAGCCTGTCCCCATCAATCCCTAATGTCACATTCGGATACTCTTCCCCAAGTTCCTGCTCCATGAAGGAACAGGCTTGTATGTGCAAACACTCATGGGCGAGGAGTTCTTATTTAGGGAACTAGGTTTAATATAAAACCAAAACCTGGCCTATTGGTAATATTTAGGAAGCTGATCATTTGAATCTTTCCAATGGTTGATTCAATTAAAGAAAATGTGCAGAGAGGCAAGTTAGAAGAATGCAAAATCCAATTTTAACTTTTCCATTCACTTATTATTCACTAAATGCTTTTTGACTGCCTACTATACACCTGGAGTTCAGTACTGGGCATTATTCTGGGGCCAATTTCTTGGTTAATGTGGAATGATTATATTAATGAATGAATAAGAGGTTGAATAAGCAATCGTGTGAATTAGAGAAAATGAATAACACGTAGGTGGAGAGCTTGACCAGCTTTCTGCGAATATCCTGGCTGCATCAGCAAAGTCCAAGCCTCCAGCTCTCGATCTTCTCTGATGACCTGCAGAGATCTGAAGGCTTCTGTTCAAGGCCATGCGGTCTTTCACACTTATTTGGGGGTGGTTACATTAAGTGGTGCTCCATGGCCACCCTGGCTTTTTACTAAAGTCACAGCAGAAGAAGCTGGGTCAACAGCAGCCTCTCTACAAAACCACCCTCACAGGCCACAAGCAAAATTACAGACAAAACTAAGAAATCACCTGTAGCTTCTGACTTCTCAACCAAAGCGATACAGAAAGTTATCATTAACAAATGACACATAACTCAAAATGCAGGATCTGTATTTATGGGTCGGTCCCAGCACATGCCTTAACGACACAAAAGCTGAAGACCTTAGTAAGAGCAATTATAATAATTTAAAAAAAGAAACTGTGTAGTTTTTTCTCATATGGGCTAAAATAGACCCTTGTTTCTTTTTCATTATAATTCAGTAAAAATGACCCCACCATGCTGAAAACAAAGGCAGGCGCAGGAACATTCTTTCCCCACGACGTGGAGACTTGGTTACCATGCACGCGCAGCTGGAAGGGCTGCTCCGCGTCTCCTGCCGCACTGGTGGCCACGCATGTGTATCTGCCAGCATCTTCCAACAGCGCCTGGGCAATGTGCAGAACCCGACCAGAAGACTGTACCTAATTGGGAACAGAAAGCGTGGCACTGTGTTTTACTTTACACTTGGACTGGAACGTTCACTGAGACAAAGCTTCATTTAAATTTATACTGTCTAATTCTATTTTCATACCATTATCTTAATGATCTCTTCAGAGTCAGATCACTTCATAATGCATAAGAAAATGGGCTAATTTGATTGGTTGATTGGAAAGTTTTTTTTTTTTTATTCACTGCAAAACAAAACCCACAAAATAACCTAAGACCAGCCTGCTGGCACAGTCATAAAACGCCATTGAATAGAAGACTTCAGCAATGAACTATGAAGTATGTGATGAAAATGTAAGCTATTTGAAAAAACATGACCACATTTACTTAACACTTCATAAATAGTTTTAAAGCAATTTTTTTTTATTCAATTGTCACGGGGGCTAGAAAAATGATAAAATGGGAATAATGGGAATGCAGATAAATGTCTTCCCTTATTTTCACTTTAACACACTGCAAGGAGTCTCTGGCATTTGGAACTGATGATCCGGGGCTCTCAGTGATTTTCAATCACAGCACCCACACCTGGGTAGTGGGTGCCTACTCTTTTCCACCACTTACCTACTCCTTGGAACACTACTCTGGGTGATGAAGGTACAGCACCACTCAGTTCTTACTGTCTGGCCTTCTTAGGAGATAATCTTATCAACTCCACTTCCTCTTCCTGTTCCACAAAGTGGAAACTTAGCTTTCTGATAGTTTCCATCCAAACCCTTACTATCAGTGAAAAACCCTATGCAGACCCCTGAATTTACAGCTTTATCCTCAACTTCTCTCGTGAGCATTTCACAAATAGTTCCAGCTGTCTGCTGGGCAGATTAGCACACGAAATCTAACACATCCAAACCCAGGCTCATAAAGTCTTTCCTTGGATGGCTGACGCTACTTCTCAGTGTATTTTCCCAACCTTGCTTAGTGTCCTCCACTATTTTTCCAGCCATTTGGGTTTTGGAGCTGCCTCCGACTCCTGTGAATTATACCGGATGTTCCGCAGATCCCGTTTTCCATTTCCACAGCCACGCTGGGACTGCAAGTTTCTGAACTGATGTTCCAGTGTCTGCGGCCTTCCCAAACGTTAATCTAACTTGCATTCTGTTGCCAGAATAATTTGCTTAAATTGCAAAAACTGAGCTTTTTACCAGTTCCCCTTCAAACCTCACTCACGGTTCCCCACCTTGCCCAGGATGAAACTGAAACGCACAGTCCTCCAGACTCACCACACCCCGACCCCACCGGCTCTCTGCGACCCCTGTGTTCACTCTCACTGCACCTTTTACAGCCGCATCATGCTAAAGGCAGTCAAGTACCATTTGTTGCTGATACTCACCTCTGGACTCCGGCACATGGCCTTCAATATCTAGTTTAAGACTCCGCAGTAGGTAGGGACTCTACCTTTTTCTTCCTACTCTTTACTCTCCCCTGGAGTAGCTCATCATGTCCCACGGTTTCAGTTATCATGATGTGCTTGTATCTACAGCCAGGGCTCAGTGTTGTGCTCTAGGGTCACGCAACTGCATCTGAGATCTACTGACAGCGCATGAGCTCATCTCAAAGCCACCTTACACCCAGACGTCTCTGCCCTCACATCTGTCCTCCTCCTGGTTCGCTGTATGGCAACTCTTTCCAGGCACACAGGTTAGATTCCTGGGTGTCTTTTTCATCTGCCCCTCTCACTCACACGTCACAGTCGTTCACCAGCCCTGAATGAATAAACCGATAACTAACTCCTAAATACGTGCCAGAACCTCATCTCCACGGCCAGCATGAGTACAATCTGGCACCTTCTTGCTCTCCAAGCAAAATGCAAATGGGTCCACACTGGTTTTACGTCTCTACCCTTGCCTCCTGTAGTTCATTCTTCGGAAGGGGTCAGATAACATCTTAAAATGCAAACTTGATCATGTCATTTCTCTCTGAAAACTCTGTTAAGGTCTACCATTGCTTTGAAGTAGAAATAAAATCACTGTCCTTACCCAAGTGCCTACTGGTTGCTGTCTGTCTCTTTTACCACCACCTTGCTACTGCCTCTCTTCCTTGGCCCCCTCTCTTGTTTCTGGGTCCATTGGGTTGTTTGCTCATGCACATCTTCTCTCAAGCACTCTACTCAGTCCTTTTCCATGAACTCAACCATTTAATTCCTACATCTTCTTCATAACTCTGTTCCAAAGCTTCTCTCCTTGTATACTCTCATTCCTCTTCATATTCTCTCTGAAAACCACTCATTCCTTTGCAGTTTTCTTTGTAAAATTACATGAACCATGCCTGTCTCTCAAGAAAACAATTGTCCATCTGCACTGTGTTGGAAGGCTGTGTACTAAACCTCTCACTCACTCAAAGGTCTAAGATAAGTTCCATTGGATTTGAAATAGGAAAAAAAAAATGAACAGGTACTCACCTACTACGAGAGGAACTCAACACATATCTCATTTTTAAAAATTTAGTTCACCTAAAACCCAAGTCCATTTAATCAATTAACTTGTTCCTAGTAGCAAAATCTATTTTCTTTCCAAAATTTCAAATGCATCATTCAGATTATCCAGGTTTGAAATCAGCCAGTCTACCTAGCTAGAACACAACAATATCACATCTATCCATCCATCCATCCATCCATCTCCCCACCTACCACCTGCATACCTACCCACCTAGTAATTCAACAATATCACAAACTTACTCATGGAGACTAGCTGAGCCTCTGTACCCTTGAAGCTTACAAACTACTTTTTAAAGATATTTTTCAAGATTTATTTCACTTAAGTTTATGTAGACAGGACTTTCCCTTCATTTTAATGTCATATTGGCATAACTGGCCATTACTGATGAACATTATTCATCCATGAAATACTACTTTTTTGGGGCAGTAAAACAGGCATAGATCAAATTTTAAAAATACCAACCACTATATCAAAATTGGTATCCTTGTCTTTAATTCTATCCTTTAAGTCATAATGTTAAGTTAAATTCTAAAAAAAAAACTTTAAGGATCACACATATTGCTTTAAAAATTTTCTGTAAAATCTGATAGGAAAATCTGCAATCCAGAAACAACGATGTGCCAGCTCCTGGAAGATGTAAGCCGCTGTCTCAGTTTTGGCTTGTGATGTCTGCACTTACTTTGAGGTTTCCTTGGGCAGTGTTCACAGGCTGGTCATCTTTCAGCCATGTGAGGGACGGATTTGGAATGCCATTGGCTATGCACTGCAGGGTGACAGGCTTGTGTTTCACCACCGTTCTCTCGGGAGGGCCTGAGGACTTGATTGTTGGGGGAACTAGATTTCCGGAAGGAAGGGAGAGGGGAGGGAATTAAAATCATAACCAGTTTGGTCAAATGCTTAAAAACATGCAGGCAAAAACCTGAAACAGTGAAACAAGTTCATCCCAAGCATTTAATTTGTAATTTTCAGCAATTCAGGAAATTACTTATTTTTTAACTATGGAGTTCTAATTCACCAAAGAGTAAGCAAAACTTCTCTAAGGCTAACGCACCCCCCATGCATGTCTGGCTTACATCTTTTGATGCGTCTTCTCGTCTCCAAGGACCCTCCTTTTCTCTAGAACTAATTCACTGAATCCAGCTGAGTTTTCTAGACGTGTGTCTACCATATGGCTGTGCCCCCAGCCAGCCGGGCAGGTTCTGGGAATCGGGAGGGTGATCTGACACAAGCTGGGCCTGCCTCCCTCAGGAGCTAGGATGGAGACCAAACCACAGGGGGACCAACAAAGGAAAAAAATCTTCTGCAGAGGAAGAGTTGGAAGAAGGAAGCTGGCATCTGTAGCCACTTCCTCTGTGGCTTCCAAACGGCTCTCCACTTTCTGGTTCCAGTCCCTCCCTTCCAAACACTGGCAGCACCATGCCCTGACAGGATGTCATGAGACCAATGGTTCTAACCCTATCGTGCCAGCTCTGTGAACGCACTTACGTGCCCTCAATCCTGCAGCTCATCTTCAGGATGGAAACTGCCCTACTCACAACTGCTCCTTTTGGATGAGACTTTCAGTGCTGACACAACCCCTGGACTTCTGTTGCCATCTGTCTCTTCTGCCTCACAAGGTCTCGTTCCACAGGCATCCTGTGCAGGATACACTTCCTAACATGTAAATTCCACATTCTTTCACACGATGCCTCACAGTCGAGTCTCTAGAGCACTTAAAATCCACCATGAGTGAACTCAAATTTGCATCCTTTATGCTGCTTTCCATAACCCAAGATCCATCCAGATTACTGAGCTACAACCGGGATTTGAATATGAAACGACACACACACTAATTGGCAGTATAGTTCTCCTGTCCCCTTCCTCATCATACCATGAACAGTCACTTCAAACTCCTTCCTGTGGTCTCCAGCAGTGTTTGTTGCCACACACTGGTAAACACCAGTATCTGACACCTGCGCCTGAGCAATAACCAATTTACGTCCATTTAGTAAAACCTTGAATCCATCTCTTCCGTCAATTAGCTGACCGTCCTTCAGCCACCTGCAGGAAAAGGCATCAATAAAAAAAGTTTGCATAAATAATACAAGCAAGTAGTTTCCTAGATGACACTGTGTGTGTTTGTATAATTTATTCTTCACTGTGTGTTTGCCTAATGTCCTCATTGTTTACTCTGTAAAATAAACTGTAAATGGAGAAAAGAAGAAAAACGCAACCTGACCTAACCCTGTGGTTGGCATATTGTTAGACCCAATAACTATGTGTTGAGCTCTTCATTCCTCAACTAATTTTAGGTTATACAAAGAGGCAAATGCCCCAAATATAGCTCACGTCAATGTTTGTACAGTATTAACCAGCAACTTGCACATAATTTTAAAAATCTGTAAATAAAGCCTTGAAATCAAATAACATATTTCCACATTTCTTATGAGTCACCACTTTCTGTTTAGTTCTATAGTCATGTGTGGCCGTATCTCATTTCATTAGTCAACTAACTGTGCCTCTGCAAATCCCACAGCACCTTGGAAATGGAAGACAAGGATTCAACATATGCTTTGTGAGTGAAGGAATAAGAGAAAAGAATTGGTAAGAACACATGTATATTGACTAGCTTCCTTTATTGTTATACACCCACTTCTTTTATTTAGTAGTTCATTAAACATTTCCAAGATCTGACTTGAATACTGCTTAGTAGTCCATCTCCATAAACTGAAAAAAATAACTTCTAAGACCATAGAGAGAATTCCTCTAACTGAGTAAACTTGGTGGCTTTTTGGATGTCAAAGCTGCTTTGCAGACAGAGTAAGCCATTAAAAGAGGAAGACAGAGAATTCTATATTACCACCTTCCAAGGACACGGAACTCTTTCAAGATAGCTCTAAAACACTGGGAGCACAACGTGGAAGGGATTCAGAAGAGCAAAATCCTTACACGATAGCTGGTGGGGGAGAGCCCGCCACTTGACAATCTAGCTCCAGCGAGTTATCAGCCATCACAATGAAGTAAGATGTTTCCTCTCCTCCTTCTACAGTTGGAGGCACTGGAAAACAACAACATGTAACACCAGGGAAACACTGGAGGAAGAGACACATCAGCTCACCAAGCAATCCTGGGGAGCAGGCAAGCAATCCTGGGAGCGGTTTAGAAGGTTGACAAGTATCACAGTAATTCACATGTCAAAGAGATCTGAATGCATTATAAAAACCTTTTACAATAAACACTCATTGGGATCGCCGAACACACTTTGGACATATTGTGGATTCTTCTCTATCGAGCACTAATGTACTGCTGATGACACATTATCTAAAGTCAGTATTTTACATTGTTTGTTTTTGTATGACTCAGGGAAAGCAACCCCTCAAATTGGCTACCTATTAAAAAGCCTTCAGGACCGGCATTGTGGCATAGCCAGTAAAGCTGCCATCGACAATGCCGGCATTCCAGTTCATGTCCTGGCTCCTCCCACTTCTGGTCCAGCTCCCTAGTAATGGCCTGGAGGAACAGCAGAGGATGGGCGCTGTGTGGGTGGGTGCCACCCAGGTGAAGCTTCTGGCTCCCAGCCTCAGCCCTGGCCCAGCTCTGGCCATTACAGCTACCTGGGAGTGAACCAGGGCATGGAGATCAATCTCTCTCTCTTACCTCCTCTCTCTTATAACTTTGCCTTTCAAAATCAATATCTAAATCTTTATGTCTTTATCTGGAAACTGAAGGCTTTATTTTTAAGACATAAGATGGTGAAATGACTTCCCAAGGCCCAGAGACTGGCTCCTGCTGTCTAGCACAGCGCTCATGACAGAAGACTGCAATCAACTACTGTGACAGAGGCAGGAATATATGTAAGCACTTAGAGTGTTCCCATCAAAATCAGTGGCGGGTTTTGAGATTCTAGGTCTTGGAACTACAGTTGTCAATCCACCTGGTCACATGTTGTCCAGAGTTGAACAGTAACTATCCTTCTCTTAGCTTGTTTTATTACTGCACAAACAAACAAAAAAATCAATAAACCAATCAGATCTTGCCATGAATCTCAGCATCCAGGTGTTGGGCATCCGTATTTACCTAGGATATCAACTTCATATTTGATTTCCTTTTCTCCCGCCACATTGGTAGCCACACACACGTACTCTCCCCGATCGGCTTCCATGGCACTCAGGACCTCCAGTTTCTTCCCGTCAGCTTCGATGCGGACATTATCGCTGGCTCTCACAGGTACCCCGTCTTTTAACCAGGTGAGAACTGGAGGGGGGTTGCCAGAAGCTCTGCACTCCAGTGTCAGTGAGTGACCAAGAACCACTTGTCTGTTCCAAGGCGTGGCCGAGTCCCCTTCAATCGATGGAGGAACTAGGTAGAGAAAGTAATGTTTCAGACAACTCGGGCAGTCACAAAGTAACATCCTACAGAAACAAGAGGGAGAGTCTTTCGCTCTCATAGTTTGACACAGAAACTCCCTCACGTCTATTTCCCCTTAAGCTGTTGGCGAAAGAAATTTCTTAGCTCAGCTGATCTGCAACTATTCCATTTACTGCTAGTCTCATTATCTGTTCTGTCAGGCTTATACAGATCAAACAGTGGAGAATGACCTTAGTCTTAACAGTTATTGAACCAGATGGTTGAAATGTTTCAGTTATGCTGCATAAAGGCTGGTCAAATGAATGGACCTCTTGAGACCTCTTGCTAATGTTAGCTTTGGTTAAAAAAAAAAAAAAAAGCACACACATACACACACTGGGGTTCCAAAAATTCATGGATATGCATCTTATGAAAAAGCTATACATCATTTAAAAAAATTTTGCACCACAATAAACTCATCTTAGCCTTGTTTTTCATGAACTTTTTGAAGTCCACTCTATATTGAAAACAGATAGTTTTCCTTACCGTAGACCTCCACATGGAATGATTTTTCCGCAGTTCCAGCAACATTGGAGACACGACATGTATACTTTGCTGCATCGGAGACCTGTGCTTGAGGAATATGAAGAAACTGCCCTTTGTCAATATAAAGTACTTGTGAGCTGGACGTGACTGGCTGGCTGTCCTTATACCACGTGACCGCAGGCACTGGAAGTCCCCGTGTTTCACATTCCAGCTTAATCATGCTGTTGATCAATGCCGATATTTCTGTGGTGACATTCCCTCCTTTAATACTGGGTGGAACTGCAAGGAAGTTCGGAACAAAAGCACATCTCTTAAGCTTCAACCTCTGCAACACATTCTTGAAAAATTCATTTGAAGAAAATAAAAATTAAAGGCAATTAGGAAATCTGTGGTTTAATACTGAAAATTAGTTGCCTGCTTTGTCAAAAAAATCTCTTTTTTAAAAAATCTGTACTCATTTTTATTTGAAAGGGAGGGAGGGGGGGGCAGAGAGTGGGAGAGAGAGAGGAAAAGGTAGAGGTGTGCTGGGGAGGATAGTGACAGCTCTCCCGTCCACTGTTTCATTACCCCAAATCCTCTCCAACAGCCAGGGCATCCCATTTCAGGGTTCCAGATTTCATTTAAAACAGTCATCGATTCCATTTCAGGGGTTAATTTATGTCCAGTAGATCACATCAGAGCAAGGAAGCTGTGCCTGACCCCACTTAAAGTAGACAGAGTTCAGTTTGAAATCAGGCAGAGGGACTGTCACATACGGTACACCTGTGATCTTTCTCCCCAGTACCAGAGGCCGAAGAAGGGCTTTCGGAACCCGCTACAGGCAGCAGCCGTGCAGTCTTCCATTTTGGCTTCTTGCTGCTTTTCTCTTTTGAACTGCCAGGAGTGAATTCATTCCACTTAACTCACCTAATCGGGCACACGTGTCTGCCCCCCCTCAGCAACCACGCGCCTGGCCTCTCACCACCTGAGCTGGGAAAACAACTCCGGGGCTCTGTGTCTACTCCACACTCTGAACCTGGCATCCCAGGGCTGTGCTGTGACTGCAACAATCTTTCAGCAATCAAATGGCTGGCACATGTCTGAGCTTCAGTGTTGTGTAACTTTAATAAATGATAATTTTATTCTAAAGTATTTGCAGAACAGAACGCATTCCCTATGATTAGACGAGCATGTGGGTTCTGAGGGGGAGACACAGAAGTCAAGCACACACTTCTCACAGAAATCAAGGGCCCAGCACGACCTCTTACCAGGGATGTCAACTTCGACAACCTGGCCAGGTCTGCCGGCTTTCTCCACTGTGGACTCACTCGGCTTTGTTCCTTTCTTCAAAGGGAGTCACTATTCTGAGCTCAGAAGTTTGAGGTGGGGAGTTAGATCTACTTCTTTGAGAGCGGAATGCCTTCATCATTTGTTCAGAATCTTTCTATATGGGAGAATGTGGCTCTTCTCCCCAGTTAATATTTTTTTAATCATTTATATCAATATGGACACATGGAAACTTATTTTATGCTTTGGGTTGTAATTTATTATAATATTATTTATCCAGTTTTAGCTACTAGGAGTTCTTTCAGTTGGCTATTTCCTTTGGCATACTCATGTAGAATAGAATGTGTGTGTGTGTACACAGACATTTACATATACGTGTTTTAGAACTTCCTTACTCTGTGGCCCTACCATATGCCCCAGGTTAATCTTGTGTATTCTCAGCCCTAGAATTAACCACTTACCTGGCTCCATTCAGTGGTGAAGGATGTTAGAAGCAAGATCTGGGTGTTAAGAGGAATCACTGCTTAGCATTTTCTGGCAATCATTCGTAGGACCAGTTTGCTGTGATGAATATTCATATATACATTTTTTCCCTCACACAAAATAGAAAGTACTATCTGGGGGCTGGCTGCTTCACTTCCTATCCAGCCCTCTGCTATGGCCTGGGAAAGCAGATGAAAAGCAGTGGAAAGCAGTGTGGGAGACCTGGAAGAAGCTCCTGGCTCCTGGCTCTGGATCGGCGCAGCTCCGGCCGTTGCAGCCAACTGGGGAGTGACCCAGCGGATGGAAGACCTTTCTCTCTCTCTGCCTCTCCTTCTCTGTGTAAGTCTGACTTTCAAATAAATAAATCTTTAATAATAATAATAATAAAGACAGTACTATCTGCCATACTGATGGTGGAATCATTTCCCTGCAAGGTGGTCCACTATAAAGTTCAGGGGTAGGCCAAGGAGGACCAGGAGATGCCAAGACAAGAATGGCTTTTTACATTTTTTTACAGTTGGAAAAAAACAAGAAGTGTAACAGTATTTTGTGACATGTAAAAGTTACATGAAATTCAATCTTCAGCGTTCACAAATAGAGTTCTACTGTCCGTGGTCTATGGCTCCTATCATTCAACAATGGCTGAGCTAAGGACATTCTGGACAATGAAGAACTGCACAGATGGCAGTGGTCTCGTGAGACTGTGCTGCTTAGTGATGCTGTAAACCCACACTCTGACCTGCTCCGTGGGGAGACTGCCTGAGGACACATCCCTCAGGGAGCATCGCGGCCTCTGAGCAATGCGTCACTGCAGTTGCCACAGGACCCAAACGCGGTATTCTCGTTGCTGCTGCTGCTGTTTAGCTTCCCCTAAGTTTTAGCAACAGTACAAATTGGCAGCATCGCCAGCCTGATGCGTATGACAAGCCAATGACATTGTATTACTAGTGCACACGCATCATGGCAAAGTAAGAGAAAAGCGGAATAGGAGACTTTAAATATCACATGTTTTTCTTTTATTTGACAGGTAGAGCTATAGACAGTGAGAGAGAGAGACAGAAAGAAAGGTCCTCGCTCCATTGGCTCACCCCCAAATGGCCGCCACTGCCGGACCCATGCCAATCCGAAGCCAGGAGCCAGGTGCTTCTTCCTGGTCTTCCATCCGGGTGCAGGGAACCAAGCACTTGGGCCATCCTCCACTGCACTCCTGGGCCACAGCAGAGAGCTGGACTGGAAGAGGAGTAACCAGGACCAGAACTCGGGCCCACATGGGATGCCGGTGCCGCAGGCAGAGGATTAACCAAGACAGCCATGGCACTGGCCCTAAATCTCACATTTTAATGATACAGCAGGGCATGGATCAGCTGTTATCAAATTAAATGGCAGAGCATTATGGTTATTTTGTAATTACGTGATATTATGAACACCACTGAACTAAACCATCACAATACTCCCAATTCAAAGAAAAGCAACCAACTGAAAAGTTAGAAAATGTTAAATGGACTGTCTCATCACAGCAGAATTTCTTCATAGAAATAAAAAAAAAAGCTATAGCCAAAGCAAGTTTCTGAGTGGCTCTTTGTTAGGTGAGCAAACCAACTGATTTCCTAATGGCGATTTAGTTAAGTCATGTATGACTGCAGCACGGAGAAAATCCATCAGGTTGAGAATATTAGCCTTTCTCAGAGAACGCCTGTTTGAAGAGTTCAGGTTGCTGGGCAGCATCAACAGTCAGTATTAACAAGGGCAACTCTGCCTGAGCCTTTGCCACTCGACAGGTGTCAGGCACCAGTACTGCCTCCCTCCTCCTGCTTATTCCAGAAGCCAAGGCCAATGTTGAAGAAGCTGAAGAATGGGTCTCTAGGGCAGTCCGTGAAGAACTGGGACAAAGGATTCCCAGAGAAATCGAGAAAACACTCATCATTACAACTTGAAGTACAATCTGCTATGATTTGTTACACCTGAGGATGGCAAAATTACAAATCTATGTGATGGGAAAAAGATTTAGGGGCCAGCGCCGTGGTGCAGCTTAAGCCTCTGCCTGCAGTGCCGGCATCCTATACGGGCGGCTGGTTCCTGTCCCTGCTGCACCACTTCCGATCCAGCTCCCTGCTATGGCCTGGGATACCAGTAGAAGATGGCCCAAGTGCTTGGGCCCCTGCATCCACATGGGAGACCCAGGAGAAGCTTCTGGCTTCAGATCCACACAGCTCCAGCTGTTGCAGCCACTTGGAGAGTGAACCAGCTGGTGGAAGACCTCTCTCTGTTTCATCCTCTCTGTCTGTAACTCTGCCTCTCAAATAAACACGTCTTTAAAAAAAGATTTAAAGAAACTTACAAAGCCAATTAAAATGCCAAGTGTTTTTAAAAGTCCATGACCAGGCCGGCGCCGCGGCTCACTAGGCTAATCCTCCGCCTAGCGGCGCCGGCACACCGGGTTCTAGTCCCGGTCGGGGCGCCGGATTCTGTCCCGGTTGCCCCTCTTCCAGGCCAGCCCTCTGCTGTGGCCAGGGAGTGCAGTGGAGGATGGCCCAGGTGCTTGGGCCCTGCACCCCATGGGAGACCAGGAAAAGCACCTGGCTCCTGGCTCCTGCCTTCGGATCAGCGCGGTGCGCCGGCCGCAGCGCGCTGGCCGCGGCGGCCATTGGAGGGTGAACCAACGGCAAAGGAAGACCTTTCTCACCTGTCTCTCTCTCTCACTGTCCACTCTGCCTGTCAAAAAAATAAAAAATAAATAAAAAATAAATAAATAAAAAGTCCATGACCATTCACCGCTGTATTCATCAGCAAGCACTCTGTGTGGTGTACAACAGTCTCATGCTGTTGATCCAGCAGTGCTAAGGGTGTCCTGAATTTGCTTTTAGCATCAGTGCCATGACTTCCTGCAGAACTGAATCCCCTGGCCTGGCTCACCACGCAATGGCCTTAGAGGGGGTGAAGTGTTATTGCTACTGGGTACATGAATTCCCCCACAAATTTGCAGTGCATGTATTTTCTGACCTGAGAGCTCTTGCAAAGATTGTCAGACCTTGAGACAAACACAAAGGAAATCTCGGTATTCCCAAACTGATTAGCCTTTGAAACTGAGGACCCTTCATCTAACATTCAGCTGGAACAGATTAAGTTAAATGTGTATGGAGGGGAGATACAGGATTCTACTAATGCCTGCCAAGCAGTGAACACGCTCGAATCAAATGCTTATGAACTGTTACCAGCCTTAGTATGTTTCCACTGATTTGCTGTTGTCACTGATTTTAGGTGTTTTCACTGATTTTATTTATTTGAAAGGCAAAGACAGAGAAGGAGACAGAGACAGACGGACACACACACACACACACACACACGCGTGCGCGGAAGGAGAGAAAACGTGAAAGTGGTTGGGTGGGGGGAGGTCCTGACACCTACACAGGTGACCTGGACTGAGATCCTGGATCCTGGATTCAGCATGGCCCAGCCCTGGCTGTTGCTGGTGTTGCAAAGACATTTTCAAAGAGGAAATAGGTAAAATCTCATCCCAATGCACCATCTAGAGCTGAACATTTGCAATCGATTTTAATGATAGTGCAAACTAAACTCCGATGAAATGAAACATTACTCCCCGCTCCCAATTATTCCCATTAATCCTCTTAGCAAACAAGTATTAGAAAAAAATTTTGAAAATCACAAAAAGGGAATTTCATCAATAAACAATTTTGTAGAAATCAATTTCTGTCTTGTTATGTAAGTATCTATAGAATATTTTTGATTCTGCCTCATGGTCCGCAAAATCTAAAATATTTATGAAAAAGGGTTGCTTAAATTTTCCAAATAAATATACATTTCACTTCCTGTATCATTTAATTCATACGTATTTGCCGAAGTCCTACACTTGGGGGTGTGGATAAAAGTTGTGGACACGCTGCATGTGCACAGCACCCACGCATGTACACACAGACTTTCCCATCGTTTAGGATTCTCCCGGGCCTCTGAAACCCACCAAGCACACGGGCCTCAGGTCTGCAAGCTGTCAATCCGCGGGAGCTCCACACAGGATATTCAAAGGCCCTTCACACTCCCGTCTTCCACATTCTGTCCCCTGCTCCCTCCCCTCACGTCCGTTTTGCCTGCATTTCTTTCCTTGAGCACAATGATCATTGCTACCTTGCAGCTGCACTGACCCACCTGCTTCATCCACACATGTGAGTGTGTAAATGAGGAAGACAAGTGAATCGGGGGTGGTGTGAAAACACACTCAACCTGAAATCCACATACATCCCTCACATTCAGCCAAGCCATAGCCTCTGTTTCATTTTTTTTCCATTTTAGGAATAAATGCATTTTCACAAATGAAATAAAGTAAGCTTACGATGAGGCGCGTGGAGGTACAGGTGAGCTTGCTAGAGCGGAAATGGCATATATCGCAATGCCTTTCATCTCAGACAATCCCGGAGGACGCACTTGTTACGGAGCCCTCTCTCCGGACGCCTGAGGGCGTCACACTAAGTGAACAAGGGGATTCTACGGCAGGAGCTCGAGCCCCGTGTTAGGAGGAGTCCCACCAAATCACCAGATGTATGTGTCTCAGTCTGGCGCCAACGCAGATCAGGGAAGACCCTCAGCAACTCAGGGAAAACATCGCGCCTACTGTCTACCTGGCCAGCTCTGGTGGGAGCGAACGGCAACAAAACACTTCCGTTGATTAAACACATCTGTTGATTAGCCATGATGTTTGCATGGCTAATCTTTCAGCAATGTTACTTTTTTTTTTTTAGAAGATACTTCCTCCCATGATTGCTTTCCTCCACAGACTTGTAGCTACAGAAAAAATCACTTAAAAGCCTACCTTAAATATAGTATCTCTGATACAATAAAGCTATTCAAACTGTACATAAAGACACTGTTTAAAAGGGAGATGTGGAGCTGGCGCCGCGGCTCACTAGGCTAATCCTCCGCCTAGCGGCGCCGGCACACCGGGTTCTAGTCCCGGTCGGGGCGCCGGATTCTGTCCCGGTTGCCCCTCTTCCA
The DNA here is from genome assembly GCF_051225735.1 of Oryctolagus cuniculus. Classification (NCBI taxonomy): domain Eukaryota; kingdom Metazoa; phylum Chordata; class Mammalia; order Lagomorpha; family Leporidae; genus Oryctolagus; species Oryctolagus cuniculus. The sequence continues at coordinate 3,165,173 of NC_142879.1, read as the reverse complement.
GGCCAGCTCTCTGCTGTGGCCAGGGAGTGCAGTGGAGGATGGCCCAGGTGCTTGGGCCCTGCACCCCATGGGAGACCAGGAAAAGCACCTGGCTCCTGCCATCGGATCAGCGCGGTGCGCCGGCCGCAGCGCGCTGGCCGCGGCGGCCATTGGAGGGTGAACCAACGGCAAAAGAAGACCTTTCTCTCTGTGTCTCTCTCTCACTGTCCACTCTGCCTGTCAAAAAAAAAAAAAGGGGGGGGGGGAGATGTGGAATAGTTATATAGAAGTCAAACAAGATTGCACACATTTTTTTTTTATTTTTTTATTTTTTATTTTTTGACAGGCAGAGTGGACAGTGAGAGAGAGAGACAGAGAGAAAGGTCTTCCTTTTGCCGTTGGTTCACCCTCCAATGGCCGCCGCGGCCAGCGCGCTGCGGCCGGTGCACCGCGCTGATCCGATGGCAGGAGCCAGGAGCTTCTCCTGGTCTCCCATGGGGTGCAGGGCCCAAGCACTTGGGCCATCCTCCACTGCACTCCCGGGCCACAACAGAGAGCTGGCCTGGAAGAGGGGCAACCGGGACAGAATCCGGCGCCCCAACCAGGACTAGAACCCGGTGTGCCGGCGCCACAAGGCAGAGGATTAGCCCAGTGAGCCACGGCGCCGGCCAGATTGCACACATTTTAAGTTCAAAGACAATGTATCCCTACATAGACGTGACAAATGAGTAGCATTTAATGAGCTGTTACTGTAAGTACTCCACACATACATATGTAGCCTTTGATCCTCACAGTAACACCATTATATAGGAGCTAGCATTATTCCCATTTTACAGCTCAGAAAACAAAGCTATGAGGTATGAAGCAAATTGTCCAAAGTCACAAAGCTCCTAGGTGGCAGCACTTGGGGTTGAACAAGTCTGTCTCAGAAGCCCAAGTTCTTAATAACTACTTAACAACCAGTATTGTCCAACATAAATATAGCACAAGCCATGTAGGTAACGTTAAATTTTCTTTTAGTCACACTAAAAACAGGAAATTAATTTTAATACTATATTTCACTTAGACAAAATATCTTTAAAAAATAACTCCTGTGTCTACCAATAGGCACTATTAATTAGTTGCCTTACATTATTTTCCCTGCAAAGTCTTTGATATCTGGTATGTATTTTATACTGAGGATCCACTTGTTTGGACTAGCACCATTCCTAGTGTGTATAGTCACATGGGGTAGTGTTTCTGATACTACAGAGAGTGGCACTAGACCATTCCTTCAGGAAATATTTCATTCACGTAGCAAGCATTTCTTGGGAGCTGCTACTGTTCAACAGACATTAAAGTAGGGAATATGCCCAACAAAGATCCATTCTTAAGAAATTTGGGGCCGGCGCCGTGGCTCAATAGGCTAATCCTCTGCCTGTGGCGCCAGCACCCCGGGTTCTAGTCTGGGTCGGGGCGCCGGATTCTGTCCCGGTTGCCCCTCTTCCAGGCCAGCTCTCTGCTGTGGCCCGGGAGTGCAGTGGAGGATGGCCCAAGTGTGTGGGCCCTGCACCCGCATGGGAGACCAGGAGAAGCACCTGGCTCCTGGCTTCGGAGGAGCGTGATGCGCCGACCACAGCGGCCATTGGAGGGTGAACCAATGGTAAAGGAAGACCTTTCTCTCTGTCTCTCTCTCTCACTGTGTACTCTGCCTGTCAAAAAAAAAAAAAAAAAATTTGGATTCATGGGGCTGGCATTGTGACATAGCAGGTGAAGGCACTGCCTGCAATGCTGGCAGCTCATATGGGTGCTGGTTTGAGTCCCAGCTGCTCCACTTCCAATCCAGCTCCCTGCTGGTGGCCTGCTCCAAGTGCCTGGGCCCCTGCAACTCATATGAGAGACCCAGATGAACCTTCAGGCTCCTGACTCTGGCCTGGTCCAGCCCTGTCAGTGGTAACCGACTGGGAAGTGAAACAGTGGATAGAAGATCTGTCTCTTCCTCTAACTCTGACATCCAAGTAAGTAAATAAATTAAAAAAAAAAAAGTTTAGATTGTGGGGCCGGCACTGTGATGCAAGAGGGTCAAGTAGCCGCCTGCAATGCCAGCGTCATGTCCTGACTGCTCCACTTCTGACTCAGCTCCCTGACAGCAGCCCAGGAGAGCAATGGAAGATGGCCCAAGTGTCTGGGCCCTTGCCACCCAAGTGAGAGACCCAGAGGAAGCTCCGGCTCCTGGCTTCAGTCAGGTCAAGCTCTGGCTGTTTCGGCCATTTGGGGAGTGAGCCAGCAGATGGAAGATCTCTTTCTAACTCTTTCAAATAATGTTTTTTTTTAAAGTTTAGATTTCTTGGAGAGAAATAGCTAGTAAGTATAATAAATAAATAATTTAAAATAAGGCGACTTGTGACGAGCGCTGTGAAGGAAATGAAGTAGCAGCAGGTGACCGAAAGCGGCTGGTGCCTGCCGTGGTGGGGAACCCGGTGAGCAGCTGTCCTTCTGAAGTACCTGCACTTGCCTTGAGTGCCATCCACTATGCAAAGGAGAAGACAGGCAGTGAGTACAGCCCTGAGAGGCATCACTGGACTACTGTGCTCTCCTCTGTTCTACTGTGTACCCTCTGTACCTCCAACATAATCGCCACGTGCTACCCATGCTCAGTTCATACAAAAGTAAAACGACTTTGGCCACCAGCAAAGAAATGAAGGCTATGTGTCTCTTTTGGGGCACAGCTGGGAAAAATAGCAGCACAAACATAAAGCGTTTAAAATATGATCACAGGGGTCCAGTGCTGTGGCACAGCGGGAAAAACCACCGGCTGCAATGCTGGCATCCCATATGGCCGCCGGTTCGAGTTCCGGCTGCTCCATTTCCAATCAAGCTTCCTGCTGTGGCCTGGGAAAACAGTGGAAGATGGCCCAAGTGCTTGGGCCCTGCATCCACATGAAGACCAGGAAGAAGCTCCTGGCTCCTGGCTTCAGATTGACCCAGTTCTAGCTGTTGTGACCATCTGAGGAGTGAACCAGCGGGTGGAAGACCTCTCTTTCTCTGCCTCTCCTCTCAGTAATTCTGCCTTTCAAATAAATAAATAAATCTTTAAAAAAATAGGATCACATGTCAGGACAAAGACCCCAATGGTACGAAATGGTACAGTTCAACTGTTTGCACATTTTCTGTTTCCTTCTATTTCAGACACCTGTACACTTTATACAGCTTTAACTCCTTCAAGGTATACACATTTAATTTCTGTATAAGCTGACAAGTTAGGAAACTCTGGACCCATTAAGTGAAGAGTACAAGAGTCACTGAGCATATGAAAAAATTCATACTTGAAGATAAAACACCTTGGAACAGGGTGCAGGGCACTAGCCTTAGACGCACGCAGACAGGTTCCTTCCCCGGGAGCAGCATTCCAAATGAGCGATACTGAATAACAGAGCAGTGCACATGGGAGGAAAGCCTGCTTGTCAATCTTCCATCAACAACAGTGACGGGGCAGACAGCACAAGGGCATCACACTTACGATAGACAGTCAGCTTTATGTCCTTGGCTTGCTTGCCAGCTGCATTAGACACAGCACACTGGTAGCGCCCCTTGTCACTTCTTCGTGCATTCTTTAGATGCAGAATTTGTCCTCTGTCTAGAAGTTCAATATTGGGATCGCTCAACAACAAAGGCCTAGAAAAAATAAAAATTTATTCCATAAATTTTTTTATTAAGGATTTATTTATTTTATTTTAAAGGCAGAATTACAGAGAGAGAGGGTGAGAAAGAGACAGAGAGAGAGAGAAAAGTTCCATCCACTGAGCTCACTCCCCAAATGGCTGCGATGGCCAGAGCTGAGCCAATCCAAAGCCAGGAACCAAGAGCTTCCTCCAGGTCTCCTAAGTGGATGCAGGGGCCCAAAATACTTGGGCCATCCTCCACTGCCTTCCCAGGCACACCAGCAGGGAGCTGGATCAGAAGTGGAGCAGCCAGGGCTCAAACAGATGCCCACATGCCATGCCAGCACTGCAGGCAGGACTGCTTTCCCAGGCGCATTAGCAGGGAGCTGGATTGGAAGTGGAGCAGCCGGGACTAAACCAGCACCCATATGGGATGCGGCACTGCAGGCAGTGGCTTTACCTGCTATGCCACAGTGCCGGCTCCCAGAAGTTCATTTTTATTTGCCCATGTTTCCTCACTCATTCACCACAACAAAAATCACTTAGTGATAACAAGTTGAAAACAGAATCAAAGTTGATTAAAAATGTGCAGTGATGCAATTAGCACTCATTCAGAAGAATGAAATCACTACACTGCTTTATTAATAGAAATTAGATAATCATCATTTTCAGATGAAAAGCTTCCCTATTTCCAACTTAACTTGTCTAATATTATTTATAATCAGTAGTGTCATTTTTTTCACTCATCCACTCTTACTCTTTCTCTATATTTGTTTTTATTACTAAGTACAGTTTAGTGTGACACTCTAGAAAACTCGGGCTAAGTAATACTATTTTAAAAAGTATTCTCAGGGGGGCAGCATTGTGGCACAATGGGTGAAGCTGCTGTCCGTGGCTTCAGCATCCCATACGGGTGCCAGTTCGTGTCCCGGCTGCCCCATTTCTGATCCAGCTCCTGCTAATGCAGCTGGGAAAGCAGCGGAAGACATCCCAAGTAGCTGGGCCCTATCACCCACATGGGAGACCCAGATGAAGCTCCCGATTCCTGGCATCACCCTGGCCCAGAACCAGCACATGAAAGACATTTTCACAGATGCCAATCAACAGTCTTCAGGGTACGCGTTTACAGCCTCCTCATCTGAGAACTGACCCCCCATACTCCAGCTAACATTTGAGATTTCAATGCTTTACTTTTTTGTCTGCATGACCAGTGAAAATCAAAACCGTATTTATTTACATTCATCAAGTCATTGAGGGTGAACTTTTTTTAGTATGTTAATTGCCTAACTATAATATAAAATCTCGGGCCGGCGCCACGGCTCACTAGGCTAATCCTCCACCTAGCGGCGCCAGCACACCGGGTTCTAGTCCTGGTCGGGGCGCCAGATTCTGTCCCGGTTGCCCCTCTTCCAGGCCAGCTCTCTGCTGTGGCCCGGGAGTGCAGTGGAGGATGGCCCAAGTGCTTGGGCCCTGCACCCCATGGGAGACCAGGAGAAGCACCTGGCTCCTGCTTTCGGATCAGCGCGGTGTGCCGGCCGCAGCGTGCCAGCCGTGGCGGCCATTGGAGGGTGAACCAACGGCAAAGGAAGACCTTTCTCTCTGTCTCTCTCTCTCACTGTCCACTCTGCCTGTCAAAAAAAAAAAAAAAAAAAAAAGAATAAAAAATAAAATAAAATAAAATCTCTTGCTTCTCTGAACATTTTTCATCACATTACATTTACTGTTGGTTATCTTCCTTATTGTTTTGCACAGTCTGGATGTAAGTGCCTTTCGATGCACTGTAACCCTTGTGACTCCTGGCTACTTCGGCCTCGGCTTAACCTGTTCCCTACACCACTCAAATCCACGAACTGAGCAACAGACACAGCAAAGGTACTCACTTGCCGTCTTTGAGCCAGTGGATGTCGGGGAAGGGGGTGCCTGTGACCCGGCACTCGAGGGTGGTGCTGCGGCTGAGGACCACTGAGACTTCATCTGGGGAGCGGGCTCCTATCACGCTGGGCGGAACTTGAACAAAGACATTTTACCATGAGAATCTATGACTTAACAAACAGGCTCGGGAGAAGGGAAGCAGGTAATCACTGATTTCTATGTTTCAACAAATCGTTAATGTTAAAAATATGACAAAATCTGTGTGCCCAAATATTAAATTTAAATACAGAAACATATTCATGAAAGATCTGTTATCTTAATACAGGATTCACTTGGAAGCATATATTCAACTCATATGCACAAGGTGTTTCATGAACCTGAAAATGTTTGATTTAATTTTAGAATTTTTTGAGATGTAAGGAGAGAAAGACAGCAAGCAAGCAGGAGGGATTGAGATTGCTCACATCTGCTGTTTGGCTCCCTAAATGCCTGACTGAGCTAGTCAGAAGCCATGAGCCAGGAACTCAACCCAGGCCAACTACTCCCAAGGTCTGCTAGAGTTGGACATGAAGTCAGGTATTCCAATGTGGGATGCAGGTATCTTACCTGCTAGGCTAAATGCCCACCTTTCCATGAACTTTTTTTTTTTTTTTTTTTTTGGACAGGCAGAGTTAGATAGTGAGAGAGAACGAGACACAGAGAAAGGTCTTCCTTCCGTTGGTTCACCCCCCAAATGGCCACTACAGCCGGCGCACTGTGCCGATCTGAAGCCAGGAGCCAGGTGCTTCTTCCTGGTCTCCCATGCGGGTGCAGGGCCCAAGCACTTGGGCCATCCTCCACTGCACTCCTGGGCCACAGCAGAGAGCTGGCCTGGAAGAGGGGCAACCGGAACAGAACCGGCGCCCCGACCGGGACTAGAACCCAGGGTGCTGGCGCTGCAGGTGGAGGATTAGCCTAGTAAGCCGCGGTGCCGGCTCCATGAACTTTTCGAAGTACCTTTATATAACTAAATATACTACTGTTATACATCAGAGATAACGAATGACATCATCAACTCTCACGAAGTTCAAGTTCTCATATTACGCTGTCATGCTGTTTGAAATGCACTGCCTTTATCTCTTACAAGAACGATGCTAAGGTCCGCTCAAGCTGTCCACGCTGTCACAGGACAGGGTATGTGGGCTTTTATTTTGGGAGTATGGAGCACATCACGCAGCTCCTGTACACCTCCCTCACATCTCAGCCTCGTCCTTCACCCCAAGTGAGGTGCTCAGCTTCCGGAAAATGAGCAGACACTAGAGGTTGCAGGAGGGGAGGGGCATGTGTGGTCAGGTGTGTGTGTTAAGACCACACTGGCTGCTGAGTGAAGAATGGGCTAGACAAGCCACAAGTGAGTTGTACTGCACGACACTCTGGGTGGCTACTTGCTAGGGAGCTTCCTGCCCACCTAACTGGAGAATTTGACATTAGTAGTAATTTCCTGTTTTACAGAAGATGGTACTACTTTATTTTATTGGAGACTTTTGGGTCTACAACTCCAGGACTTCTCTGTATTACAAGTAATAACCACATTCAAACTTTCTGCATCAGGTTCTGAATAACCTCTGTTAAAGACAAAAATACAGAGTGGAACAGACGGCGTTTCTTCTATCGATTTTTTTTTTTTTTTTTTTTTGGACAGGCAGAGTGGACAGTAAGAGAGAGAGACAGAGAGAAAGGTCTTCCTTTGCCGTTGGTTCACCCTCCAATGGCCGCCGCGGCTGGCACGCTGTGGCCAGCGCACCGCGCTGATCCGATGGCAGGAGCCAGGTGCTTCTCCTGGTCTCCCATGGGGTGCAGGGCCCAAGTACTTGGGCCATCCTCCACGGCACTCCCAGGCCACAGCAGAGAGCTGGCCTGGAAGAAGGGTAACCGGGACAGAACCGGCGCCCCGACCGGGACTAGAACCCGGTGTGCCGGCGCCGCAAGGTGGAGGATTAGCCTAGTGAGCCGTGGCGCCGGCCCTTCTATCGATTTAATGTTTTGCTTTTTCAGTTACCTCTCTGCATACTGCGTAAGAAACGCACCCGAAGCACAGTTTTTTCAAAGCCCATCTTCCTTACCGAGCACATGGATATTAAAGTCCTTCTGAGAAGTGCCCGCGACGTTCACTGCTCTGCAGGAGTATCGTCCCGAGTCCTGCAGCGTGGCCGAGGAGAGCTTCAGGGTCCTCCCATTGCTCACGGTCTCAATAGTGCTGCTCTCCTGCACCTGCAGGGGCCCGAGAGGTCAGTGTTACCTCCAAACCGGATATGAACACACAATTAAACACTGAACTAAAACATCTGCATCACTAATCGTGAAAAACGAACAGCTGAACAAGTTCCTCTCAGTGCAGAAGCAAGGAGTGCCACTTTACCAGCACGTCATCTTTGTACCACGTGATGACGGGAGGTGGCGTCCCTTCCACGTCGCAGGAGAGACTGGTCAGCTGGTTCACCAACACGGACACATTCGTTACTTGTTCTTCATCTTTAATTACAGGAGGAACTGCAGAGACAGAAGTCACAGCCAGGCGGTCATCATAAGTATTACCCTAAAGTTTCTTTACAAAGGACTTTACAAAGCAGATTCTGAGATTTACTGGCCAGAACAGCTAGTCATATTCAAGCATATACTTATTGTAAAAAGCCTTGACCAACATATTTATATACAAAAAGTCTTACTATTACTATTTCAGGGTTTTAAATTCAATGGCAGAATTCAGGACAAATTTAACATAGAACCTATGTATTTTACATACCACTCAAAACACAACCTGTTGTAGGGGGTATTACTTTTTTTAAAAAAGGCCTTATTTATTTATTTGCAAAACAGAGTGACACAGAGAGAGGAAGAAACAGAGAAAAAGATATTCTATCTGCTAGTGCACTCCACAAATGGTTAGCAAGAGCTGGGGCTGATCCTGGCTGACGCCAGGAGTGCAGAACTCCATCTGAATCTCTCCTGTGCATGGCAGAGGCCCGCGTGTTCAGGTCAGCCTCTGCTGGCTTCCTGGGTGCATCAGCAGGGAGCTGGATCAGAAGCACAGCAGCCAGCACTTGACCCAGCTCTCCATTATGGGATGCTGGTGTTGCAGGTGGCAGTTTAACCCACTGCACCACAAGGTTGGTACCAAGAGGTCTCAATTTAAGTCACAGGAGCCTTAAATCTCTATGAAAGTCAATATTCACCAAATTTTCAAATGCATCTGGCATTTTACTAATGCAAAATGGCATATGTATAAGATTTTTACTGAGGGGTTCTACATAATAGTGAACACATGGTAACAATCGCAACACTCACCATTAATAAAGCAAGGTTAAATAAATCATTGTATAGCTACACAGCGGCATACTATAGATAAAGAGTTAGGAATACTGAATAGTTCCCAAGATAAGCCATTTTGTGAAGCAGATGAAATGCAGACTAAAGAGTATAACTTTCTACTCTATGTAAGTGAAAAGAGGATAAATATTATACATCTGTCACTCCCCCTCTTCGTGGAGGAACGACACAGGACCCTGCGCTGTTCTTTCGTCTGCTCGGCCCTCCCCGGGTTTGCTGCTGGTTCTTCCCGGGTTGGCTACCGACCCTTCCACCTCCGTGGAAGGGCAGTTCCCCCTGGCCACATTCCCCACTTCCGCAGGGGAGCGGCACACCGCCAGCCGGCTCTCTCGGGGGCTGCACAGGTGTTCCCTTAGATGTTCCCCTTAGATGTTCCTGGTGCATGCCGTCTCTCTCCTCCTTTATAGTCCTCCTCTGCCAATCCCAACTCGGCTGCCCACACGCCGAGTACGCTGCTCTCCTCCAATCAGGAGCAAGTCCTACAGTTTATTGGTTGAACTGGAGGCAGCTGTGCGGAAGCTGTTTTCTTCTCTCCCAGCGCCATATTGTGGGAGAGCAGATGCATAGAATAAGTCTTAATTCCAGTAACTCAGTCTAGTCCGAGTTGCTCCCCACAGATCCCCCTTTCTTTTTATTTTTGGCGTTGATACGCGCCTGTCTTCGGTGTCCCGTGGCACACACTCTGCTCTGCTTGCTAGAGTTGCCACAGGTTCTTACAAGTCCTATCAATCAGGCAAACCGAATCCGGGTCCTCTCTTCGCCATGTTGTGAGGAGGTTTTTAGGCGCTGATGCGTGCCTGTATTCGGTGCCCTGCAGCGCATGCTCTGCTCTGCCTGCAGGGGCTTACAAGCCCTAACAATCAGGCAAACCGAATCCAAGCCTTCTCATTGCTGTATTGTGGGGGAGACTTATTAGTGTTGGTTCGTGCCTATCTTCGGTGACCTGCAGCTCATACTCTGGTCGAGCTGCCTACTTGTGCTTACCGCCTTAATCAGGCAGACCGAATCCAAGCCTCCTAATTGCTGTATTGTGGGGAGGCCTTACTGATGTTAATTCGTGCCTGTCTTCGGTGACCTGCGGCGCATAAGCTGCTAGCCGCCCGCAGGTGCTCATCGCCTCACTTAATCAGGCAGACCGAATCCAAGCTTTCTCATTGCCATGTTGAGAGGAGGCCTTTCTATTTCTCTATTTCTCTATCTCCGGGCATTCCTATTTCTCCCATTTTACTTCTATCTTCCAGCATTCCTATTTCTCTCATTTTACTTATAAACTTCTGTTTCTCTTATCCCCGCAGCTTCCCGCTCTCATTTTACTTCTAAACTTCTGTTTCTCTTATCCCCGCGGCTTCCCGGCTCCCGCCCCGCGGCACCTTCACGGCTCCGCGCGGCTTCCCGGCGCCTCGCCCCGCCGGCGGGCTCCCGGCTCTGCGCGGCTCGGCTTCACGCGCACACTCCGCGGTCTCTCACTAGCCCTTTCGCGTCTGAACCACGGCCTCGCGCCAGCCCCGCGTTCCCTATCTATTCACGCCCCGTGCTCTCTCTGCACGCGGCGGCTTCCGCGAGTCACACAGTGTAGCTTGCGTCTCCGCCACTAGCATTCAATCCAAGTTCCCCGGGCTAGCCTGGCGAATTCAACCCAGCTTACGCCTCCGCCCCACGGTTTGGCTTCCCGTCCTTTGCTCCCCGGGCTAATCAGACGGATCCCACCCAGGCTTACGTTTCCGCTTCTGGTTTTAATTTTTCGCCCCCTATTCCCGGGCTAACTTGAGAATCCCAAAGTGGCTTTCATTTCCGCCTCGACCTGCCCCCCGCGGCTTCAATTTCCCTAACATTTTTCTCTACCCGGTATGTTTCCCCAAGCTTTCCTCCAACAATATTCCTCCCTCATTTCTCCTGGCCTCTCCCCACAGTCCGTATCCGAGTCTGTTTGTTCTAGCTTTCACTTTCGCTTTCGACCTTAGAGATTTCTCCCAGCTTCCCCCCGTAGTCCGTAGTCCGTATCTGAGTCTATGCCTAGGCTTTCAATAGCTTCTTCCGGCACCTTTTTCGTCCGGCTTTTCCCTAGGCTGTTTGCTAGTCTCTCTCTCTGGTATTTTTCACTTCTTCCCTCCTAGGTTTCCTATCCGAGTCACGGCACCATTATGTCGCTCACCCTCTTCGTGGAGGAGCAACACTAAACCCTGCCTAGGCTTCATATCAGAGTCACGGCACCATTATGTCGCTCCCCCTCTTCGTGGAGGAACGACACAGGACCCTGCGCTGTTCTTTCGTCTGCTCGGCCCTCCCCGGGTTTGCTGCTGGTTCTTCCCGGGTTGGCTACTGTCCCTTCCACCTCCGTGGAAGGGCAGTTCCCCCTGGCCACATTCCCCACTTCCGCAGGGGAGCGGCACACCACCGGCCGGCTCTCTCGGGGGCTGCACAGGTGTTCCCTTAGATGTTCCCCTTAGATGTTCCCCATAGATGTTCCTGGTGCGTGCCGTCTCTCTCCTCCTTTATAGTCCTCCTCTGCCAATCCCAACTCGGCTGCCCACACGCCGAGTACGCTGCTCTCCTCCAATCAGGAGCAGGTCCCACAGTTTATTGACTGAACTGGAGGCAGCTGTGCAGAAGCTGTTTTCTTCTCTCCCAGCGCCATATTGTGGGAGAGCAGATGCATAGAATAAGTCTTAATTCCAGTAACTCAGTCTAGTCCGGATTGCTCCCCACATACATCCATATTTTATCGTAACTACACACACACACACACACACACACGTACACCCACAAAGTGGCACTTTCCCTTCCTGTGGAGAGGAGCACTAGATGGCCCAGCTCAGGGTCAGGAGGAGTTTACTATGTACCTTTGCTACCACTGGGTCTCAAATAATGTGAAGTCTTAAATCAAATAAACAATCAGAATACCAGTTTCTGTTTGATAACACATTTATTCACATTAACATTACAGAATACCACATTGAGGAAGTATTTTAAATATTTAATAACTGGAAAACTTACATATCCCCTTAGATGGTCCTGGCATCTTCATTGGGACTTACCATGGACTTTGAGGTTGTACTTCCTCTCTGCGGTGCCGGCTTCATTGACTGCCACACAGATGTAGTCCCCACCATCAGACGGTGCAACGGAAGCAATGACCAACAACCTGCCGCCTTCCAGGACGGAGATACCAGGCTCTCTGCCGGTCAGCTCTCTACCGTTGTGTAGCCATTTGACAGTGGGCTTGGGAGTACCTAAATGAGAAATTAAAGCCTCATGATATTTTACCAAAAAAATCAGAAATAATTATTACATATAAAATGTATCAAGGAAAATTCAAATTTTTGTCATGATTGTAATGTGCACCAACAGGTACTATGTACTTTTCTGACAAAGGAAATTAAATTGAAGAGGCTATGCAAAGTAACGCCTCTAATTCCTGATCAGCCGTGAGACCCAGAGTCCCTGGTGTGAAGATTTTTGGAGCTGTTTTCATTAGAATACCCACGATGATGGTAAACGAAGCATCTTCTTGGTGAGTTCCCAGTGACAATTAGGAAAAAATTGCATTAATTCAATTGATAAAATACAGGGAGGTTTAGGAGTAAAGACACAACTAAGGTACTAGCACAGGAAGGTAACACGAAGACTGCCTAGCCAGAGTGCACACTGAAGCACAGGAGAGATGCTGTCTAATTCACTTTTTCAAAGGCCTGACATGGTGGAGGTAAGGAACGTCTATCCACGCACCTTCCGGAAATCTCACTCAGTTAAATCAAGGATAGTAGCTCAACCCCTGAAAAAACATAGTTGAGGAAGCAGTGAGCAAATTGCTTTCCAGGATTTATTTATGACAAAGAGAGGGAATGGAAGTAAATGCTAATAAATAAAAATGACAGAACCACTGCAGAGTGAGCAGCAGAGCCAAAAGGAGTATCAGAAGGAGACGAAGAACTCTGTACTAGGAATAAGTGCACTCGTCAGCAGTCAACGTGCCAGGCACTACTCTAAATTAAAAATCCACTTTATCCCCATGAAGATAAAATAAGCACATTAAATAAAATTAATATTATGACTTTGTTAATGATCCTGTGTTACATGATAAAAATGCTGAAAGATGGATAAGGACAGAAGAATGGCAGGAATACACAGAATTCCACTGCACTAGACGCAAGTTGAGGTAAAGACTCATAAAGGCTACAAAAGTTAAACCTTTAGGAGAAAGGGAAGCAAAGACTGGCCTATGTACTGTGCTCGTAGTCAAACATCGACTGATATGGAAGGGCAAATAAAACAGATGGACGCCAGCTGTCTGGTCAGGCTGTCAGGCAAGAATCATAATTACTACTTACATTCCACTCATGCCTTCATGCATGTCTACCACACTTTGTTGAGTTGATAAGTGACAACAAAAATGAACAAACAAAAGAAACAAGCTGCGTTGTCTTCATTCTACAAGTGGTAAAGCTACCACGATCAAGACATCATTCATAGCAACACACAATGAAGGCATCCAGGTACTTTAAATGAATGCCCAGGTGAAAATGAATGAGGCAGAGAGGCTTTTCAGAGCAGAGAGAAGTCAGGGATCCCGTGAGAAGAGGGGTGAGTGGTGGGGACCCCGTGAGAACAGGGGTGAGTGGTGGGGACCCAGTGAGAACAGGGGTGAGTGGTGGGGACCCAGTGAGAACAGGGAGCAGTGGATGCTGCAGGCAGGAGAGTGGTGGGGACCCCGTGAGAACAGGGGTGAGTGGGGGCTGCAGGCAGCTGAGTGGTGGGGACCCTGTGAGAACAGGGAGCAGGGGGGCTGCAGGCAGGTGAGTGGTGGGGACCCCGTGAGAACAGGGGTGAGTGGGGGCTGCAGGCAGGTGAGTGGTGGGGACCCCGTGAGAACAGGGAGCAGGGGGGCTGCAGGCAGGTGAGTGGTGGGGACCCCGTGAGAACAGGGAGCAGGGGGGGCTGCAGGCAGGTGAGTGGTGGGGACCCAGTGAGAACAGGGAGCAGTGGATGCTGCAGGCAGGAGAGTGGTGGGGACCCCGTGAGAACAGGGGTGAGTGGGGGCTGCAGGCAGGTGAGTGGTGGGGACCCAGTGAGAACAGGGCGCAGTGGGGGCTGCAGGCAGGAGAGTGATGGGGACCCTGTGATAACAGGGAGCAGTGGGGCTGCAGGCAGGTGAGTGGTGGGGATCCCATGATAACAGGGAGCAGTGGGGGCTGCAGGCAGGAGAGTGGTGTGGGGAACCCGTGAAACAGGGAGCAGTGGGGGCTGCAGGCAGGAGAGTGGTGGGGACCCCGTGAGAACAGGGGTGAGTGGGTGCTGCAGGCAGGTGAGTGGTGGGGACCCCGTGAGAACAGGGAGCAGTAGGGGCTGCAGGCAGCTGAGTGGTGGGGACCCCGTGAGAACAGGGAGCAGTGTGTGTGTGCTGCAGGCAGGAGAGTGGTGGGGACCCCGTGAGAACAGGGGTGAGTGGGGGCTGCAGGCAGGTGAGTGGTGGGGACCCCGTGAGAACAGGGAGCAGGGGGGCTGCAGGCAGGAGAGTGGTGGGGACCCCGTGAGAACAGGGGTGAGTGGGGGCTGCAGGCAGGAGAGTGGTAGGGACCCTGTGAGAACAGGGAGTAGTGGGTGCTGCAGGCAGGAGAGTGGTGGGGACCCCGTGAGAACAGGGGTGAGTGGGGGCTGCAGGCAGGAGAGTGGTGGGGACCCCGTGAGAACAGGGGTGAGTGTGTGCTGCAGGCAGGAGAGTGGCGGGGACCCCTGAGAACAGGGGTGAGTGGGGGCTGCAGGCAGGAGAGTGGTGGGGACCTGTAAGAACACGGGTGAGTGGGGGCTGCAGGCAGGTGAGTTGTGGGGACCCCGTGAGAACAGGGGTGAGTGGGTGCTGCAGGCAGGAGAGTGGTAGGGACCCTGTGAGAACAGGGAGTAGTGGGTGCTGCAGGCAGGAGAGTGGTAGGGATCCCGTGAGAACAGGGGTGAGTGTGTGCTGCAGGCAGGAGAGTGGTGGGGACCCCGTGAGAACAGGGGTGAGTGGGGGCTGCAGGCAGGTGAGTGGTGGGGACCCCGTGAGAACAGGGAGCAGTGGGGGCAGCAGGCAGGAGAGTGGTGGGGACCCTGTGAGAACAGGGAGCAGTAGGGGCTGCAGGCAGGAGAGTGGTGGGGACCCCGTGAGAACAGGGGTGAGTGGGGGCTGCAGGCAGGTGAGTGGTGGGGACCCCGTGAGAACAGGGAGCAGTGGGGGCAGCAGGCAGCTGAGTGGTGGGGACCCTGTGAGAACAGGGAGCAGTAGGGGCTGCAGGCAGGAGAGTGGTGGGGACCCCGTGAGAACAGGGAGCAGGGGGGCTGCAGGCAGGTGAGTGGTGGGGACCCCGTGAGAACACGGGTGAGTGGGGGCTGCAGGCAGCTGAGTGGTGGGGACCCCGTGAGAACAGGGGTGAGTGGGGGCTGCAGGCAGGTGAGTGGTGGGGACCCCGTGAGAACACGGGTGAGTGGGGGCTGCAGGCAGCTGAGTGGTGGGGACCCCGTGAGAACAGCGAGCAGTGGGGCTGCAGGCAGGTGAGTGGTGGGGACCCCGTGAGAACAGGGAGCAGTGGGGGCAGCAGGCAGCTGAGTGGTGGGGACCCCGTGAGAACAGGGGTGAGTGGGGGCTGCAGGCAGGAGAGTGGTGCTGAGCACCCAAGATCCTTACTCTTCTCAAGCAGCTTTCCTGCCAGACCCTCACTGCCTCCTGAGACGCAAAAGCTCGCTAAGTCACTGTTTAAAATGGGCAGAAAGTGGAGTAATCACTGGGACAGCCACCACTCAGAGATGGAAAAGCTTGCTAGAGACGGAGTTGGCCTTGAGCACAGGCACACGTGGGAGCACTCGTGGAGCAGGCCACGGCAGCCCTTGAGGAGGGCCACGGCTTAGGCTGTGCCAGACTGCCACCGTGCATGGAGGCGCTGCAGATGCACCGCAGAGGGCGTCACGAGCCAGAGTCAGCACCCACAGCAAGGGTAAGAGTGGCACGCCTCTTTCACATCTGAGGGGACGGCAGCAACCTGTGGCCAGGCACCGTGGTGGCACAGAGCCAGCAATTCAGGGAGAGGAGGGGCTTGCAAACAAGCTGCAAACTGGTCCTGGGATTGCCAGCGGAAAGTAGACACGGGAGAAGGGGTTTTTAAGAACAGAAGTGTTCAGAACTTACACTTCTGGCTAACAGAGATAAATCTCGAGTATCCTGAATAGCTCCAGCTGTCACATTTGAGAGGAAAATCATACTGAAAAAGAATGAAATACACAGAAGGAAAACAGATTCGATCGGCCAAATCTGAAAGACGGGAAAATCTCCATAAAGTGCAATTCTTGGGAGGGAAAAACACCTGTTCAAAGAGCTGTTTGTGAAAGGGGTTAGCTGTTACCAAACTCACATGTTAGAACAAGGACAGACTGACAGCGGAATTTCACAGCGATGACGATTTAGGATAAATACAGTGGAATGATATTATGGCAATGCCTATAACTCTGGGTAGTACACACCTCTTACAGGGCATGGAAATGCAATGCGTTGACTGGCCAGTCTTTCCTGGAATGGAGTGTTAAATGGAGAGTCTACCTCCTCCACTGTGGGTGGTTCTGTGAGAAAAACAAATGCAGTATCAGTGGCTTTTCTTGGGCAACTTCAAATGCTGCCGAGGCACCATCAAGCACCTGCATCGATCAGCGGCTACACCTATTACCCTGAACATGCCTGAACGTGATGGATTCTTGGCCAGAACAGCCCAGAAGCAGGGTCTGGCTTTGTCCTGGCTTTCTCACCTGCCTAGAACACGCCAGACTCCTGGCAGGAACTGGAGGAGCATGTGCTGCTCGAGAGAATAGACACTGATGGTTCACACCTCAAAACACGGCCAGGGCCGGAGGCGGGCAGTGACCCTTCCTCCAAGGGACCGACTGTAAGACGAGGACCTGTCACTGAGAATGAAGTCCTACGCCAACGCCCTCAGCCCCCGCGTCCCTCAACCAGAAGCAGCGCACAGGGGGCTATCCACAGTGCTTTCCATTGCTGCATCTCCCACGGCAACTTCTCCTGCAAAAAGTAGATGTGCAAGAATGGACGCAGGCTGCGTGAGAGAACAGTAACGCTTCTTCATGAACAGTCTCCTTTCAGTTAGAGTCACAAAAGATCATCAGAGAGGTCTTCCCCAAACGGTCCTAGACTCGCTCATACAGACCCTGGCGCTTTCCCTACGCCCTGCCCCCACCGCGAGCGTTCCACGTCATACAGCACCTTGGACATGTAGCGTTATCTCCGCTTCGTCACTGCCTGCTACGTTCGTGGCGACACACGTGTAAAGGCCCGCGTCTGAGAGCGCGGCTTGCTGCAAGCTCAGAGTCCCATCGGGACGGCTCAGGCGCTGCACCCCATCGAGCAGCAGGGTCCGTCCACCCTTCACCCAGGTCAGGACGGGGCGAGGCGTCCCCTGGGCGTTGCAGGGAACATCCGCTCTCTGCCCGATCCGGACTTTCACATGTTTTGGGCCACGCTGTATCTTTGGAGGCACTGGAAATAACAATGGAAATTAATGATTCAACCAAAGAAAAGTTTAAATGGGAGCTCCTTACCGTGAAGCATCATAGAAAAGTAGAACCGTCTCAAGCTGGAGATCTGGAACCAGGGTCGGCCTGCTCACCAGCTGGGGGGTGCAGAGTGGCCACAGGTGTCCTGAGGCCTGTTACCCTCCCAATGCAGCAAGATCCCACTCCATTACATGAATGATGGGACATAACAAATACAAAACGGCCTTCCAAACTGGAGCAAAGCCAGTATTTGAAAAATGTAATTTAAGGTTTCAAAACCTCCTCTAAGAGGCAATCCAAATACGTTTGCTAACCTAAGAGTGAAACAGAAGGCACGCCTGTCCCGCGCTCCGTCTGTCCTCTGCACAGGGGCGTTAGGAAGCCTCCCCTAAGGCGTCTGTGGATTTCAGAGGGGGGGCTTGGCCTTGTCACTTCCCTTTGTCTGCCTCCCTTCAGAAATCCAAGTGAAGGAATTTACGTCAATAATTGCGAAGGATTCCTGCTTTCCACACCAATGCCCTGTGTATTGTGCAGTCACTTTGAGCCACAGGTGTTTTTTTTTTTTTAATTAATTAATTTATTTGAAAGGCAAAGCAAGAGAGAGATCAAGATCTTCCGTCCACGGATTCACTCCCCCAGATGGCCACAACAGCCAGATCGGAAGCCAGGAGCCAGGAACTCCATCTGGGTCTCCCACAGGGGTGTGGGTCCAAGGACTTGGGCCTCTTCTGCTGCCTTCCCAGGCACATTAGCAGGGAGCTGGATCAGAATTGGAACAGCCAGGACTGGAACCTGTCTTCTGTTACGGGATGCTGGTATCATGAGCAGCAGGTTTGCCCCAAAGATCATTATTTTAGGAAAGAAAACCAAAGGTCAGAGAGGTTAGGTGATAAATGAATGCCCTAGAGCTGTAAACAGGACTCCCATCTGGTCTCCAAACCCGCTGTCGAAAGGACCATTTGACCTTGCGTGACCATTTGGTCCTGTCAAACTGCAGGATGCAGCAGACCAATTAGAGTGGTCAAGAGGGCAATGAATCAGGAAGCAGGACTTTTCCAGTCGCAGAGCTATCTGAATATGAGAGCGCTTCAGAAAGCAACTGTGTATCGTGTAACCAGGACACGTGTGCCTCTCCTGCAGCTACCGCTGAGTGCAGGCTGCTGGCTGTGTGGCAGCAGCCACGGCCCCATCCCCGGCACAGAGCACCTTCAGCAGGGAGCCGCCGGCTGGGACCCCTACCCATGAGGATGGCGTCTTCCTTAAAACTGACCAAGGGCGACACACTCCTCCATTCATGACATTGCAACTGGTGCAGACAAGGATGAGAAGTACCAGGCTGGCCTAATGCAAAAAGGGAGCTTGCGGCCGGCGCCGTGGCTCAATAGGCTAATCCTCCACCTTGCGGCGCCGGCACACCGGGTTCTAGTCCCGGTCGGGGCGCCGGATTCTGTCCCGGTTGCCCCTCTTCCAGGCCAGCTCTCTGCTATGGCCAGGGAGTGCAGTGGAGGATGGCCCAGGTGCTTGGGCCCTGCACCCCATGGGAGACCAGGAAAAGCACCTGGATCCTGGCTCCTCCATCGGATCAGCGCGGTGTGCCGGCTGCAGCGGCGGCCATTGGAGGGTGAACCAACGGCAAAGGAAGACCTTTCTCTCTGTCTCTCTCTCTCTCACTGTCCACTCTGTCTGTCAAAAAAAAATAAATAAATAAAAAAAATAAATAAAAAATAAAAAATAAAAAAAAAAGGGAGCTTGCTATAAAGGGCCCTTTAAATTCAATGAAGCAGAATGTGAAGAAAAAACCCCATAACACCACCAACTTATTCCCTTACAGGGAACTATGGCCCATCCCTCAGACTCGGAAAGGCCCCAGACACAATGACAAACACACTGGCTGTTCTTAAGACAACGACAGGACTGATGAGTGTGAAACTCGAAGAAAGGTGTGTGCAAGAGTGAAAGTGCGCAAGGGTGAACGTTGTGGGCATATTGTGACTGACGAAGTGGAAACTGACTGGATGGTCAGGGCCTTTAATGTGCACGATCCTGATGAGGCCAATTATAATGACATTAATGACGTCAAAAGGCTGAAACCCAGTGACTTAGAAGGTCCTGGGGACTGCTTCAGAGGGTTCAAGTTTCCTGATAGAAAAACAGAAAATGAACTTGCTTTCAGTGTAGAATTTAAGGATAAGGACTTTGCAGTCAAAATTATTAAAAGCACTTATGACCACTGGAAAGCTTTAGTGACTAAGAAAATGGACAGAAAAGCAATCAGCTGTGGTGTGGTGCACGAAGCTGCCACCTGCAACGCCAGCAATCTATTTGGGCACCAGTTCGAGTCCTGGCTGCTCCACTTCCAATCCAGCCCCTTGCTAATGCGTTTGGGATAGCAGCAGAGGATGGTTCAAAGGCTTGGGCCCCTGCACTCACATGAAAGACCCAGAAGAAGCTCCTGGCTCCTGGCTGCAGCCTGGCCTGGCTCGGTCTTTGTGGCCATTTGGAGAGGGAACCAGCAGACAGGAGATTTCTCTCTCTCTGTCTGTCTCCCTCTCTAACTCTGCCTTTCAAATAGATAAATATAACTTATGAAAAAATCAGCTGCATGAAGACAACATCTGAGAACCTCTTCAAGTGTGACCCCGATGCGGCCAAAGCGGCCGAGGCTGCCGGAGCCCCAGCAGGTACCTCTGTCTGCCCAACACCAGCAGAACTGGACAAGTGGCCCTATCACCACAAACACCAGTGTGGTTTCTCCGGAATACAAGCTGATGCTGCTGCAGCCTACTCACCTGGAAGCCTTGGATGCAAACCGAGTCGCTCTTCACTAGGCCTGCATTGACAAGACTCATCTAACTACAGCAACTGCTGCTGGCACTCATCCAGTGCCCTCAGAATACAATCTGTCCAAAACTGCTTCCCATTATTTCAACTAAGATAAATAAATAAAAATTAAATAAAAGTTATTTTTTATTTATTTGACAGAGTTAGACAGTGAGAGAGAGAGAGAGAGAGACAGAGAAAGGTCTTCCCTCCGTTGGTTCAGCCCCCAAATGGCCGCCACGGCCAGAACTTCGCCGATCCGAAGCCAGGGGCCAGGTGCCTCCCCCCAGTCTCCCATGAGGGTACAGGGCCCAAGCACTTGGGCCATCCTCCACTGCCTTCCCGGGCCACAGCAGAGAGCTGGACTGGAAGAGGAGCAACCAGGACAGAATCCGGTACCCACATGGGATGCTGGCGCCTCAGGCAGAGGAATAACCAAGTGAGCCATGGCGCCAGCCCCTAAGATAACTTTTATTTACACACTTACATAACAGCAAAGGTGATTTGGAAGTCATTTGTGAATAGATGTGTGAGAGTAACACATACTAGGTGTATATGTTTATTGTGTGTGAGGAAATAGAATTTTTTGCACAAAAATAATTTTTTAATTATTTTAATTCCATTTTCTATGCTGACTGTGTGAGGATAAATTTTTGTGCACCAAAATAATTAATTTTCTAATTTCCATTTTAATTTCATTTTCTACAAACTTTTTCAAGTTCTTACTTAAAAAATGACCATTTAAATACCATTAGGTTCTTCCTTGAGAATCAAAGTACATCCTACAGCTTATACATTTCTTTCTTCTATATAGCAATGAGAGTCCTATTTTCAACTAGAAGCAGTGACATAAAAAATTTAATATAGTCCCTTTGAAAAAGGCAAAAGAAAGTGATTTGGAGAGAGAAGATGCCCCGGTCCGAGCACATGTCAGAAAGTCCCAAGTCTCAGGCTTTCAGCCTCTTTGGGTCACCCAGTGTACAGTTTGGAGGTTCACTATTGCAGAAGCTGGGACTATGAGGTGTCCCAGTGGCCCGTTAGCACATACGATGACCTCGAAACTCACCGTGGACGTTTAACTTCACAGACTGAGTCACGTTCCCCGCAATGTTTGTGGCAGCACAGAGATACAGCCCAGAGTCTGAAACGCGGCTCTCGGTGATCTTCACGGAGCCGGAGGGGAGGAACGTGTGTCTAAACAGAAAGCACACGAGGGGTCAGATGCTGCCTCACAGCTATGCCTCCAGGCTCAAAGCTCTGCTCTGCGAAGTCTGGAAGCCCTTCTCCCATCTGTAACGCATATCCATACACCAGGAGTCAGGAACTTTCCTGATTATCTTATGATATTCTTACACACACTAAATTAGCTTCTTTTATCCTTCAGTCCAACCTAATGATCTGAAATGGCCTAATAATGAAACACCTGAGTTACAGCTATACCAAGCAAAACATTATTGCAGTAAACTTCGAATTTACGTTTTTGACCAAATGAGTCAACCTTTTCATAGCATTAATTGTACAGTATCCACTCTCAAATATATAAATTTAAAATTAACTGCAGAATTTTGTATTAGTTAATGAATATTTTGATAAAATTTTATTTCTGAACCCCATCTCGTATGTTACCTTGGCACTGAGTATTTTTCCTACAGGGCTTCAAAAACTAGTGTACTGAAATAAAGGCATAAGAAAGTACTTACATTCTCAAATATATGTTGGACATATTCTTCAAGTCAAACAACAGTGCAGTTGGATGAACCAAATAGAAAAAGTTTTTACATTAAATTTTGTTCAGATACTTTTAAGGGAGTATAGAGGACAGACAGATCTAACATTAAAATTTCTTAAAAAGCTAAAGCAAACAAAGTGTACTTTGGCTCAGAGACACACAAATAGTTTAGTAGTTAAGGAAAGAATCTCCCAAAAGATCTAAGTGTGTACAAGAAGTCAACACGTAACGTGCACCATCAGAGGAGATATGCAAAACGGAAGGAATGGAGTAACTATTCAACATGATTCAGGCAGTTGGGTTTCCAAATGAAAAGAATAAACAAAATTAGAGCACTACCTAATATTATATTCCATACAAAATAAGAATTCAGGTGGATTAAAGTCAAAAAAGGAAAAAAACAAAGCTTAAAATTTTTGAATAAAACACTGAAGAATTTCAAAAATTTATATAATTTCAAAAATTTATAATCTTCATAAAGAACACACGAGAAGTACAAATCTGAAAAAGAACTAATACAGTGAAGTTCTTAAAAATTTAGAACTTCTGTACAACCAAACACTGTACAAAAACAAACTTAAAACCAGAGCAACAGACTGAAATAAGATTTCTCAACACACACCCACACACTCCCCGCCACCAAGAACAAAGACCAAATTTCTACATTCAACAAGATAGACAGGTCACCAGAAAACTGCACACACACTTGGGCAGCTCACAGATGAGACAATGGCCAAGAAACAAGCCCAAGTGCTCTCTGCTCATCTGAGCCTGTCACATGACAATTAAAACACAGGGACCACTTCACACACGTCGACTGGCACAGCCGCATCAGTCCGTCACCGCTGTGCAGAGCAGAAAGTGCACACAGGCACGCCGAAGGTGAGCCAGCAGTGCTCTCGTGGAGAGCTGTTTAGAGGGTCTACTCATCTGGGAACAGGAACGTACTGACCAGAAACTGGCCTACAGAAACCGATAAATAAACAGAGATAATAAAAAAGATACTAGTTTAAAGAGCTGTGCTTGCTAAACCTAAACAAAAAGCCAATTAGAAAGAAAAACTAACCAGAATGTCCACAAACAGGGAACTGGATCAATAAAATACAGGATAAGCGTACGGCGGCTGGAGGAAATGAACTGCCTGTCTACAGCGGATACACGCGGAGGAGGAGAGTAAGTAAAATAAAAAATACGTTACAGTGGCAAACTGAAGCCAGACCACCAAGCACAACTGTGAACAAGACAGGCAGTATTCCCCATGTTAAGGAAGTACAGGTGGAGGATGGACACTAGGTTTGTGGTAGCGTTTGTCCTGGGGAAAGAGGAAACTAATTCCATCTAGGGACGGGAACAACAGAACTTCAACTTTATCCCTAATACTGGATTTTTTTATTCAAAAAGATTCAAGAAACATCTCTTTTTCAAAGAGATCATACAGCTGTACAAAGTCGTTCTTGTTTATTTTTTCCCTCACAGTGGTAGGGAAACTATGCCAGCATGAGTTTCTGTCTTCATAATCATACCTCCATGAGTCTAACAGGCGACAGCTGTAATTCTCATTCCACCAGAGGCTAATGGAACGAGGCTGAGCCGACACAGTAATTGAGACCTAGAGCTTGAGGCTGTGAAATGTACGTTATCTTATATAGCTCCTCACAGGCAAGAAGATGGGAGGAGAAATCCACCTACAACAGAGCTGGAGACAACCGAGCTCACATCTGGGTTCCGGAAAAGGCCCTGGGAGCGCTCCGAGACTCCCAGATGCGCTCTCACTGGGAAGGGTGAGTCAAGGTGACATCCCTAACCATCTCGGGAAAGCCAGACCCGAACGGCACAGCCTCCACGCGGCTTCACTGCTGCTGTGGGTTAACAGAATTCCCACAAGCTACACACGTGGGGCTAACAGGAACTTACCCACAGACCGGCTCCACTGTTGAAGTGGGAAACTACCGCAAAGTGGAGTCTGGCGCTTCTGACATTAAAAGAATGACTGAGAAGGTCTATGTATTTCCTGGGGCTCAGCTGTACATGTGAATTATCTCAAGCTTAAGTTTTGCTTTTTGGTTTGTTGTTGTTGTTGTTGCTTTTCACCTGGACGCCTGGAAACCTGAACAGGCATGGCCACCTGTGACAGGCAGGCGTGTTTCTATGACTGCGGGTCAACTCAAGCCTCCTACCTTGGCGAGAAGGGCGAGATGAGCTGGGTCTCCTTGGCCCAGGTGACAGTGGGTGGGGGCAGGCTCTTCACTTCACAGGGAAGCGTCACCTCCTCTCCTGCCAGGACGGAGATCTCCACGGGCTTGTCCGGGGACAGTCCTCGCTGGTCTCCAAGCACTCGGGGCCTTACTAAAACAAACACATGTTGGAAGGGAAGTTGGACATTGGAAACAAAGCACAGTTTAAATCTGCCTTCAAATGTGGACTCCCGTGGTCTTCAGTAACTTATTAAAAGATGCTGTTTATGCCCAAGTCTCAGGGTGTATCTAAGGTTTTCCATGAATATGTTGATTATGAGAGCAGAAAGGGCAAGGGTGAGAAAGCTCCCTTGTCAGCACATCTTTTCAGAACGCAGGGAGGAGGTCGGCGGCACATGCTCTTGGAGTCTGCCATCTGTCAAAGCAGGCCCTCCAGGCACAGCCCTACCCAAGACATAGCTGAGGTTTGGCTGTGCTGGGAATTCTAACTAACTGGTGTTGCTAAGGATGGTTGGGTGTAATAAGCATGCTTCTTGGGAAAACACCATAAAAATTTTCCAAACGACCATGCAATTACTTCCCTGAAAAACAGAATCTCAGTAGAGGAGACTTTGGTTGGCAATGAAGATGTAGTTTTCTTAAAAATACAAACTTGGGGGAACAATTCACTTGAGCGGTATAGCTATATGTTGTTGGCATTTGCGAAAGAACTGTGAATTTTGGCACAGAACGATGTGCCAAAGAAAAATGGTCCCCCACCAGCTCTCACCGTACACGGTCAGCTGCACCTTCCTTTTGGCGTAGCCGGCTGCATTGGTGGCTGTGCACACATACTCCCCACTCTCGTCACCCCCGGGGGACACCACAGACAGACTTCCGTCTGCCCCTGTCGAAAACCTAGCACTGCTGCTGGAAATCAGCTCTCCCTTCTGCAAAACACAATGAA
Source organism: Oryctolagus cuniculus (assembly GCF_051225735.1). Classification (NCBI taxonomy): domain Eukaryota; kingdom Metazoa; phylum Chordata; class Mammalia; order Lagomorpha; family Leporidae; genus Oryctolagus; species Oryctolagus cuniculus. Next base: position 3,140,096 of record NC_142879.1, on the reverse strand, counting down.
AAACAAAGAGGTTTTTAAACGTTGTTTAAGGAAATAAATGGGTGACTTCATATCTGGATGAGGAAGAGAAAAAAAAAATTTCCAAGGAGAAAAAGACTACATTTTTTAAAAAATGGTAAACTGAATAAAGTTACTTATAACAAAAATCAGTGTTATTTCTCCGCAAGAAACCATGTGCCTTTCATTGCAAAGCCACTTAAACAGGAACGGACGGGACAGTGAGCGAGTACACTGTGCCACGCACGGCTGAGCACGTCACAGGAATTGACCGTGAGTTTTAACATTAACAACCATCTTTTCTTTGAGAGACAGACAGAGCTCCCGTATCTGCTGTTTTACTCCCCAGACGCCTGCAGCGGCGGAGTCTGGGCCCAGGATGAAGCCAGGAGCCAGGAACTTGAGTCATCTCCACTGCCTCCCAGGGTCTGCACTGGCAGGGAAGTGGAGCCCAGAGCTCGAGCTGGGAATGAAATCCAGTGCTCTGATGTGGCCTGTGGCGCCCAAACCACCAGGCCAAGCACCCGCTCCCCACACGATCTGGAAGCAGGGAGCAACACAGCCCCACTTCACAGCCCAGCGTGTTAGAACACGGGGACAGGGCAGTACGGCCAGCTCCTCCAGATCACAGAGCTGGTCAGTGCTGCAGCTGCTCCTGGAACCTGGAGTCAGGCTCTGGAGACCACATTCTTTCAATTTTTAAAAATATTTTATTTATTTATTTAAAGATAGAATTACAGACAGTGAGAGGGAGAGAGAGAGAGAAAGGTCTTCCTTCCGTTGGTTCACTCCCCAAATGGCTGCAATGGCTGGAGCTACGCCGATCTGAAGCCAGGAGCCAGGAGTTTCTTCCCGGTCTCCCATGTGGGTGCAGGGGCCCAAGCACTTGGGCCATCCTCCACTGCTTTCCCAGGCCACAGCAGAGAGCTGGATGGGAAGAGGAGCAGCTGGGTGGGACTAGAACCGGTGCCCATATGGGATGCCAGCACTGCAGGCAGAGGACTAACTTACTGTGCCACAGCACTGGCCCCTGGAGACCATATTCTTAACCTCTGTGTTTGACTGCTGACAACAGCCAGCCTGGAAAGATTTCTTTTTTCTTTTCTTTTCTTTTTTTTTTTTTTTAACGTGTTGAACTTCTACTCAGAGACAGATACTGCAAAGTTCGGGGATCAGCTTCGCCACTGCACTCTGTTCAAAACACAAAAATGTTATACAGAAGTCCACACCAACGTATCCCTATTTCAGGGATTCTCAGTTGTAGAGCACACTGTCAAGCAGTACATCTCGTTAGTATCGTCATTTTACCTGGCTCTGTGTCTGACATATCCAAGTCAATCTACAGAAAGTGTAACACCTGTGGTTGTTCAAAAACGGAAAGGACTTCCTCAGGAAATGGTCTTTCCTCGCTGCAAGAATCCAGTAAAAGGCAGACAAGACGGACACAGAGGGAAGGAATGAGGCTGTGGCTGTGTCTTGCAACGGGTGGTCATTCTACCGCAGCACCTTACAGAAAGGGGCGCCCACGCCGCTACGTCACTCGCCACGGCCTCGACGGTCTTTGGTGTAACCACCTGCCGTACGCTGGAACGGCACTGGCGATCCAACGCGAACACCTCCACGGCACACACGGTGCTGTGCTTCCGGAACTTTGCTGAGCACGCTGCGTGTCCCAGAGAGCCTTGTCCACCGCCTGTCACAGCCCCGGGCCCTCCCCACCGCAGCACAGCTCTAGAGCACCATGGACTACGCCAGGGTACTTCCTGCACTCAGGTCTTTGTCCCAGGTCCCTGGAGGCTACTCAGCCTGCGCGAAGGTGGCAGGAGGCGCAGGGGGCCCTGCTGAGGCTGGTGTCGAGTCCCTGGCTTGGTGAAGCTCATCAGCCCAGCCGCAGAAGCAGCCCGCTGAGCCAGGCCCACGCTCCTGGGCAAGTCCCCGAGGAATACCTCCCAAGTACACACCGCTCTGGGTTCTGTGGGGGCAGGGCTGGGTATGGTGCTTACCTTGGACCAGACGATGGACGGCTTGGGAATCCCACTAGCTTTGCACGGCAGGGTCACTGGGACGCCTTCGATCGTACTGAGTATCTGCTGCCCGTGCTGAATGGTCGGTGGAACTGAAAGAGAGTCAGAGTCTGAGCGCCGGCTCTTCCACGTAGCGCCAGACAGGTGAGGTCACACGTTTTCAGGACACACCTAATGTCCAAAAAGATGTGGGACGTGTTCTGTAGAAAGGTGATCTCTCTAAGAGTGTGCTAGACCAAGACAAGACTGGAGTTACGAACCACACAAATTTAATAAAAACAAAATCAAGGAGGAGGTGATATCACTCCTAACAGCAACAAAACGCACTAAGGAGAATTCATTTTTTTCCGGAAGTAAGACAGAACTGCACCTCAAGAGTCACACATGGAGCTTGGAGCACTGATCACTATCCACTGCCAATCAAGCCGCAGCTGAGTGGACGTGAGTCCAAGACAAGATGGACACGGGGGCTCCACACAAGACGGACTCCAGGGAATGGGGCTGTTTAACCAACTACATATTAAATATCTGTCTGCACAAAAACAAACAAAAAAACCCTTAGTGAGCTCCTACATTGAACCCAGTAAAAGAGGTCCTTTCTCTTAAAAGGAATTCGACAATAAAACTCAAAGATCCTACGAGTTTATATGTAAAAGACTCAACTACAGGATTTTAAGTCAGTGTTTTTCAGTAAGAATAAATTTAGAAAGAACTCAAAAATTAGCATCATGTAAGTAGAAGGAAAATAACATTTATTTCTCTACTTGTGCATATTACATTTAATCAAAACCAACTTACAAGGGTGATCAGTGCTCCATGCTTTCAAAACGATGATTCTGAGTAAAGAAGTTTCTGTGCAGAGCTCCCAATCATGCAGAGAACTCAGTCAACGCCCCGTGTGCAAGAGGGTTTTACCACGTTCATGGAAAATCTGCATTTTCCATGAGCGTTCCGATGTGCCTTTTATCCCCCCAAAATGAGAGGGACGCTGCTCCTCCTGGGGCTCACTCACTCACCACGTCTCCTGCTTGACACCAGATATTTTTCAGAATTATTACAACTGCCCTGGGGTAGAAGCTTGCAAGAACAAGAGGTACCACAGCCACCAGTTCAAAACACTCACTGGAAGGTTTAGAATAGGTATGGTACACTGTCACTTTTACTGAGGCCAGGCTCAATCTTCAGATAATTTCTTCCTAAAATATCCTAAAATACAGCAACAATTTTCCATACTTAAATAGGGATGGGGCGCTACCAGCTAAAGCAAAAATTTCATTGCCAGAATCATCACGAAGCAGTCAACTCTCAACCATGCTGTCAATTGGTGGCAACACAGAATAAGCCATTCTCTGAAATCCATGTTGATTCTGACAGCAATAAAGAAAAGCGGAAAAATGCAGGCAGCAGTTTTGAAATCTGATGACATCTGGGCAAGGAAGAGCAGTTTCTTTCCAGACAGTTAATCGACATAAATTGAAATGACAAACTGCTGTGTCATTTAATTTGCATTTATATTTGTGTTCACTCTTCTTTTAAAAGTTGAGACCTTCTAATGAGCATTTTTTAAAAATTTTGGATGTGTTTTTAATTTTAATTAACAAGGACATTATCATGATTATTATGAGACTTTACACTTAAAATGAAGTACAACTTAATCATTTTAAGCTGCCTTAACTGTTTTGAAATTTATAAAACAAAAATTGTTACATAAAACTCTTAGATAAGAGTTCTCATATACTCCTCATACCACTTCTCTTAGTTTTTTAAAAAGATTTCTTTTTAACTTGAAACCAAGAGTTACGGGAAGAGACAGGGAGAGAGGGGGGGGAGGAAGGGGGAGGGAGGGAGAGAGAGGGAGACTGAGGGAGGGAGGGAGAGAGGGGAGGGAGAGAGGGGAGAGAGGGGAGAGAGGGAGAGGGAGGGAGGGAGGGGGGAGAGGGAGGGAGAGAGAGGGAGGGAGAGGGGGAGAGAGGGAAAGGGGGGAAAGGGAGAGAGAGGGGGAGAGAGGGAGAGGGGGGAGAGGGAGAGACGGAGAGAGGGGGAGAGAGGGAGGGGGGAGAGGGGAAGGGGCAGAGGGGGAGAGGGAGGCGGGGAGAGGGGGAGAGAGGGGGGCAGAGAGAGGGGGAGGGAGGGAGAGGGAGGTGGGGAGAGAGGGAGAGGGAGGGAGAGGGAAGGAGAGGGAAAGCGAGAGGGAGGGGGAGGGAGGGAGAGGGAGGGAGGGAGAGTGAGAGAGGGAGATGGAGGGAGGGAGAGGGGGAGGGAGGGAGAGAGAGGGAGAGGGAGGGAGAGGGAAGGAGAGGGAAAGCGAGAGGGAGGGGGAGGGAGGGAGAGGGAGGGAGGGAGAGTGAGAGAGGGAGACGGAGGGAGGGAGAGGGGGAGGGAGGGAGAGAGAGGGAGAGGGAGGGAGAGGGAAGGAGAGGGAAAGCGAGAGGGAGGGGGAGGGAGGGAGAGGGAGGGAGGGAGAGTGAGAGAGGGAGACGGAGGGAGGGAGAAGGGGAGGGAGGGAGAGAGAGGGAGAGGGAGGGAGAGGGAAGGAGAGGGAAAGCGAGAGGGAGGGGGAGGGAGGGAGAGGGAGGGAGGGAGAGTGAGAGAGGGAGATGGAGGGAGGGAGAGGGGGAGGGAGGGAGAGAGAGGGAGAGGGAGGGAGAGGGAAGGAGAGGGAAAGCGAGAGGGAGGGGGAGGGAGGGAGAGGGAGGGAGGGAGAGTGAGAGAGGGAGACGGAGGGAGGGAGAGGGGGAGGGAGGGAGAGAGAGGGAGAGGGAGGGAGAGGGAAGGAGAGGGAAAGCGAGAGGGAGGGGGAGGGAGGGAGAGGGAGGGAGGGAGAGTGAGAGAGGGAGACGGAGGGAGGGAGAGGGGGAGGGAGGGAGAGGGGGAGGGAGGGAGAAAGAGGGGGAGGGAGGGAGAGGGAGGGGGAGAGAGGGAGAGGGAGGGAGAGAGGGAGGGAAAGGGAGAGAGAGGGAGAGAGAGGGAGACATGACATTTTCCAGTTCCAGGCATTTTGCAGTAAATGACAAGATTTCATCCTGTAATATATAGCTGGATGGTACTTCACTGTATCCATGTACTACATTTTCTTTATCTATTCATCTGATGATGGACACCTTTGTTGATTCCACACTTTGGTTACTGTGAACAATGCTGCTATAAACATGGCAGAACAGGTGTCTCTTTGATACAATGAGCTCATGTCTTCTGGGGTATATACCTGGTAGTGGGATTGCTGGATCACAAGACATTCCATTTCCATCTCTAGATTTAAGAAATCTCCATACTGTTTTCCATAGTGGTTGCACTACTATCATGCTGTTTTAGGTACTATTGCTTTGTAGTACACTTTGAAATCAGGTATTGTGATGCCTCCTGCTTTTATTTTATTTACTTATTTTCTGCTCAGAATTGCTTTAGCTATTCTGGGTCTTTTGTGGTTCCGTATGAATTTCAGGATTGTTCTTTCTAATTCTGTTAAAGAATGTCACTGTTTTTTTTTTTAATTATTTTTAATAGAAAGCTTTTATTTAATAAATTTCAAAAGTACAACTTTTGGATTACAGCGGTTTTTTCCCCCATAACCACCCTCCCACCTGCAAACCACCCCACGTCCTACTCCCTCTCCCATCCTATTCTTCATTAAGATTCATTTTCAATTAGCTTTATATACAGAAGATCAACTCTATACTATGTAAAGATTTCAACAGTTTGCACCCACACAGACACAAAAAGTATAAAGTACTGTTTGAAGACTAGTTTTACCATTAATTCGCATAGTACAACATTTTGAGGACAGAGGTCCTACATGGGGAGCAAGTGCACTGTGACTCCCATTGTTGATTTAACAACTGACACTCTTATTTATGACATCAGTGATCACCCGAGTCCCTTGTCATGGGCTGCCAAGGCTATGGAAGCCTTTTGAGTTCACAAACTCCGACCTTATTTAGACAAGGCCATAGTCAAAGTGGAGGTTCTCTCCTCCCTTCAGAGAAAGGTACCTCCTTCTTTGATAGCCCCGTCTTTCCACTGGGATCTCACTCAAAGATCTTTCATTTAGGTCATTTTTTTGCCACAGTGTCTTGCCTTTCCATGCCTGAGAAACTCTCATGGGCTTTTTAGCCAGATGTAAATGTCTTAAGGGCTGATTCTGAGGCCAGAGTGCTGTTTAGGGCTTTTGTCATTCTAGGAGACTACTGTGTATCCCGCTTCCCATGTTGGATCGTTCTCTCCTTTATAATCCTATCAACTGTTACTAGCAGACACTGGTCATGTGATCCCTTTGACACTTAATCTTATCATTATGATCAGTTATGAACTTACACTGATCACTTTAACTAGTAAGATGGCATTGGTACATGCCAACTTAATAGGATTTGGAGTCCCATGGCACGTTTCTAGCTCTACCATGAGGGGTAAGTCCGAGTGAGTGTGTGCCAAACTGTACATCTCCTCCCTCTCTTATTCTTGCTCTTATTTTTAACAGGGATCAAGTTTCAGTTGGGTTTAAACACTTAAGAATAATTCTGTGTTAAAGAGTTCAACCAATGGTATTAAGTAGAAAAGAAAATACTAAAAAGAATAAAATAGTAAGCTGATCCTCAACAGTCAGGACAAGGGCAGATCAAGTCACTGCTTCTCATAGTGTCACTGGAATTTTGATAGGGAATGCACTGAATTTGTGGGTTTCTCTAGGTAGTAAAGATATTTTTTTAAAGATGTCTTTTTCTTTTTTATTTGACAGATAGAGAGTTAGACAGTGAGAGAGACAGACAGAGAGAAAGGTCTTCCTTCCGTTGGTTCACCCCCCAAATGGCCGCTATGGCCGGAGCTACACCGATTCGAAGCCAGAAGCCAGGTGCCTCCTCCTGGTCTCCCATGTGGGTGCAGGGGCCTAAGCACTTGGGCCATCCTCCATTGCCTGCCTGGGCCACAGCAGAGAGCTGGACTGGAAGAGGAGCAGCTGGGACTAGGACCCAGCACCCATATGGGATACCAGTGCCGAAGGCGGAAGAATAACCAAGTGAGCCATGGTGCCAGGCCCAGTAAAGACATTTTAACAATATTATTTTTTCTAAACCATGAGCAAGGAATACATTTCTATATTTTGAGTCCTTGATTATTTCTTTTCAATGTCTTTTAATATTCATTGTATAGATCTTCTACTTCTTTGGTTAAATTTATTCCTAAATAATTGATTTTTAGAGGTATTGCAAATAGGATCGCACACTCTCTCTCTCTCTCTCGCCCTCTCTTATTTTTTTTTTTTTTACCAGAACATCAATCACATAGGCGTAGTTCAGATGTAACAGCAATACTAAAATTGACAAGGGATTTCTTTCTTGATCTTTCAGCGAGATCATTATTGGTGTATAAGCATGTTGTTTCCTGCCTGCTGATCTTATATCCTGTGACTTTACTGAATTGGTTTCTCAGTCCAGTAATGTTTTAGTGAAGTGTTTCGGTTTCTCCACGTACAACACTGTGTCTCATCAAACATGGTTGCTTTGACTTCACTCTTTCCAATTTCAGGGCCCTCTGTTTCTTTCTTCCCTGATTGCTCTTGCTAATATTTTCACTACTACAGTAAATGATAGTGGGGAAAGTGGACATCCTTGTTTTTCCCACATCTAAAGAGAAAAGCTATCAGTTTGTCCCCATTCAGTATGATATTGGCTGTTGGTTTTTCCTATATAGCCTTTGTAATTTTGAATATGTATGTTCCTTCTATACCTTTTTTTTTTTTTTTTTTTTTTTGGACAGGCAGAGTGGACAGTGAGAGAGAGAGACAGAGAGAAAGGTCTTCCTTTGCCGTTGGTTCACCCTCCAATGGCCGCCGCGGCTGGCGCGCTGCGGCCGGCGCACAACGCTGATCCGAAGGCAGGAGCCAGGTGCTTTTCCTGGTCTCCCATGGGGTGCAGGGCCCAAGCACCTGGGCCATCCTCCACTGCACTCCCTGGCCACAGCAGAGAGCTGGCCTGGAAGAGGGGCAACCGGGACAGAATCTGGCACCCCGACTAGGACTAGAACCCGGTGTGCTGGCGCCACAAGGCGGAGGATTAGCCTAGTGAGCCACGGCGCTGGCCTCTTCTATACCGAATTTGTGGAGGGTTTTTATCACAATGGGATGTTGAACCTTACCAAATAATTTTTAAAAGTAGAGATACAACGGGAAGAATGGCTGTGCTAATTAACATTAAGCAGAGGAATACAGAAGTGTGCACATCACACACTTCTAGTGAACAGCTGCTGGTTTTAGCTGATGTCCAATGCTGTGAGGATTTTTTAACCTTATTGACTGAGTTAGCTGTTCATTTTGGATGATGATGGACTAATGAAAGTCCTGAAATGGCCTGTTCACTTTTTATTACCAATTTTTTTGCATCAGAATAAACTATGTTGTTGGTTGTCTATCTTCTCACCCTCTGACCTGGGAGGCATCATAAAAAATCCCGTCACTCTTTCACTCAAGTGAGAATTTGGTGTCAGAATCCCTCATAACACAATAGTCCAGGCAGTTGTTAGACGATGAAGACACGAAGACGTTTCTACACTGGATTTTGTTTTGGAGATTTATTTATCTGAAAGGCAGAGTGACAGAAACGGAGGAGAGAGACACAAAGAGAGAAAGAGGGAGAGATATCTTCCATCTGCTGGTTCACTCCCCAAATTGCTGCAGTGGGCAGGGGAAGAGCCAGGCTGAAGTCAGGAGCCAGGAACTCAATCTGGGTCTTCCCTGTGAGTGGCAGCTGCCCAAGCCCATGGGCCATCCTCCACTGCTTTCCCAGGCCTATCAGCAGGAAGGACACGGGAAGCGGTGCAGCTGGGACTCAACATGGCTGCCAGGGTCACAAGGGCAGACTTCACCTGCTGTAACAACGCCGGCTCTGACGCTGCAGCCTTAGGCCAGACGGTGTCCGGTAAGTCTACACCCCGTCTTCAGAAACAGTTACACAACAGTGTCCCTTATACACTTACTGCATTAGGCTATGACCAATTTAGTGTTGTTTTAGTATTTCTTAAAAATACTTCTTCAGGAAGAACTCGGTGATGTTGGCAGAGGCTTAGTATAAAACTGAAGGCACAGGAGGGGCTGTCTACAAACAAGGAGGCATAACCTCACGCACTGAAGTACCAGACACCAAGCAAAATTCAGAAACTACTGAATCCTCCAATTTGGTTCTAAAAACTGAATCAACTCCTAAAAATAGGTCTTCCTTGCTTTCTTCCCCATGATATTCAGCTCTGTAAACAAAGCTATTTTTGATACTTTAAGAATGCTGTGAAATCTCTAACAGAAATACACACAAAAAAGTACCAATTCATGAAACTACGAAGCTACCACTTACGTACGGGGATGTCAAGTAAAAATGGCACCTATTAGTCACGAATGGAACAAGACGGCCTCTGGACTCTCTTCTCTGTGAGCTGCAAGTCAGCCGCCGTGCGGCACAGCGTTGGGAGCACATGAGGTGACCTTTAGAAAAGCTTAGGTCATTTCTAGCTCAAACACAGAGGACTCGTTAGCCGTCTGCACAATCCAAAAAGCAAAGGCAATTTGGATGATATAATAAGCTCGGTTTGGCCTGAAATTCAAATGTATTTTTGAACACAACTCTTTCAGAACTGAGTTCCCTTTAATCAATTAAAAATATCACTTATAAATAAAAGCCTTGGCCAGACTCAGTGGGTGACTCCCAAATAGGTCCTTTTGTGTACAGAAAGGGAGATGTGGAAACAGCGTCAACAACACAGACACTGTTCAAGAGAGAACAAGCAGCAGCTAAGAGAGCAGCCACTCCTGCTGGTCACAGAACACGAGTTACTCGACTAGGGCAGCTGCACACGGCGTGCAGACAGCCGGCCGGGCGTCTCTTACCGTGCACCACCACAGAGGTTGTTCTGTTGCTGGCTCCGGCCACGCTGCTGGCCACACAAGTGTATTCCCCTCCATCCTGAAGCCGGGCTCGCTCAATGTGGAGGCTGCCATCGCTGCGCACGGTGACGTAAGGATTCTGGACCAACTGAAGGTTAATGCAAGGTCATTTTTAGGTTACAAAGGTGTTTACCTGAGCCAAACTAGATCTTTTTTTCTGACTGGGTTATTAAATGTGTTCTAATATAACAAAATATTTTACCACTCTTAAGTGGAAAAAAAAAAAAACCAGCATAAACTTTTAGCAAGACCGTATCAACTATATTTAATCTTGATGGTTCTCCACCAATTAAACCTACCAATAATTATCAGAAAGTTAGGCACCTGCTGAATACCACTTATGCTTCTGTAGATTTTTTTCGTAGGGGACCAAGATAAGTAATTTTAACTTTTGGCTTAAATCGCTCTTTTCCAAGAATCCTTCCTACCACCGGCAAGCCACCTGATGTTTTTATTCCGGCACACGGCACTCGCTGAAGCTGAAGGGAGCCATTTGGCCATTATGCAGCAAGTGCATCTGGCAGGCCGGCAGTGCTCACAGGTAAGAATGATCACCTCTAAATCCAGGCCATTCATGCACAGTGCACATGCAGCACATAACTGATCAAACAGTACCACCCCATAAAGCACTTTTTAAAAATTTATTAATTTTCATTTTTATTTGAAAGGAAAAAAGAGAGACAGGCAGACAGACAGACATCTTCCATCTGCTGGTTCATCCCCCAGATGGCCACAACAGCCGAGGCCTGGCCAGGATGAAACCAAGAGCGGGGAGCTTCATCCTGATGTCACACATGGGCAGCAGCCACCCAAGTTCGTGGGCCACCACCTGCTTCCTCCCACGCTGTGTATCACCACAGTGCTAATTTTTAAGTGAGGCGTAGTAATTTTCTCAGTTCTTATGCAAATATGAACAACTTATAATTTCCTGCTTGGAGTCAATTCACTTCTAATCAGTTCATAAGGAAGAGAGTGGGCCTGGAAAATGGAAGGAAACTGCTCTGAAGCAGGTCAAACTCCACCACGATAGGCGGCTGTTTACAAAGCAATGTCAGAAAACTATGAAAACTCCCACATCGCTTCATAATTAGAAGTTGTACACTGAAAAAAAATGGCACAGTGTAGACCGACATTTTCAACAGCTCCTGAGAGAAAGATGGAATGTCTGAAGTTCATAAAGACCAATTTAGGGGCCGGCACTGTGGCATGGTGGGTAAAGCCGCCGCCTGCAGTGCCGGCGTCCCATATGGGCACCAAATGCCGGCTGCTCCACTTCTGATCCAGCTCTCTGCATGACTTGGGAAAGCAGTGGAAGATGGTCTAAGTGCTTGGGCCCCTGCACCCGTGTGGGAGACCAGGAAGAGGCTCCTGGCTCCTGGCTCCTGGCTCCTGGCTTCGGATCAGCTCAGCTTGCAGCCATTTGGGGGAGTGAGCCAGTGGATGGAAGACCTCTCTCTCTGCCTCTCCTTCTCCCTCTGTGTAACTCTGACTTTCCAATAAATCAATAAATAAATTTTTTAAAAGACTAATTTATTAAAGAAACTTTTACAGTAATATTAACATTTCATAATATCCTACAAAGGAGGGTATGAAAATATTTAAATGCTATGAAAATTACACCACTCTTTCTCCATCTTATTGATCCCCAAATAATATGAATGACAAACACATTAGTGAAGAAAAGCTTTGATACATACATAACATATTTCTATTTATTAAATTGATTTTTCAATGGTTGAAATACATTTCTTTTTACTGAAGAAAACCGGAAATGTGGCTTTAAACTTTTCAGAACATTTAAAACCGTCCATACCACGGCTGAATTCTTAATCCATCGACGTTCTGGAATGGGATTTCCAGCCAACAGCGTACAAGGCAGAGTGAGCTGCTGTCCCTCAACGACACTGGCCACAGACGGGCTGATTCCAATAAGCGGGGCGGCTGAATTAAGAGAGCACAGGCACTTTCAAAACCGGACTTCACCCACAAAACCCCAAGCTATTTCATAGACCAAGATGTCCTACTGATTATGCTGCGAAATGGAACTTATAGGCACAAACGTTTTCAATGAAAATGAATGTCAGTCTGAACGTAGAGACATAGAATCCTTCTAAGCGGAGGGACTGGCAAGAGAACAGACAACAGCACAAGCACCTGCAGCACGCGAGGCCAGAAACGCCGACTGATGCACGGCAAACGCACTCATCAACAGGAAGGCACAGGAAGGCAGGACTGGCAGGACTGGCAGGACCGTTCTGAGGGAACTACCAGCTTGAAAAATGGCAGACGGCAAGGAGTGCAGCAGGAAGGTGGCGGCTGCAGTATCTCCCGCAAACAAGGGGGGATGGACTCTCTTAGATAAAATGGTCAATATGAGACTGCATGTTTTTAGAAATCAATAAATTTAATATAAAATCAAAGCCCAAAAGAGTTTTACTTGGAAAATCTGAGCCTATGTAAACAAATGGAGACATAAGTAAAACATTACCAACGGGTTTAAAAATCACATTAAACATACTGTGACTCAAACAACGTACTAATGCAGAAATAGCCCTCAAAAGAATAGACACAGGAATATACACTTAGCATGTGATATGTGGGTATCTGAATTAGGAAAGAGAATATTCAATAAATGAATTCAACTGAATCAGTGTCTCACCATATGACATTTACAAAAATAACTCCATGTGAATGCAAATGATAAATGCCAGCAAGGTAACCAGAGGAGGTCTCCACCACTCGCTCACCTGCACAAGCACTTACACTTAGATGCAAATTAATTTACCTAAATCAACCTTCACTAGGCACTTTCGGCAGATGATCTCTGATCCAAAAATTCTGTGAACTATGAGGTGGGGTGGGGAGGGAAGGCTAGTCCAGTAACCAGGTATCCACCTGGTTTAACAGAAAAGGAACACAAGCAAGAGGAGCTGCAGTTACAGGATTGTGCTTCTGAAGCGTGCAGTGTCTGGACAAATATCTTACCAAGTCCTGTCACCGTGACTGTTGTCTGGGACTGAATCTTTCCAAACTGGTTTTCAGCTTCACAAATATAGGTGCCTTCATCACTTGCCCATAAGCCTAAAAGAACAACGCATTTATCCATTCAGTCCCCGCATGGAGCAAGAACTATGTACCTGGCCCAGCACTGAGCTCTGTGGACAGGAAGTGAGGGACTGCTTTACAGCACCTCCCACCCCAGCAGAGTACAGCCAGGTGAGCCACAATCAAACCACAGCGTGACAAAGGTCACAGCCGGGGTTTCACACCATGAGCGGTGGCAGCACGCGGATGGGGGTGATGCCAGCGGGGGTGATTTGGAGGTAACATTTGGGGTTCCATCAATGAGAGGGTGGGACAGAGAAGGGCAGGCCAGATCCACTGGGTTACAAAGGCAAAGTGTGTTCTGCTGAAAGAACAAAAAAGCTGCATCACCAGGGACGCCTGCACCACCCCCGGGCATTGGGAAGTGCAGAGGGAGGATTTTTTTTTTTGGTTGGGTTCAGTGACTGGGGGGTGAACTCGGGCAAAGTTAGAGGGGTGATGCTGGGGTCAGATTCATAAAAGGGACAGTGATGCCAAGCCCAGTAAGATTTTTTAAGGTCCAAATGGAAATTTAAACATTTGACAGTTTTGTTTATAATCACATGAACCTACAACCTAAGTCTGGCAAAGGAGAAGAAAGACAAAACTTTAGTGATAATTTTCTAGCATTCTAGAAAAACTGTTTTCTGAGCCAGCGCTGTGGCTTAGTGGGTTAAGCTGCTGCAAGCAGCACCAGCATCCACATGGGCACTGGTTCGATTCCCAGCTGCTCAACTTCTGATCCAGGTCCTTGCTAATGCACCCTGGGAAAGCAGTGGAGAATGGCCTGAGGGCTTGGGCCCCTGCACCCATGTGGGAGGCCTGGAAGAAGCTCCTGGTTCCTGGCTTCTGTCAGGCCCAGCTCCAGCCACTGTAGCAATTTGGCAATTGAACCAGTGGATAGATCTGTCTCTCTTTCTCTCTGTGACCCTGCCTTTCAAGTGAAAAATAAATAAATCTTAAAAAAAATCATTTTATACCCTGGAGTTTCTGAGTCCCCAGTTCCATACCCTCCTGTCAGCCTGTACTGCAGCTGCTGAATCTGACAGTTCTATACCACTGTGAACGCAAGCTGAACACGGCCAGCGCATTTACCTACCCAAGCAGGAATTATCTTGGCAGAAACTAGTTTCCCTTATTTTTCCTTGGTACTACATTTTGGATATCAAGGTAATTTTTGCTATTTGGTATCGCAAATACCCGGAATTTTTCAAGATGATAAAAGGGAATCAGGATAGTGGGGTGATCAGGGTGGAGAGTACTGGGTTAGGAGTTGAGAGGCAACGTCAGGGGAAGGAGACTAAAGAGGTGCACTGGTACCTTACAGAGTGCGGTTCCATCCTGTGAGTGACAGCGAAGGCAAGAGAAGATGTTAAATGAGTGAGTGATAGTTTTGTAAACATCTTACTGAAAGCAAGCAGTATACTCAATTGATAAGATACGAATGCATATATTTATACAAAATGTATTTCCTTGGACCTACTTAAAATAGAGAGAGCTCCTGTTCGAAGCTGGCTGATGGAGCTGACGGAAAGGGGTCTCGAGAAGATGGGCACGTTGTCTGATCTTCGCCATTTGATCTTTGGTTCAGGATAACCCTGAACGTAACAGGGTAACGTCACGTTCGAGCCAATTTCCACAGACACATCAGCAGGTTCTTGCATGAAAACTGGAGGTGCTGGAATACGTTAGAAAGCAACAGGAGGGTCACTGGTGTGGCACACGGCGCGTTAGCAGAAACTTTATTAAGCTGTCAACAGGTGGGACTTGAATCAAATCACTGGTCACGTGATACTGTAAACCTGCCTGCGTTTATTCCTGACGCAGAAACAGCACATGCTCCTTCTGCTCCATAAACGCAGAAGCACTGGGCACCTTAAACAAAGAGAATCCTTCATTTCAGGGCTTTGTTTCCAAATTTCTGCTACACTGCTCACACTGAAGACTTTCCTACAAATACGTTGGACTCGTAATGAGACACTTTTTACTTTCTTAAACCTTCGCCCTTTGAGTGAATTTTTAAATAGCCTTAATTTATACTGGAGTTCATTCTGCACTAGTCATTACCTAAGAGGCTATCAGAATTTACTCCTAAATCAATACCACATCACTGATTCTTATAAACTGCAGAATCAATAAAACAAATTAAAGTAACTTGGTAAAGGGACAATGGTGATCTTAGTGGAATTAATGGCTCAGACGTTATAAAAGTAAGGATAAGAATACTACAGATATCCACTTAATTCAGCTCATCACAGAAGCCAGGAAGGAGAGAGAGACATTCACCAGGGGCCACCATGGAAAGCACAGCAATGCGTTACAGGGACGATGCTCGCAACACGCCCCAGGGACTGGTGGGGAATAACACTGGAAGCAGCAGGTAAGGAGAAACCAAAGGACACCACCGCGGGCTGTGGATGAACCCCGCTCACGCAGGACTCTGGGAGAAGGCCGCTCAGGGAGGCCTCCTGGAGGAACACAAGGCTGCATCTCACTTAGAGAGGCCAGCAACACCACGCAGAGTCGGGGACCGTATCAAGCGCCTTCCATCAGCCATCCGGTGGAACCTCCACAGTGTCCCTGTGGGACAGGCGCTGTTTTCACTCTGATGGTCTAGAAGGACAACCTGAAACCGAGTCACACTATTGGGTTTCAGCAGGGCTTCAACGCTGGAGGCGGCATTAACATCCGAGTCACTTCAACTTCAGAGCCGCAGCTCTGTCATTCCAGGAACCAGCCCTTCTCGATGGGTCCTAGTAACTGCCCGCAGTCACACTGTCTAGCAGGCTCATCAAAGAACTGCAGAGGCCTCCTCTTGCCTTCTCATGGGTTTGCAGACCGCTGCAGCCTCATGCCCCAGCTCTCCCTGCACAGACCCTGCTCGCTGGGCCCTCGGAGTGTGAGAGTGCCATCCCCCTCAAATGTAACGCCTGCTGGCGAATGCTGACCATCCACTAAGCCAGCTCCAAAGACCTCCCTCCACAACACTGCCTCTTTCTTTTTTATTTATTTATTTATTATTTATTTATTTATTTTTTGACAGACAGAGTGGACAGTGAGAGAGAGAGACAGAGAAAAAGGTCTTCCTTTGCCGTTGGTTCACCCTCCAATGGCCGCCACGGCTGGTGCGCTGCTGCCGGCGCACCGCGCTGATCCGAAGCCAGGATCCAGGTGCTTTTCCTGGTCTCCATGGGGTGCAGGGCCCAAGCACTTGGGCCATCCTCCACTGCACTCCCTGGCCACAGCAGAGAGCTGGCCTGGAAGAGGGGCAACCGGGACAGAATCCGGCGCCCCGACCGGGACTAGAACCCGGTGTGCCGGCACTGCAAGGTGGAGGATTAGCCTAGTGAGCCACGGCGCCGGCCCAACACTGCCTCTTTCTTACAGGATGGGTGGGATTTCTCCCCTCCTGAAGTTTCAGAGAAAATGCTCTCCATCATTCTCACAGCAACCGCCACGTGCAACCTGCTCGACCCTCAAGTTGGTGCTTTGTCCTGAGAGCTTATATTTGCAATTCTATGCCTGTCTTTTATAGCAACTGACACAGTACTCGGCGTGTTCTGTCTGGCTACTGGACATTAGTGAAGAATTATTAAATGCTATGAAAACAGCAGCAACATTTCAGGCTGTGTATATTAGTGTGATGGTGACAGCCTGGACTTCGTGCATTTGAACTTTCACTCTGGAAAACACTTTGCAACCTCAGAAGCCCTTTTGTTTGTTTACTGAACCTAAACAAAGTGTATTAAGGCACCACAATTGAGCAGTATGTTTTTTTTCAAGTAGGCCAATGCTAAGGAGGCTAGGAGGGCAGATCTACTGTTGAGCCTGCAATTTTAAAAATATTTTATTTATTTATTTGAGAGGTGGAGTTACAGAGAGAGAGAGGGAGAGACAGATAGAGAGGACTTCCATCAGCTGGTTCACACCCCAGATGGCTGCAAAGGTCAGAGCTGGGCAGATCTGAAGCCAGGAGCTTCTTCCAGGTCTCCCACATGGGTGCAGGGGCCCACGCAATTGGACCATCTTCTACTGCTTTCCCAGGCCATAGCAGAGAGCTGGATCAGAAGAGGAGCAGCCAGGACACGAACCAGTGCCCACATGGGATGCCAGTGCTGCAGGTGGAGGCTTAGCCCACTACACCACAGCGTCAGCCCCACTTTTTTTTTTTTTTTAAGGAACTTGCATATCTGAGGTTAGGTTTCTCTCTTTTTTTTTATTTTTTGACAGGCAGAGTGGACAGTGAGAGAGAGAGACAGAGAGAAAGGTCTTCCTTTGCCGTTGGTTCACCCTCCAATGGCTGCTGCGGCTGGTGCACCGCGCTGATCCAATGGCAGGAGCCAGGTACTTCTCCTGGTCTCTCATGGGGTGCAGGGCCCAAGCACCTGGGCCATCCTCCACTGCACTCCCTGGCCACAGCAGAGAGCTGGCCTGGAAGAGGGGCAACCGGGACAGAATTCGGCGCCCCGACTGGGACTAGAACCCGGGGTGCCGGTGCCGCAAGGCGGAGGATTAGCCTAGTGAGCTGCAGCGCTGGCCGGTTAGGTTTCTCTTAATCCATCTATATGAGAATTTGACTTACAGAAATAATGGGTAAACAGAAATTTAAACTAATTTATAAACTAGTTCACTGCTTGGTTATTCTGTCTCTAACACTTAGTTACTTTTCTCTGGGGTGACAGCAGCCATTTATTCCAGAGCTGCTACATCTTTTCTGAAAAAACAGAGATGAAGTAAAACAATCTCCAACACAACATGACCAGGTGAACAAGGAAATGGGACAGGAAATAAACTCTAGAAGAGCAAAAAGAGAAGCAGAATCCTGAGGTCAGCCAGGGACTTGGAGGAAAATCCAATTTACTGACACATTAGAACACTGCCATTGGAGCCAGCGCTGTGGCACAGCAGATTAACACCCTGGCCTGAAGTGCCGGCATCTCATACGGGCGCCGGTTCGAGACCCGGCTGCTCCACTTCCTGTCCAGCTCTCTGCTGTGGCCTGGGAAAGCAGTGGGAGATGGCCCAAGTCCTTGGGCCCCTGCACCCGCATGGGAAGACCTGGAGGAGGCTCCTGGCTCTTGGCTTCGGATCGGCACAGCTCCAGCCATTGCGGCCAATTGGGGAGTGAGCCATCGGATGGAAGACTGACCGACCTCTCTCTCTCTCTCTCTGCCTCTCCTCTCTCTGTGTAACTCTGACTTTCAAGTAAAATAAATAAATCTTTAAAAAAAAAAAAAAAAGAACACAGCCGTCATGTACATTGAGACAAATTAGAATTTTCGAAACTAATAAGGCCACAGGAATAAAACCGCGTAAACAGAGCTCCAGCTGCGCCCACAAGGTCAAAGGGGAGAAAGGCCTGGCTGCTCGGGAAACAGCACCAGGTTCATGATGAGCACGCGCCTGGAGTCTATGCGCCGGCACCAGAGAGCAGGGCCGATGAGACTACCAGGCACTGACAGCACAGCCAGGACTGCCAGGGCGACAAGCAACCTTGGGAAAGGAAGCAAGACCGAACTGGGCCAAGAAGTCCTTTAAACACTTCCTCCCCGAGTGTGGCAACACACTCCACGTCAGTGGACGGTGAGCAGATCAGTGAGAGCGGGGAGGGCCCAGTGAGTGCGGTCAGCGCCGCCGCCCGTGTGCAGGAGGCCGGCCCCTCAGCGTTTACAGTGGCAGCTCCACTGCGGCTGCTTCTGAGAGCTTGGGAAAATCACTTCACCTCCTCCAGCCTCAGTTTCTCCACTGACCAAGAAGAGATGGCAACATTCCCCGTCTCACGCCGTTACAGGAGGCAATCTTAGTTATAGCACACAGTGATAGTTCAAATGTTAGTCATCATTAATCATAAACACTAAAGAGTGGACTTATTAAGTCTTCTTTCTCAAGCTTAATAATGTATCTATTGTTCATTTCAATCCCGGCTTTCTCTTGCAGTCGGTAATGTCAAGGTTTGACCCTTTTTCCTACCCAGAGAGCTGCCCAAGACCAATCCTACGGCACAGCTTTGTTCTCACAAAGAAAAGGAAGTGGCACACCCTATTTTGGCAACACAAAAATCACCAACAGATTGATCATCTTGCTCTAAAAATTATTCCATGAAATTATTCTAGTTGCTTAGTGACAATTACACACACAGACACACACAGACACGCAACTCCTTCGTGCGTTGCTCTAATATCCTCTTTTCTAAAATGACGTGTTGCTTTGGCTCTACCAAAACACAAAACATGAAACCACAGCCAAAGCCTCATGGCTTGGTGTGGTGCAGAATGCTACAGATTAAAGTTGTGCCAGTCCAACTTTTGTGTTTGATGCAGCCAATCCTCTTTCCCCTCAAACAACTTCACAAATCACTACCCCATTTTGCAAAAGATAGAAGGCATCAGTCACTTTCCCTGTTGACCTGAAATGTTCATCACTTAAAGCTCCGATAATGAGAGATAGGAAAAGGGGCACTACTACAAGAAGCGACATCTGAAGAACAGTATTAAGCAGTCTTTCTATTATTTTCATGATCCAATTGTTGATGTGAGGTAACAGGCCCACAAAAACAAGCTGAAAGCCCAAGTGACTATGATACAGATAAAAGCATGCTTTCCTTCTTAAATCATAAGCCACTCAAATTTATGACCAACAGTTCTGGAAAATAAATGTATAATTTATGCACTACTAAGTACAGCATTTAACTTGTATCAAGCCCTATCTAAAAAAAGTCAAGTTGAAGCAGTGATTTTTGTATTAAAAGCCCCATGTTTAATCTTATAATATATTACACTATTTATACTTAGATTACTTCTTATTCTCAAGACTCAAAGAATCAAAGGACCACTGAATCTGTGATGATCAGATGCATCCACCCACAGGGATCGCACTGAGCACGGG
Organism: Oryctolagus cuniculus; assembly: GCF_051225735.1. Lineage (NCBI taxonomy): Eukaryota > Metazoa > Chordata > Mammalia > Lagomorpha > Leporidae > Oryctolagus > Oryctolagus cuniculus. The sequence continues at coordinate 3,120,182 of NC_142879.1, read as the reverse complement.
ACAGCAGTGATGGCTGACCGGCGGGGTGTACCTGGGCGATGTCATCTCATTCCATCTTCCCAACCAGCCTGCACAGTCGCCACTACTCATGTCCCTGTTTTACTGATGAGGACAGTCAGCCAAGCCCCACCCAGAACATATTCTCCCAGCACCATATCAGCTCTGGGAAAGCCTGATTTGTAGCCCTTCTGCCTGTTAACAAGATCAGGATAACTCCGGCCATCACTAAGACTCTGACTGCTGGCTCTCGGCATTGACACCCTTCACATGCTACAGTGTCAGACCAGCTGTGTGAGGACAATCTCTAATGACCCGTGGTGAGCCACAACAAGAAGGGTCTCATGGTGGATGAGGACGCAGTCAAGGCATACCAGACACATGACTGCTGTTGACTTTAATCCTAAATCGTTTGGCAACTGTTAACAACAGTCCAGCGACCAGTCAGCAGATAACGAAGTTTACGTTAACGGTTCTATCAGGACGATTCTGGAACAGAGTTAAGAAAGCCTTTGTTTGAGGATTCGTCTGGGAGAGTGAAGATCTTGAAAACGAGCGAGGATAAAGTTCACTTCAGTTCACGGAACGAGGCATAAATACGAAACATTTGTTGGCATGTTCTCCTGATCCAACGCAAGTCACCCTGGCAGAGAGGCCTCACCCTTCCATGGTGCACCACGGGATGAAAGAGAGCCCTAACCCTTCCATGAACCACGGGATGAAAGAGGTCTCACCCTTCCATGGTGAACCACGGGATGAAAGAGAGGCCTCACCCTTCCATGGTGAACCATGGGATGAAAGAGAGGCCTCACCCTGCCAAGGTGCACCATGGGATGGAAGAGAGGCCTCACCCGGCCAAGGTGCACCATGGGATGAAAGAGAGCCCTCACCCTGCCAAGCTGCACCATGGGATGGAAGAGAGGCCTCACCCTGCCAAGGTGCACCATGGGATGAAAGAGAGGCCTCACCCTGCCAAGGTGCACCATGGGATGGAAGAGAGGCCTCACCCTGCCAAGGTGCACCATGGGATGAAAGAGAGGCCTCACCCTTCCATGGTGAACCACGGGATGAAAGAGAGCCCTAACCCTTCCATGGTGAACCATGGGATGAAAGAGAGCCCTCACCCTGCCAAGGTGCATCATGGGATGAAAGAGAGGCCTCACCCTGCCAAGGTGCACCATGGGATGGAAGAGAGGCCTCACCCTGCCAAGGTGCACCATGGGATGAAAGAGAGCCCTCACCCTGCCAAGGTGCACCATGGGATGGAAGACAGGCCTCACCCTGCCAAGGTGCACCATGGGATGAAAGAGAGGCCTCACCCTGCCAAGGTGCACCATGGGATGGAAGAGAGCCCTCACCCTGCCAAGGTGCACCATGGGATGGAAGAGAGCCCTCACCCGGCCAAGGTGCACCATGGGATGAAAGAGGCCTCACCCTGCCAAGCTGCACCACGGGATTGAAGAGAGGCCTCTGTGGGGAGCAACTCGGACTATACTGTTACTGGAATTAAGACTTATTCTATGCATCTGCTCTCCCACAATATGGCGCTGGGAGAGGAGAAAACAGCTTCTACACAGCTGCCTCCAGTTCAGCCAATAAACTGTAGGACTTGCTCCTGATTGGAGGAGAGCAGCGTACTCGGCATGTGGGCAGCCGAGTTGGGATTGGCAGAGGAGGACTATAAAGGAGGAGAGAGACAGCATGCACCAGGAACATCTAACGGGAACATCTAAGGGGAACACCTGTGCAGCCCCCGAGAGAGCCGGCCGGCGGTGTGCCGCTCCCCTGCGGAAGTGGGGAAAGTGGCAGGGGGAACTACCCTTCCACGGAGGTGGAAGGGTCGGTAGCCAACCCGGGAAGAACCAGCAGCAAACCCGGGGAGGGCCGAGCAGACGAAAGAACAGCGCAGGGTCCTGTGTCGTTCCTCCATGAAGAGGGGGAGCGACATAATGGTGCCGTGACTCGGATAGGAAACTTAGGAGGGAAGAAACGGGAAGAAATGGGAAAATATCGGAGAGAGAGACTAGCAAACAGCCTAGGGAAAAGCCGGACGAAAAAGGTGCCGGAAGAAGCTATTGAAAGCCTAGGCATAGACTCAGATACGGACTACGGGGGGAAGCTGGGAGAAATCTCTAAGGTTGAAAGCGAAAGTGAAAGCTAGAACAAACAGACTCGGATACGGACTGTGGGGAGAAGCCAGGAGAAATGAGGGAGGAATATTGTTGGAAGAAAACTTGGGGAAACATACCGGGTAGAGAAAAATGTTAGGGAAATTGAAGCCGCGGGGGGCAGGCCGAGGCGGAGACGAAAGCCACTTTGGGATTCTCAAGTTAGCCCGGGAATAAGGGGCGAAAAGTTAAAACCAGAAGCGGAAATGTAAGCCAGGTTGGAATCCGTCTGATTAGCCCGGGGAGCAAAGGACGGGAAGCCAAATCGTGGGGCGGCAACGTGAGCTGGGTTGAATTCGCCAGGTTAGCCCGGGGAACTTAGATTGAATGCTAGTGGTGGAGACGTAAGCTACGCTGTGTGACTCGCGGAGGCTGCCGCGCGCAGAGAGAGCGTGCGGGGCACAAGTAGATAGGGAACGCTGGGCTGGTGCGAGGCCGTGGTGCAGGCGCGAAGCCGGGAAGCCGCGCAGATGAGAGAGGCGCGGGCTGAAGCAGCTCAGAGCCAGGAAGCCGCAGGGATAAGAGAAACAGAAGTTTAAAAGTAAAATGAGAGAAATAGGAATGTTGGTAGACAGATGTAAAATGGGAGAGATAGGAATGCCCGGAGATATAGAGAAAAATAAAGCCTCCCCTCAACATGGCAATGAGAGAGCTTGGATTCGGTCTGCCTGATTAGGAAGGCGGTGAGCACCTGCGGGCGGCTAGCAGCTTATGCACCGCAGGTCACCGAAGACAGGCACGTTATTAACATCAATAGTCTCCCCACAATACCGCAATGAGAAGGCTTGGATTCGGTCTGCCTGATTAGTAAGGCGGTAAGCACCAGTAGGCAGCTCGACCAGAGTATGAGCTGCAGGTCACCGAAGATAGGCACGAATCAACACCAATAAGCCTCCCCACAATATGGCAATGAGAAGGCTTGGATTCGGTTTGCCTGATAGGGCTTGTAAGCACCTGCAGGCAGAGCAGAGCATGCGCTGCAGGGCACCGAACACAGGCACGCATCAGCGCCTAAAAACCTCCTCACAACATGGCGAAGAGAGGACCCGGATTCGGTTTGCCTGATTGATAGGACTTGTAAGAGCCTGCGGGCAACTCTAGCAAGTAGAGCAGTGTGTGCCGCGGGACACTGAAGACAGGTGAGTATCAACGCCAAAAAATAAAAAGAAAGGGGGATCTGTGGGGAGCAACTCGGACTAGACTAAGTTACTGGAATTAAGACTTATTCTATGCATCTGCTCTCCCACAATATGGCGCTGGGAGAGGAGAAAACAGCTTCTACACAGCTGCCTCCAGTTCAGCCAATAAACTGTAGGACTTGCTCCTGATTGGAGGAGAGCAGCGTACTTGGCGTGTGGGCAGCCGAGTTGGGATTGGCAGAGGAGGACTATAAAGGAGGAGAGAGACGGCATGCACCAGGAACATCTAAGGGGAACATCTAAAGGGAACATCTGAGCAGCCCCCGAGAGAGCCGGCCGGCGGTGTGCCGCTCCCCTGCGGAAGTGGGGAAAGTGGCAGGGGGAACCACCCTTCCATGGAGGTGGAAGGGACGGTAGCCAACCCGGGAAGAACCAGCAGCAAACCCGGGGAGGGCCGAGCAGACGAAAGAACAGCGCAGGGTCCTGTGTCGTTCCTCCATGAAGAGGGGGAGCGACAGGCCTCACCCTGCCAAGGTGCACCATGGGATGGAAGACAGGCCTCACCCTGCCAAGGTGCACCATGGGATGGAAGAGAGGCCTCACCCTGCCAAGGTGCACCATGGGATGGAAGAGAGGCCTCACCCGGCCAAGGTGCACCATGGGATGAAAGAGAGGCCTCACCCTTCCATGGTGCACCACGGGATGAAAGAGGCCTCACCCTGCCAAGGTACATCATGGGATGGAAGAGAGGCCTCACCCTGCCAAGGTGCACCATGGGATGAAAGAGAGGCCTCACCCGGCCAAGGTGCACCATGGGATGGAAGAGAGGCCTCACCCTGCCAAGGTGCACCATGGGATGGAAGAGAGGCCTCACCCTGCCAAGGTGCACCATGGGATGAAAGAGAGGCCTCACCCGGCCAAGGTGCACCATGGGATGGAAGAGAGGCCTCACCCTGCCAAGGTGCACCATGGGATGGAAGAGAGCCCTCACCCTGCCAAGGTGCACCATGGGATGGAAGAGAGGCCTCACCCGGCCAAGGTGTACCATGGGATGAAAGAGGCCTCACCCTGCCAAGGTGCACCACGGGATGGAAGAGAGGCCTCACCCTGCCAAGGTGCACCATGGGATGGAAGAGGCCTCACCCTGCCAAGGTGCACCACGGGATGGAAGAGAGGCCTCATCCTGCCAAGGTGCATCATGGGACGAAAGAGAGGCCTCACCCGGCCAAGGTGCACCATGGGATGAAAGAGAGGCCTCACCCGGCCAAGCTGCACCACGGGATGGAAGAGAGGCCTCACCCGGCCAAGGTGCACCATGGGATGAAAGAGAGGCCTCACCCGGCCAAGCTGCACCACGGGATGGAAGAGAGGCCTGACCCTGCCAAGGTGCACCACGCGATGAAACAGAGCCTGGAAAGTCTGGAAGCATGCAAGATGGCCAAGAAGGCCATAAGAAAGCAGAGAAGCACATGTGGCAATCTTGGATTCTCTACAAAATTTCAGAAGCGTGAGGGTGCCATTACCTTTCTCCTAGGAACAACTACTGAGGCTGTTTTCTCTCCTCCTCACAGCTAGAAAACTCTCAAGGAATGTTGGGTGAATCTCAAATGTCTGGGGAGGCTGGAGAGAGCACAACTGGCAATGGTTCAGGACTGCAATGTGGCACTCGGGGTGAGGGGACTTGAAAAGGTCTGTGGAAAGTGGAGTTACAAGATACATTTCTTTTGGTGTAATGCATTCTGAAATTCATGCCTAGCTTTTTCATAATCTGAACTTCCATCCGTGTTTTCAAGACCTACGATATGTGTGGATTTCAAAGCCTTTTACACCAAACTAAACTTATCTTTTAATTTAACTTTCCACAACCTTTTTGAAATACCAACATATGCTTTTTAAAGATAAGAATTCTGTACCCTACTTATTCAAGCATTACTGTATTTTATACCCTGCTGTCAGAATAAGAGGTTTCGTCCACATAGAGATTTCCAATCTCATTCCCAAGGTATTTCTTATAATAACCAACATTTAGTCACGGTTCACACACATCTTGCAGTGCTGTAGACAAATTCTATAGAGCCTTTGTGGTTATTTCCAGCTCTGCTGATTCTACCCCCAGGGCATAATCACCAAGAATGCACAGTGTTCCCCAGACAGCCCGGGGCCAACAAATCATCAATGATCCCATGAAGGAAAAATTCGGTTTATATCTTGTTTACAGAGCCATAATTTTCATCTAAAGACTTAAGTTAGTAGAGCTGAAATGTTCTACTTTAAGAGAAAAAACATGCATTTTTCTAACTTTGGTTAGAAAAGAGAAAACACTTTGGGCATGAAAATCATCATATACAAGTGAAATTACCATTTAATTAAATGCCACATTTTTTACATTCTTAAGAGACGGAAATATTTAAAATTAAGTCGCTGCTCTGTACAAAACCAGCTCTGCTTTGTTTCGTGTCTTAGCAGGCTATGTGGAAACAGTGCATGCGAGACAGGCAAGGGGGCAAGGAGGACCAGGACTCCCGCAGAACCCACGTGCCGTCGCCACACACATCCTGGGTCCTGCACAAGGCGACTGGTGCGCAGTAACTGCTGGTCAGTTTTTCAAAAAATCAGGCACAATCTGTTTCCTTGTTGCCATCAGCATCTCCACATCACAGACAAGGGGCAAAGCCTGAGCTCGGCGTCGGGATGTTAACACTCAGGGATCTGGTGGCAGAAGGGATGCTTCCTGATAGGGACATGCCAGCGCTGCTCCTGCCAGGGACACAGATGATGCCTGCGGCCTCAAGTCGGACCACACCAGGTGCCGGGGCCCTCGGCTGCCTTCTGTGTACGGACGCCAGGTGCCGGGGCCCTCGGCTGCCTTCTGTGTACGAACGCCAGGTGCTGGGACCCTCGGCTGCCTTCTGTGTACGAACGCCAGGTGCCGGGACCCTCGGCTGCCTTCTGTGTACTACCGCCAGGTGCCGGGACCCTCGGCTGCCTTCTGTGTACCATGGAGAGGATTGCAACAGTCTCCTCTTACGGTTGCCACACGCAGTTACTGTGCAAAAGCCTATAAAGGTTCCCGGCACAGAGCGTGGAAGGAGAAAGGACCTGGGAATAACACTACCGTGACTACGCTGACCGTCTCCAGTGTCTCCAGTGCTCACTCTGATTTTGCCCTTCTGACAAATAATCCTTCCAACTGGTTCAAAGCTACTGGACATGGGAGGACAGCAGGTCAGTTTCAAAACCGATCTGTGTATCAGGCCTGATGCTTACAGCCAACATCCAGTGTCATCCTGCCAGTGGCTCTTCCAGCATCGTTGACGGCAACACATGTGTAGTCGCCGGCATCCAGGTCTTGCGTTTCTTTAATCTTCAAAAGCCCCAAGGCAGGGTCAATGGCGAGGAATGTCGAGGGCCTCAACGCCAGATCTCCTAAGTGAAAACAAAGGGTGGGATGTTAAGCACCGAAGCAGCTGCATAGTTTACTCAGCTGTAGCCTTGGTTTCAAAACTGCTGCGTAAAGTTGACTGTAAAGTTATGAAATACAAGCATCTTGGCACAACATGGGTACTTTCGATAATCTAAAAGCTGCATTATGGACAAGCCTTTCCTGTTTACTGCTGGATATTCAGGGCGATCTCTGGCAGAGGCTGGCAGCAGTACTGACCACCAGGTCAGGAGGAAACAGACCGATTTCTACTTCCTTTGGAACACTGCATTTCTGGTAGCCCTGGAAATGCCCAGGAGACGAGTGTAGACTCGATGTAGCTAAGGACCAGGATTCAGGTTTTCTGAAGGCCCTCAGAGTTTTGTCTTAGAAGAGGTATAAGCTGCTGAGAGAATTCGGAGGATGCCTGGTAGGGAAGGGATGACAGCCAGCTGACGACAGCAGGGAAGACTTACGGGGAGGAGAGAGAACGAACAAGACGCTTCTGACAGAGGCCAGAGAGGTTCCGTTACAAATTCTCAGGACACCTCTACGAATTTCTATTTTGTTCATCAAAATTCCTGAATTGGGGGTGATGGGATTTTGGAGGGAACAGGTGGGGAATAAATGTGTGGGAGAGGACAGGATGGGGCAAGAGAGACCAGCGTGCCGAGGTTACCTGGACACACTGGGTCCCTCCGCGCCGCCACTCCCCCGGGGACCACGTCCCCCGGGAGGCAGACGATGCTCGGCACGGCAGGGCTGTCTCCGGGCGCACCTTCTCCCTGTGCTCCTGCCCAGGTGTCTCTTCCCCAGAGGGAAATCACCCCCAACAGCAGAAAAGCACAAGCAATGCCAGGCATGGGCTGCTTGGTGCCAGCTCAGCTCCCACCTCTTTCGGGTTTGCTTTTGTGAACGGAAATATCAAACACGTGAGGACCCTGGAATCTTCCAGAAGAACTGAGGACCATTGTTCTTAGAGCCTCACAGAGCTCCCAGATACCAGGTCTGAAAAGGAACTCCCTCAATCGTCATACGCCAGCTGTGCGTGCAGGGCCCAATGACCAGAGACCAGGCGGAGAGCGCCCAGGAGCTGTTAATTTTCTAGGGTCAGCAACCAGCAGACCAAGGGCAACAAACAGATACTTCTGGCTTTGTTTATATAATTTTCTGAGGAGGAGAAGTCAAAAGTGCTCTGAATTTAAAAACAACAAAAAAGACTGCATTAGCAATCAGCTGTCAATGCCAAAAAAAAGCAGTTTCCAGCTCTCCAATATGTAAAACCCCAATTATCCCGGTCAGCCTGCTACTACATACCATGCGAGAAGGAGAGACGCGCCTGAAGGCGTGTCCACGTGCCTCTGGGAAATTTTCATAAACAGAAGCAGATGATGTCGGCACAAACTCTCCTCCCAGCACGGGAGGTGCACTGTGACCTCGCTGCTCACCAAGTATGAGGTGTTGGGAATAAAATGCATTTAGATTTTCGGGATTTACTTCTCTATTATATGTCTTCTGCTCATCTCAGAGAACAGAGCAGGATGAAGAAAGACCTTTCTTGCCAGTAGCTTCTGTCCAACATAAACGTGTCAAAAAAGCAGCAATCATGGAAAAAAATAGGTTGGCAAATACTAATCCAATCAAGTTTGCATCTTGATCCCATCTTGACAGCCTCTCCTATTTTGATTGCTACTGATCAATCACCCACCAATTTACTGAGAAGCCACAGAGAAATTCAGGATCTTTCACATGGATCTGAAGAAATGATTACTTAGTTTTAGGTAAGATTATTCCACGCTAATTTGTTGTAGGGTTTAAAGATCACTGCCACACAGGAAAGTTCCCTTTTGTGAGTTTAAACGCCCTCCTGTCCTCCGTGGATGTCAGACTGACACATCGTTATCCTTAGCACACGAGCCATTCCAGTGTGGTTGATAATGACGCAGTTTCCAAAAACACTTGTCTCAGTACTCCTCTAGGACAGTCTTCAAAATTACTGTGGGCCCAAGGGATTTTTGTTTATGTAGACATTTATTTGCATTTAGCATTTCAGAAATCAAATTAAGAAATTTAAAACCATGCACATTAACATAATTACACTCATATATTTAAAAACAATGAGAATATTTCATGAAAAAACACTAAATTTTCCCAAACAAGAGAAATGCAGTGACAGAGTGGCACTGACTTGTGCTGTGTGACAGCAGACAGCCAAGCACTCTCACCGGCTTGTGAATTCCCTCTCTGGATCTCACTCGGACACAATGGGAGGGGAAAGGGCACAGGGCATCTCAGTGTTGTTAGGAAAACAGTCCTGAGCTCACGGAGTCCCTGGAAGAGCCGTGGGAGCACCCTGAGGTTCCAAATGGCATCTCAAGCACCACCAATCTCAATAAAGAAATCCAATCGCTTCACTATTTTACCACAAATATCCTTTCCTCAGGTTTCAACAATGTCCCTGATCTCCCTGGAACCCACTTCATGTTGCTCATTTCTAGAAATAAAACCTCCAAAATTCTGGAGAGCACCTGCACTTAGAAATTCCTTTTCTTTGATGGTCTTGATGGAACAGAGTTTATTACCTATATTGTTTTAAACACTTATTCCATTCGATCAAAACTGCTTGAGAAAAGTATGGAGAGGTTGTTATTCTTACGGTGGATGCAGGAACTTTTCTTCCTCACCCCATGGTGCCCACAAGGCAGGATTTTCCTAACCCTCCTGAGGTCCTGTCTCAGCTGCCCCCACCTGGCTGGGAAGGTAAGGTGGCCTGAGACTGGGTTCCAGTCAGCTGTGCCTGGTGACGAATGTTAGGGCCATCTTCCGGTGTGGCCCATCACATCCATGCACACACCCCACCTTAGGTGGTTCATACGTGGGCAGGAGAATGGGATGTCACCAAATGGACCCACTGACACGGGATGCTGATGGGTGAGTAATTCAGCTGGTAATTCTAGAATCCTCCACGTGATGGCTGCACGTTGTCTGTGGGATCGAGATGGGCGTGAAGACTAACCTTCTCAGGAGAGTAGCCCGGACAGGGGAGAATAAAAGACTTCCTATGCGACTCTGCTATAATATAGGCAGAAAAATGAGCACAATCCATTACTTTTATGGACTTGAATTTGCATTATAAACTACTGAATGACCCTTACAAATTACTGTCTCCATAACACATATTTTATGGCTATTTAATTATAATGTGAATTTGATGTTTCACTGACAATTCAAATATTTAAATATTGTTTTATGTTAACTGAAATAAGCCTCTCATGGAGCAAATCCAGAAATACTAGCTTATCAAGGACTAAAAACCTTAAACATGGAAAACCATGATAATGGCTTCATTTCCTGGCTTCCCTTCTTTATTACGTAAAAGTATGTTTTACATACAGCCCTTTGTCACCCCCCTCCTGTTCCCTAGGAGCTTGAACCAGAGGTGAATTCACAATTTTCTGATTATGACATCAACCTGTTGCTATGGGAATGTCTATGATTTAACAAGCAGACTCACAACAACAGTGCTGTGTACTTTTTAGCATTTTTCATCGGAAGATTTTGCAGTTTCTGAATAGTCCTGGCAACCTCCCTCTGAGGGGTCTGCAGGGCTGCTTCTTTTTCTCACACTTTGAAAGGAGCAAGCCGGACGCAGAAGCGGGGTTCTATACAGATATCTGCTGTCGGCTCCTGAGCCTGGACCGCCATCACTACGGCCAAGAGGCGAGCACTGTCACGTTACTGTGGCGTCACAGAGGTAGCAGCTTCCTCTCCCAAACACAGACAGATGGCTTCTATTCCTATACAGGCATCCAGCCGCACAAGAGGAAGCTGACCACGAGCGGCGTGTCTTTACTGCACATTTACAGCAAGCACAGCTGGGAATCCACTAAACATCTTAATGGTGAGAACCATCATCCTCAGGAAAAGGGAACTAGACTCAGTGAAGCTATTGTAAATGTTCACTGTGATTCTGGGAGAATTCTCTACAGGAAACAATCCTACACCAACAGAGAGAGTGCTCAGCGGGATTAGCGGGGGCAGTCCTCCCCGGCTTTGATTGTCATGGCCCTTTAATCCGCACCAGATGTCAAGTCCTGAAGTACAGAGAGCGAGATCCTGAACTAGCCTCTCTAGTGAGATCATAAACACATTTTATGGGGCTGCTAAGTCACACACCAAAGAAATCCTTCCTAAACACAAACCTAAGTGAACCAGACGCAGACATACTTGGGAAACCTACCTTTGAACCATGTCACCTGGGGCGGAGGGACGCCGGACGTTCTGCATTCCATGACCGTGGTGTCCCCTAGAGCGACCAAAAGCTCGCTCTGAACCACAAGCAACTTTGGGGCTTCTGAAAACACACACACACAGAGTCAGCATGTAGCACCACCCACAGGGGCCTGCGGATGTTCACCCAACAGTTAGAAGAACAGGGTCAGCATTTGGGAGCTTGTGGCTATTTCGGTGTTTATACACAAAGGCACCCTTTAATACACACGCGCACGGATGTGTGTGAAGAAGCGCAGCTTCTGCCAACAGTTTTTTCCCCACTCATCCTCATCACATTATTCTGTACTCTGTCTATTAGTTACCGCAAATCAGGGAAAACATTTGATACTTGTCTTTTTGGGACTGGCTTATTTCACTAAGCATAATGGTTTCCAGTTGTATTCACTTTATTGCAAAAGACAGGATTTCATTCTTTTTCATGGTTCAGTAGTATCCCATCATGTATATTACCACATTTTCTTTATCCAGTCATCGTTGGTGGAGGTCTGGGTTCATGCCATATCTCAGCTAGTGTGAACTGAGCTACAATGAACATGGGGCACCGTAACTCTTTCATGTGCTGATTTCATTTCCTCTGGGAAAACTCCCAGGAGTGGGGCAGCAGGGTCACATGCTAGATCTACTTTCAGATTTCTGAGGAATCTCCATACTGTCTTCCACAGTGGCTGTACTAGTTTTCAGTGTACCCAACAGTGCATTAGGGTACCTTTTCCCCCTACTTCCTCTCCAGCATTTATTGTTGTTTGATTTTTGGGTGACAGCCATTCTCCCTGGGGTAAGGCAAACCTCACTGCGGTTTTTATTTGTATTTCCTTTTTTTTTTTTTTTTTTTTTTTTTTTTTTTTTAATCTTTTATTTAATGAATATAAATTTCCAAAGTACGTCTCATGGATTACAATGGCTTTCCCCCCCATACCGTCCCTCCCACCCACCACCCTCCCCTTTCCCACTCCCTCTCCCCTTCCTTGATGGCTAATGATCCTGAGGATTTTTTCATGTGTCTGTTGGCCATCTGAATTTCACCCTTTGACAAAAATGGCTATTCATGATGTCCTTTGTCCAGTCCTTCACTGGATTGTGTGTTTTGTTGTTGTTGAGTTTTTGAACTCTTTATAGATTCTGGGTATTAATCCTTCATAAGTTACATGGTTTGCAAATATTTTCTCCCATTCTGTTGGCTGCCTCTTCATTTTGTTCAGTGCTTCCTCCGTGGTGCCTGTGAACGGTTTTAATTCAGTCATCCCCAAGCCTGAGCCCATCTTCCTTTCTAAGCATACTCACCACATGCCTTCTCCACTTCTTAACTGAAACCAATTCTTTCCAGGCTCTCAGTTCCATCCTTGGGTACTCTTGCTCCCTCCCTTACCTACACAGCCAAGCACAATTCTCTTGCCTTTATGTGGCTCTTTCACATGCCTGCCTCTCCAGGGCCTGGTCAGGGAATCTACGAAGACCAGCAGAGTGGCGAGTGGACCACTGACAGCCAGGCACTGAGCACAGGGAGCCTTTCTCCCTCCTTTATTCAGAAAGAACCTGCCCAACAGAAATATTCTACAGAACAGCTGCCACAAACCACACCTTCACTAAGTGTTTACACTACCATGAAAGGTGAACATATTCTATACAGTTTTGAAAATAAGTAGAACATACAAAGTGGGAGTTGTGATAAATAGAAGGGATGCAGAATTTACTAACTCGAAAGCGAAACACTGGAGAGGACAGATGAATCGTGGCAGGACAGACGTGTGCGCGTAGTCTGGACCCCCTTAATCTGGAGGTTTCCTTGATTTCAGTTAACTCATGAAGCTATTCACTTGTGGAACTTTTCACTTAAATGAATTACAACATTTGGTTTAATCAGCATGTTAACTAAATAATAAATTATACTATTATGCTTCACTATATTAATTTTTCAGAAGGTCCTTTGACATTGCTGATATGGTTTTCATTCTATTTTAATAGCCTTTTAAACTGATTATACTTGCCAATGTATCTGAGGGTGGAAGTCTGTTTATCCGTTCCAGCCGAATTACTTGCCAGGCAACTGTAGATCCCTGCGTCCTTGGGAACTGCGTTTCTGATGAGTAAGGTGCCATCAGAGGTCATCTTGTACCTACGAGCACCAAGCAGAAGTAAGCAAGCACACCCTGGCTCCCCTTCCAACGTTTCAGAGGTCTATTCCCGGTGCTGATGGCAGGCAGACCTCAAGGACGTCACCGTTTCGCAAGCGGAGACCTGATAGTAACAACAGAGATCACACACCTCACACCGGCCACATGACCATCGGTGCTCTACATTGACCATGTTTTTAATCTTCGTTAAAAACCCTATGAGTTAGACACCACTCGTCTGTTTCACAGAGGGGCGAAAATGTCACATAATGTGCCCAAGGCCAGAGACAGTAAATCCTACTGGACTCTGCACACAGGTGATCCAGCTTCACGCAGCCAACGGCCACATGAAATCGTTCCTCACGGAAACCTGCGGAGTGCACTGCGGTGCTGTGAGTGCTGTGAGCAGTCTGGGAACTACTCCACCTGCTCGCGCCAACCCAGGAACGGAAGCCTGGCGGCTCGAGACCCTGCTGCCTATGTTCCAGGCGTTTGTCCTGCTCTGAACAGGAAGGATTCAACATGACATACTTCTCGGTGGGGAAAGGCGAAGGTGGAACTGGTCACAGAGACTGCACCCCCTTACCCGAGCTACTGCTGTGCCCTGTGCCTCTGCCCCTCTGCTGTCAGATCCGGGACGGTGCCTTCCCTCAGTCTGTTAGAACTACAGGCTATTTTACCCATAGGAAGCTTATTATCCCAGTTCACCACTCAGATTAAACCAAGTGTTACAGTATCATGTCTGCAATTCATAGTAGTACAAAGCACTGGTCCTAGCGACTGAATTTATGTAAGCCTTAATAACCTCTCACTCTATAAATTCATCATTCACATATTTTTTTTCTTTGACATTTCCTACCTTGCTTAGAAAACCCTAGAGCCATGGGTCTCGGTCAAACTTCCCTGAATTTTAGGGATTGGGTCAGCCTAGTTTGGTCCATAAATTTCAACTTTTCTCACACAATAAAAGCAAAGAACAGGACACAACCCAGTACCTGTGAGAACCCATGATGAGCATGTCGTTGAAGGCCCAGCGGGTCCTGGGTCGGGGATACCCCGTCGCAGAGCACCTGATGGAGACCTCCGACCCTCCCGTGAAAGACTGATTCCTGGGCACCACGGTGACTCTGGGTCGCTCTGCGGACAAAAAGAAACCTGTCACGGAGCCCGTCTGCCTGGGTGTCAGGAGCTCCCTCTGCTAGCACATTCGCAGGTCTGCCACCACCACTCCTTTACTGCCTTTCTCCATGGATGGCCCCATCAGGACCGTGGCTCTACCCCAGCAGGCACGAAGCCAAGGGCCATGAGAACGAGAGAAGTGAACGCCTCAACAGTTACCCGACGGCTCCTGATGCCGCGTGTCTGTGTCTTCTCTGGTTACCACGAGGCCCCTACTTCATCTCGCCACTCGCTGGCCTCAGACGCGCTCTGCGCACTGAAGGCCAGCTCAGCATCCACGCAAGCCCTCTCACTCCCTCCAGACACCGAATGCAGGTTTGCAGCAACCACCTGCTGTGGTGCCGCCACCTGCTTTGATCACGCTGATCTTTCTTTTTCATTTATTAGATTGTTTGCTGAGGCCAAAGACCATGCCTTCCACATTCATCCATATTCCATTACATTCTACGACATTTAACATCCGCTGCATATCACGTTAGATAGAAAAGGCACTCAGAACTGCTGTGGACTGCAGGCCATTCCTCAATCCTGGCTCAGCTCTGACCTCGGTGTCTGCCAGCCCCTCTCAGGAGGTCACCACAGTTCACTGGATCCATCCCACAGAACCACGGGCCCTCAACTTAACAAGAAACCCCAACTATTCAAACTTTCTATTGCATTCCACAAGCACGGCAGGAAAAAGACTTTTTTGAAAATGAAACACTAAATCGGGAATTTATTGTCAAAAAGAAAACAATTCTCTGGGACAACCCTAATGCTGATCTACTTCATCTAATCAGTGGCATGTTTTCCATCTAGGAACCCATAGTAAGAATTAATCCTCAAAGATATCATCAAAGAAAAATGAAATAATCCTTTCAATATAAATACCCTCCTTTCAATAAATGAAAATAAATTCATTTCCAGTGTTTGAAAAAGACAGATTCCATGAACACAAACAGAAATAAATACATTCTCTCAACATCTGTTCTTTGCACAACTGTGATGTGCCAGGCACAGCACTGACTTGTAGGGATACACCATGAGCATGATAGCCACACTGAGTGTCATTTAATTGGGCTTTTATTATCAATGAAACTGAGAAAATCTATGGGGTCTTGACATATTCATGATATACCTTGATGGTGGTCTGCACACTGTGGCTTGGTTACAGCAGGAGACTCCACTCTGAGGAATCCCTGACCCTGACAAACATACAACAGGAACCGGAACGGCTGGATGGCAGAAACCATGCCACTAGGGGAGCCTAATTAGTGCCTAATTGCTAGCAGCAGCGCACAGTCGCCCCCTCTCCTTTTCCTGTTTACATTGTGTTTTTCAAATTAAGATCCAGTCTTTGAAGGGAACATTTGAAGGGTTTTCTGGCCTGTGGACTTGGGTGATAGCCTCATTATTTCAGGAATTCTCAGTGAACACAGGGCTAGAGAAATGAAACGTATGAGGTCAAGGGCAGACTGGCCGAGCTCAGTAAGTTCTCATGTGACTCCATCTGGAGTCCATCAAGCAGGGAAAGCCAAAGGACTGCACATGCTGTTGGGGTGTCGCGGACGATCTTCAGAGGAGGAAGGGGAAAACACTAACAGTTCTTTCTTTTCCTGTGGAATCTACTGAATACCCACATTTACACAGTCCCACCTTCCTAACACGAATGCTTCGCGTGCCTCACTCCTGTCGGCATGGCATTGCTTCAAAAATGCATGCAGCTCTCAGGAGTTCTGTTTAAACTTGGTGCTTTACAACAGAGTCTGCCAGAACTGGCCTGGCACCCAACCCAGCAAGAATCCCACTGGTAGGCTCTGGTTCAGATATCAAAGTGAAAAGCCAGTCAGTTACCCAGCCCAGGACGCAGAGAGCTAAGAGGGTACTGAGCACAGCCTGCACACAGGGCGCCACTTGGGGTCGTGAAGCCAGCCAAGTGAACACCCAGACGGGTGACGTCATCCCACAGAGGGAGAGGAGTCACCACTGCCCGGGACAGAATATTCCTGCTGCTGCTAAGAAAAATCGGAAAGGACATGAATAAACGGAGAAACAAAACTGAATTTCTGCCAAGTACCAGCTGAATGAAGATGGTCCAAATGAACTGACCTTTACTTAATTAAGTCAAACAAAAAGGTAATAGACCTCAACTGTTTGTAATTCCTGGTAAAAGCTCCTTTTGTTTTAATGGAGCAAGAACATGCAACAGAGGAACCACAGTCCAAGTCCGTCGATGACATGACATCATTTGCCCCCGAACATGAAAAAAAAATTACATTTGATTTACAAAGTTAAGCCTCATTTTTATAAGGGAATGAAACAGTGCTAACGACTAATTTTAGGGTTGGAAGAGAAGTAACCTATCGTTACTTGAGGTTTTCAATCTCATTTCACAACCACCACCACCATCACCAGTAACAACTTGCTTTTCACTAGCCAAAGCAATGGGATCATGGCACTCTAAGGTAAGGTGGCTTTAGTTCCTCATGCGAGAATGATGAGAGCAAACCACATGAGCTTTATGACTTCCTGCCAACGACTTAAAAGAATTATATAGACATGTATGAAGAATACAAAGTAAGCACTCCAAGACTTTGGTCTTAATCGACTATTAGGGATACATTAGGTAAAACAAACTGTAAGCAGCCATGAAAACTGCCAGCATTTTATCTACAAAGACCAGGCAGGGAAAATCTCATCCGACTCTTAGAAATTGCCAAAGCTATGCTCATACTCAGAGACATGGCTCCTGTCGGCTGGGAGCGACCTGCTGCTCTTGGGTGGAGATTCTCATCAACAAATTGATCAAAAGATGCTAACACTTTTAACTCAAGCAACGGTTTATAATATTTTTCATCATTGGTCCATTTGGAGTCCTTGGCCAAGCTTCTGTGTGCTTTCATTTTTTCACTCCACAAACGTTTATTGAGTATGTACTAGGTTTCAAACAATGTATGCCCTCAAGGAACAGGTTTATAAAAGTATGTTATGTAAAATTACAGCCACAACGTCTTAGCAGCCAGTTCACTGAAATAGGAAGGTGGGATACATTTACTGAGTGTCCATTATCTTCCAGCTATCTAACTCTTTTCCATAATAATCATGAAGTAACTGTTACTGCCATTTTAAAGATAAAGAAACTTAAGCTCAAAATGGTTAGTATGCCCAAAGTCACTTCAAGGTGGAGCTGGGATTCAAACTCACACCGTGCTGGCCACAGGAGGTCTATCCATGCCTCAATGGAGACATAACAGTACCTGGACTGCACAGGATTGTTGTAGATCAAATCAATATACAAGAAACACTTAGAACAGGGCCTGGCACACACACACATACTTTTTGCTATTAACATTCTATTATGCGGCCAGTGCTGTGGTGCAGCGGGTTAACACCCTGGCCCGAAGCACCGGCATCCCATATGGGCGCCGGCTGGAGTCCCAGTTGCTCTACTTCCAATCCAGCTCTCTGCTGTGGCCTGGGAAAGCAGTAAAAGATGGCTCAAGTCCTTGGGCCCCTGCACCCATGTGGGAGACCCGGAAGAAGCTCCTGGCTTCAGATGAGTACAGCTCTAGCCATTACAGCCAATTGGGGAGTGAACCAGCGGATAGAAGACCTCTCTGTCTCTCCTCTCTCTGTACAACTCTGACTTTCAAATAAATAAATAAACCTTTTAAAAAAACATTTTATTATATGGTAAAGTATGACAAAGAATGAAAAAAGTGAGTACTAAAGTATTTAAAATGCATCCTTGTATATGCACTACTTAGACATCCACAAATGGAACCTGAGCACAACTCACAGCTGCATAAATTATACACCCCATTTTAGCTGCCTCTTGGTGTATCTTACGAAATCCTAAAATTTCAGATGTTAAATGATCATTAAAGTTTGTTACAAAATTCAGTAAAAAACTATTATTTTTCCATGTTTTACTAGTGAGAAAAACCTACTAATACTTATGACATGTGGTACCCATTAAGGGACAGCTACAACTGTCTGATAAGCACATGGTTATGATACTATGAATTTCCCACTTAGTGACATGATTGTGGTCGTTAGAAACTGATTTCACAAAACATCTCAAGACACATTTCCTTTTTTTTAGTGCAATACCCCTCTGGTGACAAGGAACAATGAATGAAAGATATCCTCCCTCTCCTGAGCCCACAGAAAACAAATCAACGCCTGAAACCCCCACACAGGAGTAGCCCTAGGAAGAAAGGATGGCTCGTCCAGGCCCTTTGCCTTCCACGCTGCTGCAGTGGTCAAAGCAGGACTCCTGTGCAAACCCTGGGCCTTCAAAGCCCCCGAGGGAGGCAGCAGCTAGCAGAATCAACAGCTCCTTCTGTTGCAGATAAATGGGAGAAGTCTGTTCTAAACAAAACCTTTAACTCATATCAAGTCTAGAAGCAGCCCTCTTCACTTACTCTTTTACTTATAAATGACCAGTCCTAGCATCTGAAAATTTAGCAGCCAGCCGGTCATCCTAAAAGTGACACACTGCTTTGCTCTGTTTTATAAAAGTCTGCAAAACTCATTCAACATGGTATGCTTTCTAAAACTGGGTAAGCTGATTAAAATAATAGTTCAAAAATAACAACTCTACAAAACCAATCCCTGGAGTAAGGACAGTCTATTCAACAAATGGTGCTGGGAAAATTGGATTTCCACGTGCAGAATCATGAGGCAAGACCCCTACCTTTCACCTTACACAAAAATTCACTCAACATGGATTAAAGACCTAAATCTATGACCCGACACCACCAAATTATTAGAGAACACTGGAGAAACCCTGCAAGATATAGGTACTGGCAAAGACTTCTTGGAAAAGACCCCAGAAGCACAGGCAGTCAAAGCCAAAATTAACATTTGGGATTGCATCAAATTGAGAAGTTTCTGTACTGCAAAAGAAACAGTCAGGAAAGTGAAGAGGCAACCCACAGAATGGGAAAAAATATTTGCAAACTATGCAACAGATAAAGGGTTGATAACCAGAATCTACAAAGAAATCAAGAAACTCCACAACAACAAAACAAACAACCCACTTAAGAGATGGGCCAAGGACATCAACAGACATTTTTCAAAAGAGGAAATCCAAATGGCCAACAGACACATGAAAAAATGTTCAAGATCACTAGCAATCAGGGAAATGCAAATCAAAAGCACAATGAGGTTTCACCTCACCCCGGTTAGAATGGCTCACATTCAGAAATCTACCAACAACAGATGCTGGCGAGGATGTGGGGAAAAGGGGACACTAACCCACTGTTGGTGGGAATGCAAACGGCTAAGCCACTATGGAAGTCAGTCTGGAGATTCCTCAGAAACCTGAATATAACCCTACCGTTCGACCCAGCCATCCCACTCCTTGGAATTTACCCAAAGGAAATTAAATTGGCAAACAAAAAAGCTGTCTGCACATTAATGTTTATTGCAGCACAATTCACAATAGCCAAGACCTGGAACCAACCTAAATGCCCATCAACAGTAGACTGGATAAAGAAATTATGGGACATGTACTCTATAGAATACTATACAGCAGTCAAAAACAATGAAACCTGGTCATTTGCAACAAGATGGAGGAATCTGGAAAACATCATGCTGAGTGAAATAAGCCAGTCCCAAAGGGACAAATATCATATGTTCCCCCTGATCAGCGACAACTAACTGAGCACCAAAGGGGAAACCTGTTGAAGTGAAATGGACACTGTGAGAAACAGTGACTTGATCAGCCCTTGTCCTGACTGTTGATATACAATTTAATACTTTATGCCTTTTAGTATTTTTTTGGTTCTAGTTAATACTATTGGTTGAACTCTGTAATTAACACACAATTATTCTTAGGTGTTTAAATTTAACTGAAAAGTGATTCCTGTTAAATATAAGAGTGGGAATAAGAGAGGGAGGAGATGTACAGTTTGGGACATGCTCAATCGGACTTGCCCCAAATGATGGAGTCAGAAACGTGCCAGGGGATTCCAATATAATTCCATCAAGGTGGCATGTACCAATGCCATCTCACTAGTCCAAGTGATCAATTTCTGTTCACAATTCATCACACTGATAGGTCTAAGAGTCAAAGGGATCACAAAACAAGACTAGTGTCTGCTAATACTAACTGATAGAATAAAAAAGCAAGAGAACGATCCATCATGGGAAGCGGGATACACAGCAGACTCATAGAATGGCAGATGTCCTAAATAGCACTCTGGCCTCAGAATCAGCCCTTAAGACATTTGGATCTGGCTGAAGAGCCCTGAGAATATTTTAGGCATGGAAAGCCAAGACACTCTGGCAAAAAAAAAAAAAAAAAAAAAAAAAGCCTAAATGAAAGATCTCTGCGAGTGAGATCCCAGTGGAAAGAACAGGGCCATCAAAGAAGGAGGTACCTTTTTCTGAAGGGAGGAGAGAACTACCACTTTGACTATGACCCTGGCTGAATAAGATTGAAGTCAGCGAACTCAAAAGGCTTCCATAGCCTTGGCAACTCATGACTAGAGCCTAGGGAGATTACTGACACCATAAACAAGAGTGTCAAACGGTTAAGTCAACAACAGGAGTCACTGTGTACTTATTCCTCATGTGGGATCTGTCCTTAATGTGTTGTCCAATGTGAAGTAATGCTATAAGTAGTACTGAAACAGTATTTTACACTTTGTGTTTCTGTGTGGGTGCAAACTGATGAAATCTTTACTTAATATATACAATATATACTAAATCGATAATCTGTATATAAAGATAATTGAAAATGAATCTTGATGTGAATGGAATGGGAGGGGGGGCTGGAGATGGGAGAGGTGAGAGTGGCAGGGAAGTTATGGGGGGTGGGGGGGAAGCCACTGTAATCCATAAACTGTGCTTTGGAAATTTATATTTACTAAATAAAAGTTAAAAAAAATAAAACAAACAACTCTGTAAAGTTTTCAAAAGATAATTACCAGACTTTGTTATAAAAGATGGTTTTAAATGGAAGCAGTAATGTGCTGGCCCTCTGCTACAAGTGGAAAAGAAAGTGCTTCCCTGATGAAATCTAAAACTTGATCTGATTCAAATAAACCCTCTGAATTTTTTAATTATTTATTTATTGACAGGCAGAGTTAGACAGTGAGAGAGACAGACAGAGAGAAAGGTCTTCCTTTTTCCGTTGGTTCACCCCCCAAGTGGCCACTACGGCCGGCGCGTTGCGGCCAGCGTGCTTTGCTGATCCGAAGCCAGGAGCCAGGTGCTTCTCCTGGTCTCCTATGCAGGTGCAGGGCTCAAGCACCTGGGCCATCCTCCACTGCACTCCCAGGCCACATCAGAGAGCTGGACTGGAAGAGGAGCAACCAGGACAGAATCCAGTGCCCCAACTAGGACTAGAACCTGGGGTGCCAGCACCGCAGGTGGAGGATTAGCCTAGTGAGCCGCGGCACCAGCCAACCCTCTGTGTTTAACATGGAAATAAGAGAGGCCAGCATTGTGGCTCAGCAGATTGGCCTGCAATGCTGGCATACCACATGTGGACCCATTTGAATCGAGGCTGTTCCACTTCCAATCTTGCTCCCTACTGATGGTCCTTGGAAAGCAGCAGTCCTTGGGCTCCTGCACCCTGTGGGAGACCTGGATGATGTTCCAGGCTCCTGACTTTGGCCTGGCCCAGCTCTGGCCACTGCAGGTACCCAGGGAGTGAACTAGACGATGGAAGATCTCTGTCTCTTCCTATGTCTGTCTGTCTGTCTCTCCTTAACCTTTCAAATAAACACATTTAACAAAAGAAACATGGAAACAAAAAAAAAGATAAGGTTAGTGATACAAGCGATCACAGTGAAAACCTATATTCAACCAAATCAAACCTCCCAGTTAATTTTTATTTCTGAAAAAGTAATAGGAGCTGTTATATTTCCAAATACATTTTTCATTGTGGATAATGTATTTCCTGAAAACGTTAAAGGTCTTACACCAAGAAACGCTGTAAGAGAAACTGGAATAACATGAATAACATTTTAAGTTTAATTGCTCAAACTAGTTTCTGTTCAACTGGTCTTCCTGCAAAATGTATTCTATGGAATTTCTGAGCCTTCTCCTAAATACATATACTTCCTGAGAAAAAGCTAACTTCAAAAGGTTACTTACTATCACTGAGCTTCCTGACTGATTAGTAGCTGTATCTCACCCAAGAGATGTGTGACTACTGATTCTGGTCAGCCTATTTAGAACACACTGACACTGTTCTCAAAAGCAGGGCTTCCATTTCTGATTAGGGAGGTAACTCCTCCTAGCTCTGGTTCTAATGTTTACACACAAAACTTGCACCATGAGGCACGACAAAAGCTCACTAAGAATGACTTACCTGGACAAATGTGTTCACGCTTTTCCTTAACCATTAACTCCTAGAAATGGCAATGTGGATAGATGTTAACATTTTTAAGTTTTCCTGTGTTGGCTACAGAGTTCCTCATGAGTGGCCAGAGGATTCCTTCCAAACAACAAAGCATGAAAACTAAAAACAAACCAATCAAACAAGTAAACCAAAGCAAAACAAGTACCAACAGAGCCAGACATCAAGTGCCTGGGGAAGGCAGCCAGGGCCAGACATCCAAGGCTCTGGAAGCAAAGGCAGGACTTCCAAACTGTGTCTCTGCGGAGGGAACAGAAGACCTGGCACCACCTCTCCAGACAGCAGTCACTCCTGGAGGACAAGAAGGCTCAGGAGGTACGGTTGACCAAGGCAGTAGCTCTGGGCTTCCGGAAACCTCTGCTTTCGTTATTTCTGCCTCTCTTCTTTCTCCAGAAAAGACTAAAACTGCACTGTGCAGCACAGTAACCACGTGTATAATCCAATGTCTATTTAAATCCAATTTAAATTATGCAAAGCTAAATCAAGTTTCGAAAGAAGTCCCTTAGGTGGGTTGGCCGGAATTCAAGTGCCCAACGGTCGCATGTGGCTGGTGACTGCCATATGGGACATGCAGAACATTTCCACTATTGTAGAAAGTCTATAACCACTGTCTCTCAAACCTCACAGTTCACCACTTCAGGGATTTACCAGCAGGTGGTGCATTGGCAACAAAACACACAAACAAAATTCCATCTTAATAATTGTATGCTAGATTTACTCAAAAATTCCACACCAATACACCACTGTGGTTACGAAATTCAATAAAAAGGGCAATAGTTTCAGAGATATAAGATGATAAATGAAGGCTATATTTCATTTTAATGGAAGAACCATACTGGCAAGTGTGTACCAAAATCCCTTTTCTTTAAAGATCAATGATTTTTATTTTCCCAATGTATCTTATACAAATGTATATAGAGAGAACATTTGCTGCCTTCATGTCTATTTTAACTAATTCTTAAGGTTATTTATAGGCTAACACTGTTTCCTTCTAGTGCAATTTTTCCCTTTATTAACTAAAAAAAAATTATGGATTCAGGAGCTTGTTTAGTGGTAAACCAAAACAGGTTAAGACAAAACATATGATTAATAAGGATAATTCTGTAATTATCACACAGTTATTCTTAAGTGTTGAAAATTAACTGAAATGTGATCCCTGTTAAACATAAGAGAGGGAATAAGAGAGGGAAGAGATGTATAATTTGGGGCATGCTCGGGCTGACTTGCCCCAATTGGTAGAGTTGGAAACATACCAGGGGATTCCAATTCAATCCCATCAAGGTGGCATGTGCCAATGCCATCTCACTACTCCAAGTGATCAATTTCAGTTCACAATTGATCATAATGAAAGGACTAAGAGTCAAAGGGAGCACATAAACATGTCTAGTATCTGCTAACACCAACCGATAGAATAAATAAAGGGGAGAGTGATCCAACATGGGAAGTGAGATACTCAGCAGACTCATAGAATGGCGGATGTCCTAAATAGCACTCTGGCCTCAGAATCAGCCCTAAAGGCACTCGGATCTGGCTGAAAAGCCCATGAGAGTATTTCAGGCATGGAAAGCCAAGACACTCTGGCAAAAAGATCTCTGTGAGTGAGATCCCAGTGGAAAGAACAGGTCTTCAAAGAGGGAGGTGCCTTTCTCTGAAGGGAGGAGAGAACCTCCACTTTGTCTATGACCGTGTCTAAACAAGATAAGAGTTGGAGAACTCAAGGGGCTTCCATAGCCTTGGAAACTCATAACTGGTGCATAGGGAGATTACTGATGCCATAAACAGGAGTGTCAATTGGTAAAGTCAACAACAGGAGTCACTGTGCACTTACTCCTCATGTAGGATCTCTGTCCTTAACGTGCTGTACACTGAGGCTTAATGCTATAACGAGTACTCAAACAGTATATTTCACTTTGTGTTTCTATGGGGGTGCAAACGACTGAAATCTTTGCTTAATGTACACTAAACTGATCTTCTGTAAAAAAAAAAAAAAAAAAAAGAAAGAAAGAAAGAAAGAAATTATCAATTCCCAACTTGACTCTCACTGGGATTAAACATGACAATAGGTCTGATCTGATTTCATCATCATTTAAAAAAAATCATCTATTATTTTTCACTTTATGTTTCTGTGTGGGAGCAAACTGTTGAAATACTTACTTAAGGTATACTAAGCTGATCTTCTGTATATTAAGATAATCGAAAATGAATCTTGATGTGAATGGAAGGGGAGAGGGAGTGGGAAAGGGGAGGGTTGTGGGTGGGAGGGACGGTATGGGGGGAAAGCCATTGTAATCCATAAGTCGTACTTTGGAAATTTATATTCGTTAAATAAAAGATTAAAAAAAAAATAAGGATGGGGGGAATTTTTAAAGGTTTGCTCTTTCTCACTTAGAAAGTCTTCCACTAATGATGACTAGCACTGATTACTGCACAGCCTTTTCTTTTCTAACTCCCCTTTTAAGCAATTTCCCCAGACCACAACATTTCCAAATAGGAAAGGAAGACCAGAGTTTAGATTCCCATTCTCACGTGCTAAGCCATGACTGCTGCCATTTTGCTCACGGCATATTGGGAGACTCCTGAAGCAGAACAGATGTGTGCATTATCCCCTGATCCAGACAAACTGTAACAACATCTTTTTATTAGCAAATGCTGCTTACAGTACTCAAGGGATAATTTCACACAAATATGCAAGAATCAGGATCCAAAGCCTGTGCAAGTGGGGCTACATAGTACTTCCTGAAGGAAAGGCTTAAAAATCTGGCAGTTAACTTACAATGTTGCCAAACTCACTTGTCCCTTGGTTGTCTTATCAGAGAAGCATCTACAATGCAGTTAGAAGACAAGTGGTCTCGGGAATCCACTCCAGAGCTCGCGGTCTCCCGAGTCTAGCTGTTACTCCCTCCTCGGCTCCCCATTCCCTCCTCCAGCTTCCTCAGTGCCACTCTGATCCCTTTTTGTTTTAAAAGTAATTTATTTCAAAGGCAGAGACATACAGAGAGAAAGAGACAAAGAGCTCCCACCCGCTGTTTTCCTCCGTAAATGCTCGCCACAGCAGGACCGCGCCAGGCTAAAGCCAGGATCTGGGAACTCACTCCAGGTCTCCAATGTGGGTGGCAAGGACCCAATCACTTGAGCCATCGCCACTGCCTGGCAGTGTCCACCAGCAGAAAGCTGGAGTCAGGAGGCAGATGAGGGTATGGAAGCTAGGTACTCCAATACGGGAGACACACGCAAGCATCTTACCACCAGGCCAAACGCCTGCCTGGGTCCTGTGTCTCATTCCACTCTCTCAGATCACGCCTCTGACCTCTCCGCGCCCTACCCAGCCTACACGCCACAGAGCCTCATTTCAACCACCTTTTCCCCTGCTCACTTTGTCTTCCTGCTAAATCACTCCCACAACACCACAAACCCACACGATTGTTGAAATTGTACATGCAAAGGCTACTGAGCACAGCGGGGAAGAGGCAATCACCCCAGTGGGGCTGGCTCCCTCATCCCTGGGGGTCCCCTCCCAGGGAGCCCGGCCCCTACGCCCAGGCCTTCCTTCTCCCCGGGGAGCCCGGCCTGCACGCCCGCGCCTTCCTTCTCCCACGCCTTTGCACGAGTGCTTTTCTCACTCCTACCTGGCCCAAGACCGACTCACTTTGAACTGGACACTTCAGGTGATGTCCCCCTTTTTTTATTTTTTTTATTTTTTATTTATTTATTTATTTTTGACAGGCAGAGTGGACAGTGAGAGAGAGAGACAGAGAGAAAGGTCTTCCTTTGCCGTTGGTTCACCCTCCAATGGCCGCCACGGCTGGCGCGCTGCGGCCGGCGCACCGCGCTGATCCGATGGCAGGAGCCAGGTACTTATGGTGCAGGGCCCAAGGACTTGGGCCATCCTCCACTGCACTCCCGGGCCACAGCAGAGAGCTGGCCTGGAAGAGGGGCAACCGGGACAGAATCCGGCGCCCCGACCGGGACTAGAACCCGGTGTGCGCACTGCAAGGTGGAGGATTAGCCTAGTGAGCCGCGGCGCCAGCCTGAGGTGATGTCCCCTTTACACAGCTCCTCCCGAGGCAGGATCTCAAGCTTTGCAGAGCCACAGGCCCTGGCGTGGCTCCTCCCACGCTGTTCTGCAAACACTCTGGTTTTACTGTGACCCCCTTTACACCCTGGGGAGCGGGGTGCTGCTTTCCTCTCAGTGGCACCCTCAGCAAGGCGCTGATGCCAGACAGCCCATCAGTGAATGTACAAACCAAGAGCAAGTAAGACAGCAGCACAACCCTTTCTAGCGAAGGTCTGTTCCGAGCGCTTGGTGTACTCGGGCGTTTGGCCAGCTGCTCGGAGCGCTTGGTGTACTCCGGCGTTTGGCCAGCTGCTCGGAGCGCTTGGTGTACTCGGGCGTTTGGCCGGCTGCTCGGAGCGCTTGGTGTACTCGGGCGTTTGGCTTGATGCTCGGAGCGCTTGGTGTACTCGGGCATTTGGCCAGCTGCTCGGAGCGCTTGGTGTACTCGGGCGTTTGGCCGGCTGCTCGGAGCGCTTGGTGTACTCGGGCGTTTGGCTGGTTGCTCAGAGCGCTTGGTGTACTAGGGCATTTGGCCAGCTGCTCGGAGCGCTTGGTGTACTCGGGCGTTTGGCTGGTTGCTCAGAGTGCTTGGTGTACTCCGGCGTTTGGCCGGCTGCTCGGAGCGCTTGGTGTACCTGGGCGTTTGGCCGGCTGCTCGGAGCGCTTGGTGTACGTGGGCGTTTGGCCGGCTGCTCGGAGCGCTTGGTGTACCTGGGCGTTTGGCTGGTTGCTCAGAGCGCTTGGTGTACCTGGGCGTTTGGCCGGCTGCTCGGAGCGCTTGGTGTACCTGGGCGTTTGGCTGGTTGCTCAGAGCGCTTGGTGTACTCCGGTGTTTGGCCGGCTGCTCGGAGCGCTTGGTGTACTCCGGCGTTTGGCCGGCTGCTCTGAGCACTTGGTGTACCTGGGCGTTTGGCCGGCTGCTCGGAGCGCTTGGTGTACCTGGGCATTTGGCTGGTTGCTCAGAGCGCTTGGTGTACTCGGGCGTTTGGCTGGTTCCTCGGGGGGAAGCCCACCTGCCGCACGGTGTGACTGCGGTGGTCCCTCGGAGCGTAGAATGATCTCAGCAGCAGCATCGCCAGCCTCCAGCTCTGTGTGCTCATCAGCCGATGCACCTCCACAGCAAAGCCTGCTGTCAGCAAACGGGCCTACTTGGCAGCGTCAGCTCTAACTCAACTCTCATTTCTATATTCACCCAGCACACCTCTTCACCTTAGAAACAACAGGTTATTTAGGTTGTTTCCTGTACCATGAATACCTCATGTTCAGAAATAGTAGGTTGATTTTCAGTTGGACATAAATTTATAAATTATTAACTCAAGAAACAAATCAATGTTTAAGGGAAATGTGAGGCAAAAGGTTTTAGAACATACTGTTATATAAGCATGTTCCATACTTGCAAAAGTTCTTACGTCCGAACATCCTGCCCCTCATTCAGTCTTCCCAGACACGCACCGCATGCAACGCTGTGCGCTCCGTGTTCCATCAGGGACTGCCGACAGAACTGAGTAAAACGGCCCTGTCCCAGTGCAGCCTACAGCCGTGGCCACACCCTCTCTGCATGTCTGGGCAGCCTGGCTGCAGCGGTCTCTCCTCTGGCACACTGCTTGGCAGCTCCTGGACCAGAACTTACACTACAGAATTCACCAGACTGGCAGGATCTGTTCCGCTCTGTAAGACACCAGAGCAGAGGGGACGCAGAGCAACGGGGAATCAAAACTGCACAGGAATTTCTCCGAGGAACCATCACTCAGGATGCCTGGAGTTCCAGTTGGTTTACTTGTGAGACAAGGACCTGCATCCAACGTGCACCCCCCCCCCAAAGGAATTCCATACTCTCTCCTTTCTTCTCCATACTCAAGAACCCTTTATTTATTTTCTTCTTGCTTTTCTGTACCTGCCTGTTAACAGCATATACCACCAAACATCTCTGAACGCAGAACAGGCAAAGACCTCGCACAGACATGGGCACAGCCACTTGCTGGCTTCTAATTTTAGACAAATCACTAAGCCTAACTAACCACTATCTGACCACTAACCACTAACTTCACTTGGGCAAAACACAGATGCAGATAACATACTCTGATAAATAGAAAACATATATCTGGTTTTCTTAGTTCCTGGCAGAGTTCCTAAAGCCCCTTGGGATGGGTGTCAGCAGTGGTCAGAGTGTCTTATTTGTAGGCTGTGAAGGGACTGGGTGCTGTGGGACAGAAGCCGGGCACCAGAAGAGCAAGGCGTGGTCAGAAGAAGGGCCTGGCCCCTGACCTGAGCCAGGGGTGCAGACAGTCAGTCACCAAAGATGTGGGCAGCCAAGCCCACACAATGCAGCCTCTACACAGACCCTCCCCTGCAGGGCTCTGCTTCAGGGTCTGGAACACGCCCAGATGTCCTGCTGACCCTGTCATTGAGTGTCCCTGAGCTGTGCCTGTCAGAAGCAGAGCGGTTTTCCCTTCACTCACATACCGTGCAGCACGACAGCATGGCCCAGATGCGGGGGTACGTCCACATGCAGCAGCACATGTCAGCGGGGTTTGGTGCCACCTGAAAGGCTCTGCCGACCCCACAAGCTAGCCCCTCGCTTCAGACACCAACCCCAAGTCACAGTCTTCTACCCTCTGACCAACCAGCTAGAAGCTGGGTTCTCACAGCCCCTGCTCAGGTTCCACTAATTTGCTGGAAGAGCCACAGAACTGAGAAATGCAACTGACATGCAGGGATGATGGCACACCCTAACTCCACTGGGCCGCCAGCACCTGCTGCCCTCGGCCACCCTCCACGCCTCACCCCACCTCCTCATCTGTACCCTTCATGGACCCTCTATCCACAACAGGAGCAGTGAACTAAGTCAAGTGTCTCCCTGAGCTCTGGGAGCCACTCTAACAAACTAACAGCTCCCAGGGAGCAACCGGGGAAACCCGGACTTGCAGCCAGTCGGTCAGAAGTCCAGGAGGAGGCCTGGAACTTGGGACTGACACTGGAATCCTGTGCCATCTCGGGGTGCGTCCTTCACCTCCGGGCTCTGACGCTTGGCTCCAGGTGGTGTCAGAACTGAATCAAGTAACACCCAGCTGGTGTCCAGAGTTGGAGAGTTGGCTATCGGTTGGAAAAAGGTCCCACGTATTTGGTGTCAGAAGTGTGAGGAGGAACAGACCATCATCAATAACAAGAAAATTTGTGAGGACAACATAGTATACGCCAAGAACTCCCAATGCTTTTCAAACGTGAGCTGCTGTCTCCGAGTAACCCAGCGGTCGGGTGTACTGGCTGCCTCCTCACCCACTCTCTCTCACCCTGGAGACGGCTGCCCTGGGAGAGAGCACGCAGCCCTTCCCGAGCCATGACACTGCAGCAGTCAGCCTCTCCAACAGCTGGCCTCCTTCCTCTCAGCTCACTTAGTCACAAGGCTTGGCTTCCCAGCACTGTCACATGGCTGACTTCTGGCTGAAGAGGAAGATGCCTGTGGTGAGCAGTGCGGCTGTAACGATTCTCCTGCAGACTGCAGTGTTCATTCAGTTGTCCACATCCCTTTCTTTGCCTTCAGCAGTCTACGTTCAGTTCTCTGACCTCTCCTTGTATTTCTGTTGAAAGAGTATTTCTCATTTCTAGTTTTAGAGGGATACAATTCTTTCCATTTATAATTAAAGTACTTCAACATCCTTAAGGCACAAGATGCCTTGGGCAGAGGGCAAAAGAAAATCAAACACATGACACTCATTTTATTGCTTGCAACTGTAATGTGCTATTACAGAAACTTGTCCCTCACCACGGAGACAGGAGACTACATCTGACAGATCAATTTAGTGAATATTAAACTTTTCTTACATGAAAATAGAACTATCAACTGGAATTTCGCATTTACTCTTTTTTTAAAATATTTTGGTTCAAAAATGGATTTAGAGGGGTATGCACTGTGGCCCAGCAGGTTACACTGCTGCTTGGGATGCCCGAATCCAAGGAGGAGACAGAGAAGAGATCATCAGGCTGGGCCAGGCCAAAGTAGAGGAGATTCACCCAGGTCTCCCACATGGGTGGCAGAAGCCCAAGCATCTGGCCCATCTTCTGCTACATTCTCAGGCCACTAGCATGGAGCTAGATCAGGAGTAGAGTAGCCAGGGCATGACTGGTGCTCAGAAGGGACGCCAGCACTGCCAGCATCGCAGGCTTTATCTGCTATGCTAACACCAGCCCTGGGGCCAGCACGGTGGCGCAGCAGGTAAAGCCGCCGCCTGCAGGCCCGGTATCCCGAATGGGCGCCGCTTTGAGTTCTGGCTGCTCCACCTCCGATTTAACTTTCTGCTATGGCCTGGGAAAGCAGTAGATGGCTCCAGTCCTTGGGCCCCTGCACCTGTGTAGGAGACCTGGAAGAAGCTCCTGGCTCCTGGCTGCGGATTGGCTCAGCTCCGGCCGTTGCGGCTAACTGGGGAGTGAACCAGTGGATGTAAGACTTCTCTCTCTCTCTGCTTCTCCTTCTCTCTCTGTGTAACTCTTTCAAGTAAATAAATAAATCTTAAAAAAAAAAAAAAATCCCCCTCTCTCCCTCTCTTTTTTAAACAAAGGATTTAGAGTAGCTTTCCCCACAGTCTGGTCTCACAAAACTCTAATCCTCAGCTTTTCAGATACAAATTTTTGTACTGTCAAATGTTCTAACTTGACACTTTAATTGCTTTATGACATGCTTTAATTTACAAAGAACTCCCTGTAACAGATACCTGTCAGGTACCAAAGACATTTTCTAAATATGTAGAATAATTTCTGAGCGTTTACAGACAAGGAGGTGGGACAGTAAGAAACACTGCCCAGCCCAGCCCATCTCAACACGTAACTCTGCCTGGAAGCCAAGCGAGCTCTTCACGCAGTCTCAGCCTTCAGGTCGACGCCCGGCAGGTCCTTATCATTTTTAAGTTAATTTTATGCTCTCAAAATTGAAAACAAAAGTGTTCAGAGAAAGAAACATCATGGTAGGAAAATACATTTCCTATTAGCAAGGTTTCTAAAAAAAAAAAAAAAACCTTTCTGCTGGTGGATTTTGCGGACTGAAGCCGGCTCCAGCTGCAGCGTGAGTGGCTCAGCCATGTGCTGCAGGGTTCTTTGCTGATGCGGCCATGTTGAACAAAGACAAAAGAAACTGGCTAAGAAGCGGAACTGTATCTTTCTTCATACAAAAGGTGCTAGGCTCACTGGCACCCAGAAACACAGTGACCCCTGTACAAGCAAGATAAGCGGGATTCACTTCTAGATTATCGTGTAGGATAAGGAGGTTTAGTGTGGCCAGTGGTGTGCACAGCTGGTTAAGCTACCACCTGCGTGATGCCACCATCACATCTGAGTGTTGGTTTGAGCCTAGCTGCTCCACTTTCCATCCCTCTCCCTGCTAGTGCGCCTGGGAAGGCAGAAGACAGCCCGAGTGCCCGGGCCCCTGAATCTATGTGGGAGACCAGGATGGAGTTCTAGGCTCTTGGCTTAGGCTTGGCCCAGCTCCAGTTGTTGCGGCTATTTGGGGAGTGAACCAGTAGATGGAAGCTCTCTCTCTTTAATCAATAAATGTTAAAAAAAAAAAAAAAAACTCAACAATGGAACTATCTTTCAGAGCGAATGTAACAAGACAAGCAAAGTAAATACTACATGCAGTATATGAGAGCTAAAGTTAATAAGAAGTGACATCATGGATACTCTTAAGCATATTGTTTTATATCAAGTGGTAGTTTTCCCTAACATAGATTTATTTAAATAAGTCAAATTATTTTAAACAGTAAGTCTGTGGTACGTGCCGGCATCATTTCTCAGTTTTCTATACTTGAAAAGAACTCTTCCAACTCAGCTGGCAGTGTTGAAACTGATACCTCTATATCTAACTGAACTAGTGTCTGCTACCAATAAATTTTAGGTAGGCTTCTCTTCTTCAGGGCAAACTTCTTAGAACGAAGCTTTTTTTTTTTTTTTTAAGATTTTATTTATTTGAGAGGCAGAGTTACAGACAGAGAGAAGGAGGGAGGGAGAGGGAGAGAGAGAGGTCTTCCATCTGCTGGTTCATTCCCCAAATGACTGTAATGGCCAGAGTTGGGCTGATCAAAGCCAGGAGCTTCTTCCAGGTATCCACGTGGGTATAGAGAGGCCCAAGCCCCAAACACGTGGGTCATCCTCTGCTGCTTTCTCAGGCCATAAGCAGAGAGCTGGGTTGGAAGAGGAGCAGCCAGGACACTAATGACACCCATATGGGATGCCAGCGCCGAAGGTGGAGGCTAACCTCCTATGTCACAGTGCCAGGCCCCAGAACCAAGCTTTTCAGTAGTTCAGGGCATGTCACTGAAGCCTCACTCCACACTTCCATTACATAAATCAGGTCGAGTAAGTTTTCCAATAAACTGACAACTTAACCTAAGAACTGGTTTTATTGCAAGTACTGTCGCTTTCCACTTTAAGAGGCCTTCCTTGTGAATTTACTTGTTTAATTATTTCTTATTGTTAGGCTATCTTCTATTTTCTTATTTTGAAATTTTTTTTTTTTTTTTTTTTTTTTTTACAGGCAGAGTGGACAATGAGAGAGACAGAGAGAAAGGTCTTCCTTTTGCCGTTGGTTCACTCTCCAATGGCTGCCACGGCCGGCGCGCTGCGGCCGGCGCACTATGCTGATCCGAAGGCAGGAGCCAGGTGCTTCTCCTGGTCTCCCATGGGGTGCAGGGCCCAAGCACTTGGGCCATCCTCCACTGCACTCCCTGGCCACAGCAGAGAGCTGGCCTGGAAGAGGGGCAACAGGGACAGAATCCGGCACCCCGATGGGGACTAGGACCCGGTGTGCCGGCGTTGCTAGGTGGAGGATTAGCCTAGTGAGCCGCAGCGCTGGCCTTCTTATTTTAAATATAAAAGTGATAGAGCACATTCACAGGATATTTAGACAAAGAAAACATTACCCATACAAAATTCAAGCCTCCAACAAGATTAATGTGTGCATATAAAAGACTCTTAGACTATTTACACAAAGTTTTAAAACAATTAACCCTTATGAAGTAGTTTTGTTCAAGTATAAAAAAATAAGTAAAAGTCACATATAATTCCATTGCCCTCAAACAATCACAGTTTTACATATATTGACTTAGTTGTTTTTTGTTTTCTTCTTCTCTGTGGCTTCTGTTGGTGTGGGAAGCTGGATTGCTGCGTGTGGTAAACCGTGCTTTAGGGAATCCCCTTCTGAGGCGGTTCCTGTGTCTAACTGTTCCGCTATCTGCACTGAGGAAGTCTCTTAAGGATGATAAGCCCGTTCACTGTCTCCTGGCTCCTGAGCGTGGCCCATTCAAACAGCCTGGGTGCTGCGGTCGGCCCTGCTCCTGCAGGCTTTTCTAATGAGCTGGTAATGAGCCCAATGACAGTCACTGGGAGAATCACTGGTCCTTCATACCACAGCCTCTCCAATTCTGATTTCTTTTTTAAAAACTGTTTCTGACGTTACCTTGCATTTGCAATAAACCATTTGAAGATCGCCATATATTTGCTACGTTGCCTGAATCCCTGAGAGACAGACGGCTGAGAAATATCCTTTGCTAGCATTTCGTAAGAGATACAATTTACCTAGACTTTAAATTCTTGGATCGGGCCCTTTTGTTTTCAAACTGCACACATGCTCCCCTCTGCTGTACCAGCTAAGAGTTCTCACAAAGAGAAACCAGTCTTGGTGAACGCTGGGAGAAAAGAATTCACTGGAAACCTATTTTGTGAGGAGCAGAAGGATGTCAGAGAGGAGAGAAAGCCAGGCTGCTGCAATGACTGAAGGTGCAGGTGACGGGACATCTGAACCCCACGGTGCTGCTGAGAGCAAGGGCCAAAGTCCCTAGGAGAAGCTGGGCCTAGGCATGGGACCTGCTGGGAATTATCTGACCCTGTTCTCTGCTTCCCTCTAAGAGAAGGGACAACTCCCCTCATACACACTCCAAATCCGGGAAGTGAGTGGATTTCAAAAGCCAAAATGTAGCAAATATCTGTTGCAATTATCTTCCAAACTTTAGCACATCTGAGAAGTCTGGCACCAGTCTGATTTTAATCCCTGTTTACAACAAAACAGTTTGGTTGGCAAGTTGTGGGTTTTTTGTTTTGCTTTTGTTTTTTCCCCCTCTTAGGAGTAATCTGAAATTCCAGCCAGGACGTGTCTGCAGGTTTCTCCTGCCTTGACTTGTTAGATTTTTCTAGATCAGGGCAGTCTATTCTTCCTTTTCTCTCCAGGACGCTTTTCTTCCATTATATCTCTGACCACTTGTCTACTTTAGGTCTCTTCGTTTCTTAAACATCTATAAATCTTATAGTTCCATCTTCTGCTCTTAATTAGCACTTTTAAGAGAATCATATCATTCAGCTATTCACTCTTTACCCTGGGATTCGGAAGGACTTCTCAAGTCTAGGAACCACATCTCTGGTTTTACGTTGATGCAGTATAAATTCTGCTTTTTAGTGCCTCTAATTCAGACTTGCACTAGAAGGCTGTGTTTTAAACTCCATATCCTTTTTTTTTTTTTTTTTTTTTTTGCTTTAAAGATTTATTTATCTATTTATTGGAAAGACAGAAGAACAAGGGAGGGAGTGAAGAGGGAGGGAGAGACCAAGAGAGGAAGAGATCTTTCACCAGTTGTTTCACTCCCCAAATGGCCACAACAGCCAGGTCTGGGCCAGACTGAAGGCAGGGTCCAGGAACCCCGTCCCCATCTCCCATATGGGTATAAGGGCCCACTTATTTGGGCCATCATCCATGGCTTCCCCAGGCACACTGGCAGGGAGTGGATCAGAAGCGGAGCAGCCAGGACTCAAACTGGCCCTGCAGGATGGACACCTGGCGTGGAAGGCAGTGATTTCACCCACTGCCCATGGTGCTGCCCACCCACTGCCCTTATTCCTCCCACCACACTCGCTACCGTCCTTCGTCGTCGCTGGTTCTTGCCGTATAAACGCACACTTCTGATTAAAAGACATTCAGTCTTTCAGAAAGACGCTGGTGAAGCCATTTCGTTTTCGGTCTCCAGAATAAATTGCTTTCAAAGCATGCACGTCTTCAAGTCTCCCCTGCCTACCCTTGCTCCTTGTCCCCCTGCGACCCTTTGTTCCGCAGGATTCTCTCTCAGATCTTATGCTTTACTTCCCCTCTTCGTTTGTGTTGGTCATTTTCCGTTTATTCGCTGTAAACGGGGTGGCACCCTCCAGACTCAGGGTCCCCAAGCAGTCTGCACGCACCTGGCTGCAGGTGCCACTTCTATTCGAGCTGAGTGCGCGGCTTCTCGCCTCACTCTCACAAAGCTCTTGGAGCTGAGCCCTGATGCTCCACTCTGCTCCTTTTGTCTCCACACTCCCTCATAGACTCTCCCATCAGCATTTCTTTTCATTTGTAGAAACACATATCCTGGGTTACACACACCCTAGGTTGCAATTTCCTACCTGGGACCAGATTACATTGTCCATTTTCTGTCTTATTTTTCTAACTGGACAGTTGGAGCTACTAATGGTACAAGAAAATAAAATTATAGCTTCCTCAAAGAGTAGCTTTTTCTTCCTAGAGCAAACCAAAACAGCAGGACAAAGACACTTCCTGCTTCCGTGTGAACAGAAAGACCACAGTTAAGACTTCCATTCCATTGGTCTTGGACTATAAATATTTATATTGTATTCAAATAAGATCCTTATATATATATATATAATTACTACCAAATGTACCGTTATTAATTTCTACTAGTGTTTAGTATTATTCAGTTTTGTTTTGTTGAAGTCTTTATAGATATTTTACTGTCAGGTGAGGATAAGGTACAATATTATACACATGCTATTTAAGACCAGAAAATTCTTGCACATTCTATTTTGCAAAACTACCACAAAAAGCTTATAAAACATGAATTTTTAACACTAACAAGTGTACCAGAGAGAAAGTTTCCAGACACACCCAGGGAGGAACAGCAGTGTGGGGAGCAACCCGGACTAGACTAAGTTACTGGAATTAAGACTTATTCTATGCATCTGCTCTCCCACAATATGGTGCTGGGGAGGAGAAAACAGCTTCTACGCAGCTGCCTCTTGCCAACTTGAGTGATGACATCCAGGAGCTGATCCTGCTCCTGATTGCAGGAGAGCAGCGTGCTCGGCATGTGGGTAGCAGAGTTAGGATTGGCGGAGGAGGACTATAAAGGAGGAGAGAGACAACATGCACCAGGAACATCTAAGGGGAACATCTAAGGGGAACACCTGTGCAGCCCCCCGAGAGAGCCGGCCGGCGGTGTGCTGCTCCCCCGCGGAAGTGGGGAATGTGGCAGGGGGAACCGCCCTTCCACGGAGGTGGAAGGGACGGTAGCCAACCCGGGAAGAACCAGCAGCAAACCCGGGGAGGGCCGAGCAGACCAAAGAACAGCGCAGGGTCCTGTGTCGTTCCTCCACGAAGAGGGGGAGCGACACAGCAGCACAGATGAGGCTACGAACTGGGCTACTGACCTCCCTTTAACCAGGCAGACTCCTTCTCAATGGAGCATCCAAGTCATTATTTATCTTGTAAGTTTTCTAGAGAATTCTTTATGCCTGCTTTTAAAGGCAGCTAACTGTATAAAAACGAAATTAATTTGTGACTTAAGATGTGATGTCAGTAGTCTAAAAGCAAGCACCCGAGTCACTGTGAGCCTCTAGGTACAGCAACTTCCTCAGTACCCACAGTGTTCGATAGTGCATTCAACCATAGAATAATGCATTCAGATTGACACATCTGTCAATAACACAACAATGCTTACTTTTCACTGCATACTGTCATCAAGCCTAGGATATACCTTTCATTCTAGATTTAAAGCACCCTTTCCCAACAAGGTCACCTGGACAGGTTATGTCAGAAGGTCTCTGCGCATCTACTCGACTAGAGATCTCACACGCTCCGAGTAGCCACGTGCAGTCACGCTTTTCTGTATTTCTCTCTTATGCATCCCATAGCATTGCTAGGCTCTGAGTACGGTTTGTCCTTTGTGAAATCATGCTGAAGGCTGATGGCCACTGTGGTGGCACTGAGAGGGAAGGCCTTAAGAGGTGATTGGGTCACTGAAAGGGATTCACCCCTTCCTGGCTGCGGAGTGAGCTCCTGCTGGGCTGGACTAGCGACTGCTGCAGCGGGTTGTTAGGAAGCGAGGCTGTCCCTTGTGCTGTGTCTCCCAGCACGGGACACTGTCCTCTGCCTTCCTGAGGGCAGAACTGCAGCAGGCGCCAGCCTCGTGCTCTCACACTCGCAGCCTCCAGAGCCATGAACCCAAAGAAACCTGTTTCCTTTACAGATTCCCCCACCTCTGAGGTTCTGCTAACAGCAACAGGAGGCAGACTAAGACAAACGTCGAACCTCGGCCCTTTCTGAAATCACTGGATAGTAACGGCTCTACTTCACCAGCAA
Organism: Oryctolagus cuniculus; assembly: GCF_051225735.1. NCBI lineage: Eukaryota > Metazoa > Chordata > Mammalia > Lagomorpha > Leporidae > Oryctolagus > Oryctolagus cuniculus. Next base: position 3,082,081 of record NC_142879.1, on the reverse strand, counting down.
GACGACGGCCAAGGGCTCCCCTACGTTACACACATCTTCAGAACAGAGTCACACGCTGTCTTCAGGAAATGTCTGTGGGACAGAGAAGTCCGCTGAATGCAGATTCCCAGGCCCCGCGTCAGCCACATGGAAACAGAACCTCTGCATGTGGGTTTAGAAGTCTGCTTTATGGAAAACAAACTCCTTGGATAATTCTTTACCATGAGAGTGTGGGAATCTTGGCTCTCATGCACGGAATAGAAAATGGATGAACTAAAATGTTAACTTGGGGAAACAAGGAAAGCTCCAATTTTATTTTACAATCCCATTTTAAGGGACTTCCAGTAAGGCACCTACATTAAATTCCAGAAGTCCTTCAGCATGTATCCGAAACGACTAAATTGGTAAAAATGGCTCCAGAGGGCTCGTGGCCCAAGTTGCCAGCTGGATTGCAGCAAATGACCGAGACGGTTGACCACGTGCAAAAGGAGTGAACCATTTACAAGCGCAGAACCTCCGAGAGCTCTCACCAGCTCAATTAACAAAGACACACCTTCAGATTACGGAGAGCACAGATCTTGACTGCCAGGCAGAAAACCATCATCAGACAGCAACGATTTTGTTAATTTGCACAGTGGCTTCAATTTTCTCTCAGTAGAAACATTCTAAGAGCCACCCTGGAAACTCAGTGGGCACTCTCTGGGATAACTTTGCTAAAAGAAAAAAATTATCTGAGCGTATCACTGCAGCCATGGTGTAACACGGTCTCTCATATCATCACCAACTAACCAGATCCAGTTCTGAGGTGGGGCTCTGAAATCAAATACGCTGCGGAGGCAGCATCCACACCTGCCAGCCAGCAGCGGGCACTGCCAACAGGAACTGTCCACTCCATTAAGACTGGCAGCTGGTCTACAGACACTTACCAGAAAGCCTTCATTCGCTGACCCCGAATTGTACAAGGGCACTCCACAAAGTCTGCAGGATGTGGAATTAAAATTCACTTTGATACAAAAATTTTTAAATTCATCATTTTTCCATAACACATATTTCCCATGAGCTTTTGGAAAGCTTCTCATAAATGACAGAACTTCAAAAAGTTCATGGAAAATGGAATTAAAGCATGCTTATGTTAGTGGGAAAAAGAAATCCATACAGGGGGTCTTCAAAATATATCGTGGAAAATGTATATTTTGAAAAACCATGCATGGATTTCAAAAATAAACCTACCTTTCCATCCCATTTCCACAAGCACACGTGTGTGTGTGTGTGTGTGTGTGTGTGTAATCAATAGCTACTGAACCACACAACTAATATTATTTGCTTTCAGCTATCTGCACATTTAGTCTAGGAAGAGATAATTCAAGACCACCTTATCATTAGCTTATTTTCAATATATAGCTTTTTAAGAAATAAGGTAGAACAACTCTAAGTTTCAATAAAATTTCATTGAGATGAGAAGTATTTTAAACTTTTTAAAATATTAGCAAAAATTATTAAAGTTAAAAGTTTAAAGTCAATCAGCCACTATGCAAATATAGTGATTAAATTAAGGGGGCTTTTCATCAATTAGTAAAACAGGTATAGTGGTTCTTTTTAAAGCTATATGCTAGTCTGGAGAATTTTAAGCTATTACATCACCAGAGACACTGTTTATTTTCTCTTAAAATTGACCTCTTCCACTGGTAGGATGAGCCGTGACTGTGATAAAGTTGCCATTAGTAACATTTTAGTTTCTGGCTTAGGCAGCGGCATGCTGTCATTCCATGTCACGGTCTGGGTGGGGACTGTCTCTCTCAGATGGCCAGCCTGCGAACGCAGGAAGAATTATGGTTCAGAAGTTGCCGTAAGCACAGTACCTTGCACCGTGAGGACAACTGAAGCAGCGGCTGATCCACCGGCGCTGGAAGCTGTGCAGTGGTACTCGCCAGCATCGCTGAATTTCACACCCGCCAGCTCCAGCGAGAGGTTAGCCAAGGTGCTGGCTCGGGCTGGCTCTGCCAGCCTGGCATCTCGGCCATTCCTCTGCCAGGTTAGGTTGAAATCCGCCACACTGCTGACGAGACACGTCAGAACTGCTCTCTCTCCAGGAGCGGCTGTGACGTTAGCGGGCACGTGGATGACTGGCGGGGGCTCTGTGAAATCAAAAGGTTCAGATCAGGAGACGTGAGAGCCGTTCTGCTCACTCACAGATGCGGTTAACAAACCACATGAGCTTGTATTCAGTGCCTAGCAGGAAGGGTGCAGTACAGCAGAACTGACTAATACAGTGCCTACGACCGCCCCGAAGGATCTGATTAAAACACACTCTGGGGCCAGCGCTGTGGCGTAGTGGATAAAGCTGCTGCCTGCAGTGTCGGCGTCCCATATGGGTGCTGGTTCAAGTCCTGGCTGTTCCACTTCCAATCCAGTTCCCTGCTATGGTCTGGGAAGGCAGAACATGGCCCACGTCCTTGGGTCCCTGCACCCTCATAGGAGACTGGCTCTTGGCTCTGGATAGGCCCAGCTCTGGCCATCACAGCCAAATGGGGAGTGAACCAGTGGATGGAAGACCCCTCTCCCCTCTCCCCTCTCCCGTCTCCCCTCTCCCCTCTCCTTCTCCTTCTCTGTGTAACTCTGACTCTCAAATAATAAAAACACACACTCTGGGGCTGGTGTTGTGGAGCATCAGGTAAAGCTGCCACCTGCGAAGTGGGCATAGGAGCACGGGTTCGAGTCCCAGCTGCTCTACTTCTAATCCAGCTCCCTGCTAATGGCCTGGGAAAAGCAGTAGAAGATGACCCAAGTGTTTGGGGCCCTGATGCCCATGTGGGAGACCCAGATGAAGCTCTTGGCTTTTGCCTGGCCCAGCATTGGCCACTGCGGCCATGTCCTTGAAAAAACAGATGGAATACCTCCCTTCACCCCTTTCAAAAAAAATTTTAAAAAACCAAAAACACTTGAAAAAGTTGTACACATTTACAAACCAAAGTATATGAAATTCCAAACCTGTCCACTATAGACATCAGCATAAAAGGCAAAAGCAAGCCTTTTTCTTTAAAATAAATAAAGTGTTTTTTTCTTTAAAATAAAGAGTGGCAGCCATGGCCAACGTGACGACACCGACTTTAGTGGGAGTTAGTGTCTTAGGGAGAAGACGCGGCACAACCGTAGACTGAGACAGACACGAGAACACATCGCTGCGAGACTGTCAAGCAAACAGCAGGGGTAGAACTTTAATAAAACCATGCACATAGAGCCACGTACACAGAAGGTGCTGAACACTGCATGCATGTTTTAGATTTGTTTGAGAACCAGCTGCTAATTAGATGTTTAACCAGCATTCTGGAGAGAACCGCATGCTGCTTGGTTAGTTAAGCGATGAATGTGCTAAATGCTCTAAAATGGTCTCCTGTCGCAATACATTTCAATGACACAGCAACACACGCGAAGGCGGGCTCCGCCAGCTGGAGACCGTGCATGCTTTACACTGAGTGTCAACGTGTGTCAGGTAGGCAAGATCCAACTTCTCCTTGTGCTGTCTACAACTGCACATCAAGACAGATGAACATGGGCTGGCTTAAAGACGGGAAGCACCGCCAAAACCAGGCTCGTTCTGAGGGACAGAAATGTATTTCCCTATTTTCTGCTACATTTACCCTGTTTTTCAAGCTTTTTCTACAGAGTATACATTGCTTTAAGTTATAAAAAAATAGTTGCTTTTAACACTGTGCCATTTTACAATCTCCTGAAAACTTCTGATGAATGCAGTGGACAGAGAGCATGACAAGGTTAGAGGGCTTGGGCTGGAGTCTGGCTAGCGTGACACACAGAATACAGCACACTTCGTTAAATTTGAACTTCAGACACATATCAAGTTGATATTTTGGTATACATTTGTCTCATGCAATATACATGAAATTCAGATTTCACTGGGCATCAGTGTTCTTGTTTGCCAATCCGGCAATCCTAAGCTGCACAGTTCTACATCAGCCTAGCTGTGTGACTTCAGCTAAGCCTGTTTTCTAATCTGAGCAGCTCTGTGGCCCCTCGAAGCTAACCTGCTGAGGGCTGGGCCTCCTCTGTGCAGCCCTGGCCCAAGGACCATCGAACGGACGACAAAGGCCCGGCCCTCCTGCTCCCATGCAGACAGCCTCAGCTCCACAGCCTTCAGAGGAACAGCTGGGGTCTGGCTGCAGCTGCACCACGGCCAAGTCCTTGCACTGCCCTCCCCTCCCTTCCCCTATTCACTGCTTGCCCCCAGAGAACCCCATGGGACCTCTCTAGCATGCAACCTCTGAGTAACTTCATCTTCAAATATAAAATAAAATAAATACCCACTTTCTAAAAACATACACAGGCAGATGAGATTTGAAATGGCGACATATAATACCACCAGTGCATAAACACCGGAGGCAGTGACTATCACACACACTGCGGTATTTATGCATCTGTGAATAAATCTGGTGGGGATGGGGCACAAAGAGGGAGAATTACAGCCATTTGTAAAGGAAGCCAAGAACGCCAGCAACAGCCTCATCCTGGGACTGTAGGGGGCAGCCATTCCTGGGTGACAGCATGAGTGAGGCCAGGTTAGGGAGCAGGTATGACAAGCAGAGGCCTGTGGCGGTACGGAAGGGTCCCTGGACAAGGAGCCACGGGGCCAGGAAGCTAGTTAGCTGCTACCCACCCGACCATACATGGCTCCCTTGCTTGTGACGGGCTTCTGTTGCTTTAACTAAAAAATGACAACGTGGTGCATGGCCACTTCCAAGTCTCATTGTGTTCTAAAAGAATATCCCACAACCACTGACGTGCCTTTAATGAGTTTTCTACATTTAGGATTTTGCGCAAGCCTAGAATTTTAAGAATGTATATGTTTTGGGTAAGGAACACTGTTCATACAGAAATTTGGCAGAAAAAAATCAATAAAAATTTGTAATAGCGTTGAGCTAAACTACTAAATTTCAATTGAATAGAGTGAGTTTTTCAAGTGTCTGTAATTTATTCATCAGGTTCTGTGTATTAACACTTAGCAGGAAGAGAGGCACAGGGCCTTCAACCACCATGTTGCATTAAAAACCATCAATAGCCAACAGCTCGAATAAACTGAAAATCCTTACATGTGTCCACTGGAAGAAAGTTCTGGGGGAAAAAAAAACAAAACCCCGAGGTACCATCATATTGGTAGAACTTTAGCTGTGTTTTAAACTGCTCTCAGGAGCTCTCCAACTTCGTGAAATAAAGCAACGCCCACAGTGACACAAGAATACCACTCTCCCCCAAGGCCCTGTTTGCCACAGCTGAGACCTGACTGTGAATTCAAACCTGACCCCTGACCCCTGTCGGCTGGTGAACAGGTACAAGGCGGGACTGAAGGCTGATGCCGGGCAACAGCGAACCCCAAAGGAAAGGCGTCTATTGCCACGGTCATTTCCATCACCATGAACGCTCTGCCCCTTCTCCTTCTTCCCTGAACCAAGGGAAAGCATTCCCACAAGCAGGCTTGGGCGGGGTACCACGTCCTGCAGAGAGCACCGCGGGCCAGCCCAGGCTGCCTGGCACAGTATGGCATGTGGAGAACAGGCAGACAGAAGCTGCTGGCACACGGAGCCAGATGCAGGGCAGTCGCTCCCCTGTAGTTCTGCAGGGCGTCTGAATCAGCTCGCTGGGCCTCCTTCCCTGCGGTCCTTCTCCTCATTAACACTGCTGGGAAAACATGCAAGTGCCTGAATGTGTGTGAGGAATGCTGAGAGAACGCCAGTGCTTTTCCTAATTACTGAAGATGAAACAATGAAAGTTGTGCGATGCATGTCAACTTGCTAAACTGTTTCAGAAGGCAAGTTTTATTTTCCTGAGAATAAGAGCATACAAATAGTTCTACTGCAAGAACAACACGCTCGCCTGGCTTAACAGGCCTGCTTTAAATTCAGCTTGGACTGACGGTTAACACACAAAACAAACCCTGGCCTTTTGAACTGTGCTCTCATCAAAAGTTGCTCTTGCCTTAAATTTGCCTCGAGAAAAGGCACATCAATACGAAAAGCAAAGAGAGATGCTGCCGTCGATTCAGCAGCAGTGCAGCTCAGGTCAGGGTAGGCTGCTACTAAACACAGCAACAGCGGCCACAGGCAGGTCGAAAATAATCTGTTCAAAATGAATTAGCTGACAAATTATAAATACGTGCTGAGTTAAGCGGCTTAATCCTGGTCACTGACGAAGTATCTTCTTTTTTGCCTAAGAATTCTGGGAGGAAAAAAACTACTTCACCTTATAAAATAGTATAAAAAAGTACTTCATCTTATAAAATAATACGAACCTTGACCCACCCCCATTCGTAGGAAAAACACTTTCTGAATGTGAAATAATTAGCATCATTGTGCCCTTCTTAGAACCAGTCCTGCAGCCTCTGAGGCCTTGCGTGCCCAGGACGGGATGGCTTCCGCTGTCGCCTTCAATTTAGGCATCAGAATCCCTCCAAGGCAGAGCTCGGTTCATTATGAATACGGAAGAGGGAAGGGAAAGTCCAACACTGTGGTTATCAGAAGAAATCACTTCTTACACGTGACTTTCTCAGAGTTACATGACACACGGCCAGTTCACAGAACACTCAGCTCCTCCAGCCACGTCAGTGATAACAACAACAGTAGTAACTCACGTCCACCAAGTGCTTCCGCGGGCCAGGCTCTCTTCCAGGCGCTTGACAAACTACAAGTATCACTCAGTCCTCAGAGTCTCCAGGACTGAGAGACTGTGACTGGCAGCATCCGCCTTTGATAGTGCGGGAAACCAAGATGCTGGATCCCTAAATGAGTGGTCCAAGGAAGGCCACACAGCTAATGTACGTGCAGAAGCCAGGATTGGGTCCACCATCCAGTGGAGACAGACGATGATAAAATCATCATAAAGATGATCACGTAAATGCAAACTGGTCGGCAAAGAGCTCCCATCCACAGCTGTGTGAACACTCAGGCAACTGCAAAGAACTTGGCGATGATTACCTGATACGTCAAAAAATGTCTGTGCTCGTCCAGTCCCTGCGCTGCTGACTGCGATGCACCCATAGGCGCCTTCGTCAGACAAGGTGACTCTGTCGATATCCCAGGTCACGGTGGTGGATTCTCTGCGGGTAAGGAGATGGGAACCTTGTCAGTTACTAAAAAGACGAGGCCAACTTGAGAGCACTGCTCCCGTGTTTCTCCTCAAGGATTCACTTCTAAGAACGATGTCAAGAAAAGAAGGGACCAGCACTGCAGAGCTCCTGGCAACTTAACATTACACCTTTCGTATCTGAACCAGCAGGTTACACTAGTCTATCTCCTCCGAAAAAAGAGGCAACAAAGATGACAAACCATGAAGACTGCAAATTTAGGAAAGTATTTTCTCGCTGTGTCAAAACACAAAGGGCCTTCAAAAAGAAGTCACAGAAAATGAGATTCCAAGATAATATGAATTTTCCATGAATTTTTAAAACTCCCTCATATGAGATAACAGAGCTGATAAAGAAATAATTATTAAACTCTTTCTCGTTCCCTGTCTCCTCCAGGTTTTTGTCGTGTTGCAGGGGATGTTGGCCAACACAACCGAACCAGGTAATTTGCATATTTGAAAGTAAGAGACTGACTTTTTGGTTTGAAAAAGATAAATTCCTCTTAACTGTCAGCCATACAAGTGAACACAAGCTCCACATGGAGCTATGAACTCCATATAGTTCAATCTGCACATACCACAGGAAAAAAATAGCACTTTTATAGTCAGTCTAATGCAAATAATAAATATTCTGTGTTCCCTAACAGTGTTCAAGAAAATTCTCATTTCCTGAAAATGTCTTAGAAATATGTAATTCTCATTTTAAATAGTCTTAATAACCTACAAAAATAGGCATTGTGTTTCAAAATCCAACTCAGAAGTCACACTATCATAACTGTTCTCTTCCATCACCTGAAGTTATTCATAACCTTGTAAAAGATTCAAAATGTAGCAAGGTGAGAAACCCACTGGCGAGTCACACACCCCACTGAGTCAGAGCGGCTGAAGATATACACCCAACAGTGAACCCCCATCACTTCCCAAACACCACACTCAGCACCAAACCACCACCCAGGAATTACTAAGCCCTTTATTCCTTCTTGGGACTGATGTAGGGTTTGTGAGCAGAAGGCAAGGCCTGGGCTCCTGTCATCAGGACAGTGAGAAACCAGACAAGGCTCTTGTTCCATGTACTTTAGTAGCTGAGACTGCTCCCTTCAGTGAAGGTTTCCTTGCAGTTCCGTGCCCAGGGAGTGGCCCTGCTGTCACTCTCAGAGAAAGGGGAGCAGCACTCGATTCTACACTGTGCTGATCACGTAAGCTGACTGTGAATCAGCAGTAGCATTATGCAAGACACACGTCTGTGAATCCCATGGCCTAGTGGCTCGAGGTCTGGGAAGACAGTTGTCTGCAGTGGTCACTGTGAAGGCTACTTTAGATTCAAAAATCTTATGGAAAATGGAATTAAGACAAGCTTAAATTTTGAAATGCATGTTTAGATTTGAGTCCACAATCCAGTGGGAGACAATGATAAAATCATCATAAAGATGATCACATAAATGCAAACTGGTCAGCAAATGTCTTATTTCCACGGCTATGTTAATACTCGGGCAACTGCAAAGAACTTAGCAATAATTAGCTGAAATATCAAAAAATGTTCATAATACGTATTTCCTAACTTTTTTAAAGAGCTCTCATATGCATGTATTTCAAAAATTTTTTGCAACCAACTACAGTTACCTTTTAATTCCATTTTCTACAATGTTTTGAAGTACTCTTACATATATTAGAGTTCATCAAAAAACTCAGACTTGGAGGGCAGGCATGTGGCCCTGTGGTTGAGATGCCACTTGAGACACCATGTCCCACGTCCAAGAGCCCGGGTGTGCTGTCTGGCTCTGGCTCCAGTCTTCAAGTTCTGGAGAGCAGTGGTGATGGCCCAAGTGACTGGGCCCCTGCAGCCCCTGTGGGAGACCTAGACTGAGTTGCCTGCTTCTAGCTTCAGCCCCAACTGAGCACCACTGTGGGCGTTTGGGTTGTGAATCAGTCAATGGGAGACCTCTCTTTCTCTATCCTCCTCTCAAAATTAAAAAAAAAAAAAATCAAACTTAGACATTTTAGAAAGTGACAGTTTTGCTAATCCCCCAATCTTTCATTTTAAAAATGAAAGCTGAATTCCAGAAAGGACTAATAATTGTTCACAGGCACATTAACAAGTTTGCTAATTGCTCGAAGAATATTCCTTACTATTACTCTTGTTCCTCTCATTTATGAAAAGTTATGTGGAAACAACTGTCCTTTTATGTAGCCTTCTCAGCTACGTAGTACTATGCACTATACATGAAAAGGTTTGGACGGGACGGACTCTGGAAGAGAGAAGAGCACACGTCACATAGAAATGTGCCCCGCGGCTAACGCGTGCTGACCCTCTTCCAGCCCCTGGCCACCAAAGGGACTGCCATACACGCAGACGAAGTCACATGCTCCACGTTCTCGGGAAACCTAGGGCGGACTCTGCGGGTGGATCAGGATGAGAGACCCGTCTGTCATCGCCAAGGCCTAATTTCGTCTCCAGCCTCTCACTTCCAAGGGGCTTAACACATGTCAGCAAAGCATGTTATATCTCCGGGCCACAGAGCTGGAAAAATGAGAGCAAGAATTCTTGTGGCTTACCTCCCAGGAACTGTGTAGAATTAATGAATTGGTGTTTATAAAGCATCTTAAGTGTCTTTGAAAATGTTACGATTTCAACATGAAACAGAATGACCTGACTTCATCGGTCAGCTATGAAGCTCCATCATCTGATGCACTGCTCGGCTGCACTCTCAATCATTAAATATGTGGCTCAGTAAATCATCAAGAAGCATTATGTAAGGAGTAAATAATACAGTTTGATCTTTGAAAGCACGGAAAATTTTCTGAAGTTATGATGAACATTCCTGCACTAAGTTTTTGTTCAAAACGACTGCACAAAACGAGGCTGCATAAGCTAAGACTGCCAAATTTTTATTATCTTGCGGACGTTATGTCAATATTGAATTCATGGCATATTTTGCAGAAAGTTGCTAACATTTTCCCAAAATGTAGTTTATTTTAAAGTAAGTTAAAAAGCAACACTTTCCAGAAATCACTTCCTTGTCTACAAAGGCACTTTAGAAAGTTCATGAACGGCAATGTTTGGTGCAACAGTCATAATGCCCCCTGGGATGCCACATCCCATACAGAGCACCTGTGTTCAAGTCCTGGCTCCACTTCCGAGTCCAGCTTCCTGCTGTGCACCCTGGGAGGCGGCAGGAGATGGCTACTTAAGCTGGGTGCCTGCCACCTCATGTAGACCTAGATTTAGTTCCGAGCTCCAGGTTTTGGTCTGGACCAGCTCTGGGTACTGCAGGCATTTGGGGAATGAACCAGCAGATGGACGTTATCTGTCGCTCTCTCTCTCTCAAATACATAAATTATAAAAGCTCATGGGAAATTGGTATAAAAAATACGACTAGGCATGAATGTCAATATTTTTTGCGTTAAAATTATCTTTTCATTTCATTTTCCCTTGAACTTTCTGAAGTCATTTGAACTCACATCTATGTTAAAAAGTCATCTGATGGGGCTGGCACTGTGGCACGGCAGGTTAAGCTGCCGCCTGCAGTGCCGACATTCACTTGAGCTTCAGTTTGAGTCCTGGCTGCTCCACTCCTGATCCAGCTCTCTGCTAATACACCTGGGAAAGCAGAGGAAGATGGCCAAGTGCTTGTGCCCCTGCCTCCCATGTGGGAGATCTGGATGGAGTTCCTGGCCCAGCCCAGGCCATTGCAGCCATCTGGGGAGTGAACCAGTGGTTGGAAACTTTCTCTGTCAACAGTCTTTCAAATAGATTAATAAAGTCTTAAAAAAAATTCCTCTGACTTCACAAGAAAAGTCAGCACCCTCTCCCGTTCCTGGTGCTGTGTGCAGCAGTCCCCCAGTTTCATCCCCCTGCTGCCCACCTCCAGCATACACCACACCCCCAGCCTTGTCTTCTGCCCCTGTCTGGGGTCACTGACCGCCATCCGCCTTTCTTTCCATGCACCTGGTCCATCTGGCCTTTGTGCATTTTCACCTGCCCCTCCCTGGATATCTGATTGACCATCTCCACAGCCATCCTCATGCCTGTGCTCAAATATCCTTTACACTGATTTTTAAACTTGAAGCTTGGCAAGAAATATCATATGCCCCCACCTGCCATGATGGTTCTTCCCAGTTTACCTGCTCTCCTTTTTGCCCTAACACTTACCATGTACATTAAATCAGATTCCAAGACATTTTCCCCAAGCCAATGAAGCTCAGGCTTTAAGATCTCTGCTTTGCGGCCGGCGCCGCGGCTCACTAGGCTAATCCTCCACCTAGCGGCGCCGGCACACCGGGTTCTAGTCCCGGTTGGGGCACCGGATTCTGTCCCGGTTGCCCCTCTTCCAGGCCAGCCCTCTGCTGTGGCCCGGGAGTGCAGTGGAGGATGGCCCAGGTGCTTGGGCCCTGCACCCCATGGGAGACCAGGAAAAGCACCTGGCTCCTGGCTCCTGCCATCGGATCAGCGCGGTGCGCCGGCCGCAGCGCGCCGGCCGCGGCGGCCATTGGAGGGTGAACCAACGGCAAAGGAAGACCTTTCTCTCTGTCTCTCTCTCTCACTGTCCACTCTGCCTGTCAAAAAATAAAAAAAAAAAAAAAAAAAAAGATCTCTGCTTTGCAAGATATCCTTTCAAGGTTTGGTACCTAACACTGTATTCATAGTTAGGTTTCTCTAAAATTACATAAAATTCAGATTCTGGAAAACCCAAGTCAACCCTTGAATGTGTTCTGGCATTTGTTATTTTACCATATTGCATTTATTATCTGTTTTCTGCCTCCCCCCATCATAATATAAGTGCTACAAGGGCACAGATCTGAGTCGACTTTGTTTATTGCTACATTCCAAGACTATGAAGCAAATAAGAATTTCCAGTGAAAAAGTGCATTGAAGTAAACACCTACTCATATTTAGAGGTTTCATGTTACAAATGATACTTGCTAGAAACATTTACATACTTTAAATACTGGTCTACGCCGAGAGTAACTCCATCTCTCACAAAGCTCAAGGTAAACGGCAAAAGACTCTCAACAGAGCAGGGAATCTGGCCAGGCTGCAGGTAGTATCCCGGAGTTTTCCTGGGCATTGAAACTTTGGGAGCATCTAGGGAACAAAAGAGTACAGGCAAGGTAATGATGATGCGGGGTCCTTCCTGCCACTCCAGCCAAAGCTTCCTACTCACCCTCTTCCAGGCAACACTCCACATTCCAATAAACCCACATCACCAAACATACTTATCTACCTTCACTGCTCCAAAGCTGATGCATTTCTGATATCGCCATGGCCCCTCGGTATGGCACCCATTAAATCTGAGACTCCATTGATTTCAGAACATGGTAGGGGCCGGTTCTGTGGCATAGCAGACTAAGCTTCCACCCGTGGTGCAGGCATCCCATATAGGCACCAATTTGAGTCCTGGCTGCTCCTCTTCCAACCCATCTCTCTGCTATGACAGAGAGCCTGGGAAAGCAGTGGAGGATGGCCCAAGTGCTTGGGCCCCTGCAGCCACGTGAGAGACCCAGAAGAAGCTCCTGGCTCCTGACTTTGGATTGGCCCAGCTCTAGCCATTGTGGCCATTTGGGGAGTGAACCAGTGGATGGAAGACCTTTCTGCTTCTCCATCTGTCTGTCTATAACTCTACCTCTCAAATAAATAAAATCCTTTTAAAAAATGGTAGTTTTTGCACCATTAAGATGGAAAACACAAAGATATCAAGTTATAATATATGATCAATCATAGAATGCATTTTTATTTCAATAATGGAAAATGTGAAAAGAAACAATTTACCTTAGAATTACCACAAAAATGATTTTTAAGTGTCCAGTCTATTTGTAGCATTCAATTTAAGGGCTAAGACAACTAACTCTGAACATTACACATGAGGACATTCTGAGGCTGGTCCTATTCTCACCACCTTCAACCATTAGACAACAGCGACAGAGTTGTCTGAACCTTCAGTAATGAGAAATCTTGTCTCTCTGCCAAACAGAACAATCTTGGGAACGATGCTTCGGTGCCTTTGTCAGTCCACGGCTAAGCTATGGGTCTAGAGCTTTGGTCAGACTTTAGTCATCAGTCTGGGAAAACAGCTCCAGTACAGATAAATGGAAATGCGATCTCAATAACCTCTCATCTGTGATCTCATCTCTAGTTCACAGCTAACATGTAAGTAACCAGCTCATTAACTAACTAACCAACCGAACAATGGCAGAAGGATCACTAGTTATTCACAGTGAACTACTGCTCACCAAGTGGAAGATTTCAACAACTGTATACAAACATTCAGCTACTTTATGCAGTTCACACACTTGTGCTGGGACTTTTAAGGGGATTGCGGGTACCAGAATTTCTTAGTTCAAGTTTTAACACTGATCGAAGTGGTCAAAATCAGACCTACAACCCATGAGACTTAATGTGAAATCTTAGATATGCTATTTAATGGTTCAGAAATAGCCGGGTCACCTAAGCATAAATACCCATCAACTTGGTGACACAGTAGTGAGAAGATACTACCTCTTCCCCACAGGACCACAGCAGCTGCCTGAGCTGTCCACACTCCAGTGCTGAATGTAGTGATGTCTCACCTGGAATGATACTCGAGAAGGAAACACTCGACACTCTCTGGAAGAGGTAGTCATCCTTATCATAGCCGGTCACCTTGAGAAAGAAGGCTTCATTGGGTGGAATGAAGTCAGAAATGTTCCATATGCCATATGGCTTTCGATCTGGGTAATATTTAACAGGAATTGCCTTGAGAGAACTGCCTGATGTGCTCAGAAGTTCAAGATGATCCACTCTTGCCGGAATGGAAAGTCCAGAAGTGTTCAGCAGTACGTAGGTGGGTATTCCTGCAAGAGAAAGACTGTTACCACCAGCAGTGAACCACAACTGAGATTATACACCCAATTATAAATACCTCTCAGGTTAGATGAATGTTGAAGACTGCCCTAACTATGGACAAATTGACTAGTCCTTTACATAAAAATACAGCTTGTGCACGATCAGAGGAACCTGGGGAATCCTAGGCATTTTTATAGTGTTGTAACTATGTTGAGACATAGAAAAATTGTAATTATAATTATGTGTTAATGATGTTTAAGTACAAAAATATTTTAAAAGATTCACTGTTTTGTATCCTTCCAGAAACTGGCAGGAAAGAAAAGCTGAGAGTCACAGCATGGTTGAGCTTTCTCCCTGGCTTTCCGACTACAAATCCCAATATATGAAAAGGAACATGAACCTCTTTCCAAAGAAGGGTAAACATTAGACATTTTAATTTTGAGAGTTTCCTTCAAATGCTGGCTGAAGCTACAGCAACAGTGTGGTGTTCCTATAAATATCATGATGTTGTTCAAATACAATTCTATCAAAAATCATTTTTTAAAAGCTGTAAGCTTTGTGCAACTTCTGACAATAAATGTTATCTTCAGTTTGGAATAAAAAATGAGGAAGAACAAGCTTTTTAAAACACCAGCAGTGATTTCACATCTGAGGGTGCAGATCTGTTATCTACAGTCCAGCCATGTAAATGCATTTACCATCACTGCCAGGCAATCTACAGATTTTAAGAAAAACATCTCAGGAACTAGCTACTACTTCTCAAAATCTGAAGCACAAGCCTAGCTGGCTGCTCACTGAAGTACTTATTCCTGGGCCCCACCTTCTGTGGTTCTAACTCATGACACTGGGGCGAGCCCAGGAACCTTAATTTCTAACAGACTCCCTGAGGGATTCTGACACCACTGACTTTGGGACCACATTTTGAAAAACGTGAACAGGCCAAGATGGCGATCCCATTTAAGGTAAAGATACCATGTTTCTCGATTCTATGGAACACTACAAACTTATAAAAACATCGAAAGCCAGGGAGTGCTTTTTGCCTGGATACACATTACGCCACTTACATAATATGTGCATACACACCTTGCACTGGTCTGCTGGCCGTTTTTGTGAAGTCCAGCGTGGGCTGTCGGGAAAAGCCAGCTCGGAAATCAAGAGTACTGAGGCCGGTGATGCGAACAGAGTGCCTTCCACTGCTGGAGGTCTGAAAACGTGGGGTGGCAAACCTGGTCAGCAACAGCTCCAGGATGTTGCTCGCACTACACACTGCTCAGGCCTGGAAACCGCAGGTGTTAACGTCCTCTCCAGGAGCTGAGCTTCTGATCTAGGCATTCGTAGCCATGATATCTGCAAAGCGAGTCCTGCAACACACCCCCCTCATGGGGACTGCTCTAAAACACCACTTGGGAACATCCTCAGATTCCACACCCAGCGGCAAAACAGGCAAGTGTTTGTTCACCGGTGGACAGACTGGGTGCAAATCCGAAAAGGCCCTGTGAGGGCACAGGTCAGCACGTTATTCACCGCTGTCCACAGGGCAGGTGCCCAGCAAACACTGAGAGAGTGAATGACTGACCACATCTTGCCCCACAAATGCCAGCCAGGCTCCGGTCTGGACAACATTTCTTTTCTGTTTGCTGAGGAGATAGTTCAGCCAAGACAAGCTCAAGGGCTGCTCGTTTTCCAGCCTTCTGCCAACCTGCACACTCAGCTCAGGATGGCTCTAGCACATGCGCGCAGTGCTCAGATGAAGAATGTTGAGTGAAACATGGTCTGCACCCTCCAAGAGCCCACGGCCACGAGGGAAACAGATGGAGACACAGAAATGGCTGATACGATGCAGTCAGTGCAACACTAAAAATACATACACAAAGGCCGGCGCCGTGGCTCACTAGGCTAATCCTCCGCCTTGCGGTGCCGGCACACTGGGTTCTAGTCCCGGTCGGGGCGCCGGATTCTGTCCCGGTTGCCCCTCTTCCAGGCCAGCTCTCTGCTGTGGCCCGGGAGTGCAGTGGAGGATGGCCCAGGTGCTTGGGCCCTGCACCCCATGGGAGACCAGGAGAAGTACCTGGCTCCTGCCATCGGATCAGCGCGGTACACCGGCCGCGGCAGCCATTGGAGGGTGAACTAACGGCAAAGGAAGACCTTTCTCTCTGTCTCTCTCTCACTGTCCACTCTGCCTGTCAAAAAAAAAAAAAAATACATACACAAAACAACCTGTCTGTTGTTTTCCGGGACTCAATACTGAATGATCAACTAAGCATCGAAATGATTCGTATACATAAAAAGTAAGGCATTTGGATTAGGGCCACTGAATGACATGATAATACCAATGTTTACTGGAAAAATCTGCATGCACAGAACTCTTTATATATATTGATTTAACCCTCATTATAATTTTCTAAGGAGATATCATTATTGCCACTACACAGATAAAGACATGGAGTTACCACATTATCATTTTGCTTGACTCAGTTCACAAGCCCTGCTAACTACAGAATTGGGTTTAATCCAAAACTCAGGCCCTGGGATCTTCACCACAGTGCTACATTGTCCCCTAAGGTAAAGTAGACTGAGGTTCTACTTCAGTATCTCCCAAAGGAGATACTGAACATATATACCTACAGCTATACATATGGGTGCACCCACGCTTACACATACAGATATACCTGCACCTACATGCACCTCTACACTTACAGCTATGCCTATAGATACCCATATCTACACCTACAGCTACAATTATATATACACCCGCACTTGCACCAACAGCTATCCCTACACCTGCACAAATACCTACAGCCACACATCTACCTCTACCTAGTGCTGTGCCTACACCTACTGATGTACATGCACACACACCTACAGCTATACCTACACCTACATCTACAGTTATATATACACCTACAGATGTACCTGCACTCACACCAACAGCTATCCCTACACCTGCACAAACACCTACAGCCACACCTCTACCTACACCTAGTGCTGTGCCTACACCTACTGATGTACATGCACACACACCTACAGCTATACCTACACCTACATCTACAGTTATATATACACCTACAGATACACCTACACTTGCACCAACAGCTATCCCTACACCTGCACAAACACCTACAGCCACACCTCTACCTACACCTAGTGCTGTTCCTATACCTACTGATGTACATGCACACACACCTATAGCTATACCTACACCTACATCTACAGTTATATATACGCCTACAGATAAACCTGCACTCACACCAACAGCTATCCTTTTAATGACACAAACACCTACAGCCACACCTCTACCTACACCTAGTGCTGTTCCTATACCTACTGATGTACATGCACACACACCTACAGCTATACCTACACCTACATCTACAGTTATATATACGCCTACAGATACACCTGCACTCACACCAACAGCTATCCTTTTAATGACACAAACACCTACAGCCACACCTCTACCTACACCTAGTGCTGTTCCTATACCTACTGATGTACATGCACACACACCTACAGCTATACCTACACCTACATCTACAGTTATATATATGCCTACAGATACACCTGCACTCACACCAACAGCTATCCCTATACCTGCACAAACACCTACAGCCACACCTCTACCTACACCTAGTGCTGTGCCTACACCTACTGATGTACATGCACACACACCTACAGCTATACCTACACCTACATCTACAGTTATATATACACCTATAGATGTATCTGCACTCACACCAACAGCTATCCCTACACCTGCACAAATACCTACAGCCACACCTCTACCTATACCTAGTGCTGTGCCTACACCTACTGATGTACATGCACACACACCTACAGCTATACCTACACCTACATCTACAGTTATATATACACCTACAGATGTACCTGCACTCACACCAACAGCTATCCCTACACCTGCACAAACACCTACAGCCACACCTCTACCTACACCTAGTGCTGTGCCTACACCTACTGATGTACATGCACACACACCTACAGCTATACCTACACCTACATCTACAGTTATATATACACCTACAGATACACCTACACTTGCACCAACAGCTATCCCTACACCTGCACAAACACCTACAGCCACACCTCTACCTACACCTAGTGCTGTTCCTATACCTACTGATGTACATGCACACACACCTATAGCTATACCTACACCTACATCTACAGTTATATATACGCCTACAGATAAACCTGCACTCACACCAACAGCTATCCTTTTAATGACACAAACACCTACAGCCACACCTCTACCTACACCTAGTGCTGTTCCTATACCTACTGATGTACATGCACACACACCTACAGCTATACCTACACCTACATCTACAGTTATATATACGCCTACAGATACACCTGCACTCACACCAACAGCTATCCTTTTAATGACACAAACACCTACAGCCACACCTCTACCTACACCTAGTGCTGTTCCTATACCTACTGATGTACATGCACACACACCTACAGCTATACCTACACCTACATCTACAGTTATATATATGCCTACAGATACACCTGCACTCACACCAACAGCTATCCCTATACCTGCACAAACACCTACAGCCACACCTCTACCTACACCTAGTGCTGTGCCTACACCTACTGATGTACATGCACACACACCTACAGCTATACCTACACCTACATCTACAGTTATATATACACCTACAGATACACCTACACTTGCACCAACAGCTATCCCTACACCTGCACAAATACCTACAGCCACACCTCTACCTATACCTAGTGCTGTGCCTACACCTACTGATGTACATGCACACACACCTACAGCTATACCTACACCTACATCTACAGTTATATATACACCTACAGATGTACCTGCACTCACACCAACAGCTATCCCTACACCTGCACAAACACCTACAGCCACACCTCTACCTACACCTAGTGCTGTGCCTACACCTACTGATGTACATGCACACACACCTACAGCTATACCTACACCTACATCTACAGTTATATATACACCTACAGATGTACCTGCACTCACACCAACAGCTATCCCTACACCTGCACAAACACCTACAGCCACACCTCTACCTACACCTAGTGCTGTGCCTACACCTACTGATGTACATGCACACACACCTACAGCTATACCTACACCTACATCTACAGTTATATATACACCTACAGATACACCTGCACTCACACCAACAGCTATCCCTATACCTGCACAAACACCTACAGCCACACCTCTACCTACACCTAGTGCTATGCCTACACCTACTGATGCACATGCACACACACCTACAGCTATACCTGTACCTACATCTACAGTTATATATATGCCTACACTTGCACCAATAGCTATCCCTACACCTGCACAAACACCTACAGCCACACCTCTACCTACACCTAGTGCTGTTCCTATACCTACTGATGTACATGCACACACACCTACAGCTATACCTACACCTACATCTACAGTTATATATACACCTACAGATGTACCTGCACTCACACCAACAGATATCCCTATACCTGCACAAACACCTACAGCCACACCTCTACCTACACCTAGTGCTGTGCCTACACCTACTGATGCACATGCACACACACCTACAGCTATACCTATACCTACATCTACAGTTATATATACACCTACAGATACACCTGCACTCACACCAACAGCTATCCCTATACCTGCACAAACACCTACAGCCACACCTCTACCTACACCTAGTGCTGTGCCTACACCTACTGATGTACATGCACACACACCTACAGCTATACCTACACCTACATCTACAGTTATATATACACCTACAGATACACCTGCACTCACACCAACAGCTATCCCTACACCTGCACAAATACCTACAGCCACACCTCTACCTACACCTAGTGCTGTTCCTATACCTACTGATGTACATGCACACACACCTACAGCTATACCTATACCTACAAACACACCTATACTTACACCAACATTTGAACCTACACCCATAGCCACAGCACACCTATACAAAATCCCTTGGATTCTTTGTTAAAAATGCAGACTCCTAAGCTCCAGCCCAGACAGACTCAGTCAGAATCTCTGTTCAGTGGAATAAAAGAATCAGTATTTTTAAAAAGCACTAAAGGGTACAGCATTGTGGCATAGCAGGTTAAGGCCCTGGCCTGCAGTACCAGCATCCCTCATGGGCTCAGGTTCACATCCTGGCTGCTCTGCTTCTGATCCAGCTCTCTGCTATGGCCTGGGAAAGCAGTAGAAGATGGCCCAAGTCCTTGGGCCCCTGCACCCACATGGGAGACCCGGAAGCAGCTCCTGGCTCCTGGCTTTGGATCAGCACAGCACCAGCATTTGCGGCCATCTGGGGAGTGAACCAGCAGATGGAAGACTCTCTCTCTCTCTCTCTCTCTCTCTCTCTCTCTGCGTCTCTGTAACTGTCTTCCAAATAAAAAAATCTCAAAAAAAAAAAAGGACTAAAGATGTAAAACCAGAGTTCACAATGACTTTGTTACATCGATCACCAAGACTATCACAAAATGTAATGACCGTAAAATTTCAGTACTGAGATACAGATAGGACTCAAGAGTGGGAAAAGCATTCACATGACAATCAGACACCACACACAGATTCCAACCTCAACACAGCGAAGGCACATATCCAGGTATCACAGCCATGACGGGACACATGTAAGGGTTAATGTGGCAACCAATCAGGTGATTCTCAATACGGGTAAAGACAGGCCCCTCCAGAGCTCTGCAATCCCACAGAATTCCCTAAATCACTGTAGCTCCTTACGATTTTACAGCCAGGAGAGAAGGATGAGGGGCTGTGCCTCCGTGGCTACCACATTTCTTTCTCATCGAGCAGAATTTGCAAGAACTCAAAGCGAAAGAAAATGAAGGTGACAAAAGGCAAAAGCGCATCATGATGGAACTGTTACTATGTTCTTAGCTAAGCGATGCTGCTGATTCTGTCCCGTTTCCCTAAGGGTCACACAAGACTGTCAGGGAAAGTGGCTCCATGGTTTCTAAAAGGAAACATGCTAGGAATTCCACACAAGAGATAAAAAGAGAAACTACAGGTCACTGCCCAGCTTTACATTGCTAAGTCTGTAGATAAGGCAGGGCTTTACTGCAGACCCCATCCCCTGACCGCCGACTTCCTGCAAGTCCATCACAGCCTTCCCTGTCCGGACGACTTGATTTCGATTAACTCTGATGGCACGTGTTTCTGCCAGTTGTCTTGCTACTCAGAACGTCCCCGTGATAAAACGGCCTCAGAGGTTACCAAGGGCAAATCAGACACACAATTTGCCAATGGCTGCTGTCAAGAGCTCATCATTTATCTGCCTGGGGTCCTGTGCCTAAGTCAGCTGCCAAAGGTCGTTTCAATACAGTGACTGTCAATATCTAAATCAGAAAATTAGAAAGTATCCAAGTTTTTGAAAATGTTGTCTTCTGTTGCTAAAGACATTAAAAATAAAACAAACTAGATGAATAAGAAGCCTCTTATACGACAACAAATATTCTTTGGTTCTTAAAATAAGTATACTAACAAAGTATGTGGAAAAATGGAGATTTACTACTCTGAGTAATGTTAAAGTAATAAGTTACAGAAAATATCTTGGGGCCCGCTATGTAGTGTAGTGGGTAAAGCCACTGCCTGCAGTGCAGGCACCCCATATGCACACCGGTTCAAGTCCTGGCTGCTCCTCTTGCAATCTAGCTCTCTGCTATGGCCTGGGAAAGCAGTAGAAGATGGCTCAAGTCCTTGGGCCCCTGCACGGGCTCAAGTCCATGAGAGACCTGGAAGAAGCTCCTGGCTCCCAGTTTTGGATTGGCACCTCTGGCTGTTGCAGCCAATTGGGGAGTGAACCAGAAGACAGAAGACTTTCTCTCTCTCTCTCTCTGCCTGTCCTTCTCTTTCTGTGTAACTGTGACTTTCAAATAAATAAATTAATCTTAAAAAAACCACTTAATCTCACATTCCCTATTATTTTTGTCAACAGTAGGAATGTCCGTGTTGAATTTAAAAGGGCTTGCAAACAGAAACTATCTACAAGTGAGTTGATTTTTACGTACAACTACTCCAATTCTGGATTAACTGGAGAAATGAGAACTAAAGAAATCACAAATAAATCAAAATTATGGTTTAAAAAACCTAAGAAGAAAAAAACTGAATTTAGTTGCTATGACCTTTGATATTAACTCACACATTTACCATTCTTTAGTTATACTCTTAAAAGAATTGCGAAATCACTAGCACAGTATTTTAGGAATATTAACTATCACCATAGGAAAGCGCTATGTATGAAAGTAAGCTATTATTATAGTCTGTTTCTTATCTGAGCTCCTTTTTAAAAATTACAGTAAAAGTGCTATTTAGGGCATCTGCCATTCTATGAGTCTGCTGAGTATCTCACTTCCCATGTTGGATCACTCTCCCCTTTATTTATTCTATCGGTTAGTGTTAGCAGGTACTAGACTTGCTTATGTGCTCCCTTTGACTCTTAGTCCTTTCATTATGATCAATTGCGAACTGAAATTGATCACTTGGACTAGTGAGATGGCATTGGTACATGCCACCTTGATGGGATTAAATTGGAATCCCCTGGTATGTTTCTAACTCTACCATTTGGGGCAAGTCAGCTTGAGCATGTCCCAAATTATATATCTCTTCCCTCTCTTATTCCTACTCTTATGTTTAACAGGGATCACAATTCAGTTAAATTTCAACACTTAAGAATAACTGTGTATTAATTACAGAATTAAATCAGTCATATTAAGTAGAACAGACAAAAAAACTACTAAGAGGGATAATGTATTAAGTTGTTCATTAACAGTCAGGGCTATGCTGATCAAGTCACCGTTTCCCATAGTGTCCCTTTCACTTCAACAAGTTTCCTTTTTGGTGTTCAGTCAGTTGCCCTAAATAGCACTCTGGCCTCAGAATCAGCCCTAAAGGCACGCGGATCTGGCTGAAAAGCCCATGAGAGTATTTCAGGCATGGAAAGCCAAGACACTCTGGCAAAAGATCTCTGTGAGTGAGATCTCAGTGGAAAGAACAGGTCTTCAAAGAAGGAGGTACCTTTCTCTGAAGGGAGGAGAGAACCTCCACTTTGACTATGACCTTGTCTAAACAAGATAAGAGTCGGAGAACTCAAGGGGCTTCCATAGCCTTGGAAACTCATGACTGGAGCATAGGGAGATTACTGATGCCATAGACAGGAGTGTCAATTGGTAAAGTCAACAACAGGAGTCACTGTGCACTTACTCCTCATGTAGGATCTCTGTCCTTAATGTGCTGTGCATTGAGATTTAATGCTATAATGAGTACTCAAATAATATATTTCACTTTGTGTTTCTATGGGGGTGCAAACTGTTGAAATCTTTACTTAATGCATACTAAACTGATCCTCTGTAAAAAAAAAAAAAAAAAAAAAAAAAAAAAAAAAAAGAAAAGAAAAGAAAAGAAACTATCAACTCCCAACTTGACTCTCACTGGGATTAAACATGACAATAGGTCTGATCTGATTTCATCATCATTAAAAAAAATCATCTATTATTTTTCACTTTATGTTTCTGTGTGGGAGCAAACTGTTGAAAGCCTTACTTAATGTATACTAAGCTGATCTTCTGTATATTAAGATAATCGAAAATGAATCTTGATGTGAATGGAAGGGGAGAGGGAGTGGGAAAGGGGAGGGTTGTGGGTGGGAGGGACGGTATGGGGGGGAAGCCATTGTAATCCATAAATCGTACTTTGGAAATTTATATTCATTATATAAAAGTTAAAAAAAAATAAAAAATAAATAAAAAATTAAAAAAAAAAAAAAAAATTACAGTAAAAGTGACAATAAGGTTTTATGTATAATGGTGGTAAAACCAGCAGTAAGTGGAAGCAGGAGGAAGAATTAGAACACATAAAAAGCACACTTAGGTATCATCTCAATCCTTTCTATGAATGATCACAAAAGCCCTGCAAGAGAATACCAGCCCACCCGCATTTCACAGACCAGAGAGGCCCAAGGCGGCAGGCACAGCAGATGGTGCAGGCGGAGTGGGACCTCCATGGGGCTCCAGCCACCCTGTGGCTTTCCCATGACCATCTCAGCAGGCTTGACTGTCCTGAGAGTAAAAGGTGAAGCATGCAGAACTGCTCTGCACCCTAGGAGGAGGAGGACATGCAACAGCTGGGACTACCACATGCGACAAGCAGGCAGGTGTGGGGGAGGCGAGGAGAGAGAAGGGAACAGGAAGCCCTGAGGGCTCCCCGACCATAGGCAGACCTACTGACCTCACAAGATGTTTGTGGGTGGATCTCCTGTGAAGCTCTGAAGGGGCTGAGTTCTGCCTTGCACTAAAATACTGAAGATTAGGACTAATACACAAGTCAGCAGGAAGCAGTAGCCACAAGCAAGCAAGCACTTGGGAACCTGCAATGCCTGGGGAGAAGGCTTTGTGATTCTGAACAGTTGTGAGCCTGGCTGGGTTGGAAGAGAACTACATGACCTCAAGATCTTGGAGAGGCAAAGGAAATTCAGCTATTTCTACGACGGAGCCAAGCTGAGAGGCAGCCCAGCAGCAGGTCTTTCTTCTCTCGTCCCTTCCAGATTATTTCAGTCATCTTAATATCATTTTTTTTCTGACAGGCAGAGTGGACAGTGAGAGAAACAGAGAGAAAGGTCTTCCTTTACCGTTGGTTCACTCTCCAATGGCCGCCACGGCTGGCTGATCCGAAGGCAGGAGCCAGGTGCTTCTCCTGGTCTCCCATGGGGTGCAGGGCCCAAGCACTTGGGCCATCCTCCACTGCCTTCCTGGGCCACAGCAGAGAGCTGGGCTGGAAGAGGGGCAACCGAGACAGAATCTGGCGCCCCGACCGGGACTAGAACCCGGTGTGCCGGCGCCGCAAGGTGGAGGATTAGCCTAGTGAGCCACGGCATCGGCCCTTAATATCATTTTCTATGAATTTGATAAAATTGGCAAGGCCAAAATTATTATCTTAAAGTTTTTCAAGTTGATCTTTTCTATCATGTAGATTCAACCTATGTTTTATGTTAACACCAGGATATGGGTCCCAAAAGCTCCTG
This sequence comes from Oryctolagus cuniculus, assembly GCF_051225735.1. Taxonomy (NCBI): domain Eukaryota; kingdom Metazoa; phylum Chordata; class Mammalia; order Lagomorpha; family Leporidae; genus Oryctolagus; species Oryctolagus cuniculus. The sequence continues at coordinate 3,057,070 of NC_142879.1, read as the reverse complement.
TCCACAGCCAACTGACCTCATGGCTTCCGCAGTCAGCAAGAAGGAGATCTGGGGCTCAGAAGGTTTTCTAGGCTATACGCTAGACAGAGTTAACGTGAGCTACACATTCTTGGAGCTGTGCTTCAAGCAGCCAATCTAATAACACAGTTTTAGAAGTTCATAATGAGCTCATGACCACTGAGTGAGGAGTTTCAAACTAAAGCTGTGGAAGGATCTACGTTAGAAACACTGAGAGCCGCGTGGCAGCAGAGTGAGGCAGGCAGCAGCCACCAAAGGTGCGGTCACACTGGGTACACACGGGCATCCTGAACTGTACATGGCAACGTGGCCTATGAAACAGAAAGAGCAAAGAGCGCAGAGACGATCAGCAGGAGTGAGGGTGCGGCACAGCTGAAGCACCATGGAGAGCTCCGTGGGCTCTGAGACCGCTCCTCCTGCTCAGCTGTGAGGCAGACGCAGGGATAAGGCCTCGGGTGGAGAGGAGGTGTAGGAGACATCTGCCTGTGCTCCACATCTCCTCAGGGCGTAATTCCATCATGCTAATCACCTGCAGAATACTGCTGAATTGCAGGTTCAACACCACTGCCTGGTGTGGAGACTTTTCCTTAGATTCCACAAAGACCAGTTAATGTCAGATTCATCAACAATTCATCTAATTTGTCTAGATGCACTATGACAAGCATGTTCACACATTATCTTATATAATGTGATTACATCCAAAGACAACTTAAAAAAAAAAAAGCAGTGGCTCAAAGAAGTAATTACTTTACCTAGGTTTAAACAGCAAGTTAAATCATATTTTCTAAGTTCACAGCTCTTTAGATAGTACCTAAATCTATGCATACAACTTAAGATAACATAATCTCTGGGTAGATTTTGATCCTATGGCAAAGAAGACAATAACACACTCGGAATATGTGTTTGTTCTTCTGTTTATCTACATACTCGTTCAGTTACGAGAGAGCAAATCACGGTGATGTTGGTAAACTCCCCTCTGAGAAAAGAAAGCCCTCATTTTGGCCTTCTCCAATTTCTGGTGTAAATACACCCAGTACTGCTTAGTTCTAGTTCTCAATGTGATGACTCTCACGAGCTATTCTGAGCCAGCTGCAGAACACCGCAGGCCGTGGTGACAGCGCCGGTCACGGGTTATGAAAGGAGTGTGTCACTCTGGGATGGGACACAAGTAACACAGATCCCTTGTTCCATGGATTCAACGCACATTCTCCAGTCTTCCCCACTACTGAAGTGACTGAAGCAGCTACACATTCTAATTGACAGTAAGGGGACAGGCACTGTAGCACAGCAGTTAGGCTGCCACGTGGGAGGCCTGGGATCAAGTCCTGCCTTCACTTCCAATCCAGTTTCTTGCTAATGTAGATAACTGCCCAAGTGCGTGGGTTCCTGCCACCCACGTGTGAGACCTGGATGAAGTTTCTGGCTCCCAGTTGTTGTGGGCATCTGGGGAATAAATCAGCTGATCCTCTTTTTAAAATAAACCTTTGAAAATTAATAAACAGATTACAGCAGAGTCCTTAACAATGTGGGCTGCTGGGTGACTGTGAAGCAGAACATGACACCAGCCTCAGGGAACATTAGCGAGGAGTCAGCCTTCTTGTGGGAAGCCCGCAAAAATTCCTCCTAACGCCGTGTAAAAGCTGTCATGTTATAAATGGAATTAAAATTGATGGATAACACTTGGGTTTTTTTTTGTTTGTTTGTTTGTTTGTTTGTTTTGGACAGGCAGAGTTAGACAGTGAGAGAGAGGGGAAGGGAAGGTCTTCCTTTTTCCACTGGTTCATCCCCCAAGTGGCTGCCACCACAGCCAGCGTGTAGCGGCCGGCGTGCTGCGCCAATCTGAAGCCAGGAGCCAGGTGCTTCTTCCCGGTCTCCCACGCGGGTGCAGGGCCCAAGGACTTGGGCCATCCTCCACTGCACTCCCGGGCCACAGCAGAGAGCTAGACAGGAAGAGGAGCAACCGGGACAGAATCCGGCGCCCCAACAGGGACTAGAACCCAGGGTGCTGGCGCCACAGGCAGAGGATTAGCCTAGTGAGACGTGGCACCAGCATTGGGTTTTCTTTTTTTTTTTTTTTTAAGATTTACTTATTCATTACAGTGAGAGAGTGAAAATAAGAAAGTGAGAGAGAGATCTTCTATCTGCCAGTTCACTTCCCAAATGGCCACAATGGGCAGGACTGGACTAGACTGAAGCCAGGAGCTTCATCTAAGTTTCCCACGTGAGTGCAGAAGCCCAAGCTCTTGAGCCATCTTCCACTGCTTTCCCAAACACATCAGCAGAGAGCAGGACCAGAAGTGGAGCAGCCAGGATTCAAACCGCAGCCATGTGGGATGCGGTACAGCAGACAGCGGCTTAACCCACTGCGCCACAGTGCCAGCCCCAAGAATACTGGTTTTTAGTTCTCTCCCCAAAGAGTTTCAATGTTTTATAAACAGCAAGTATGTCCCAAAGTTAAAGATAAAACAAAGAAACGACTTCCGGTATATCTGCATTTTCAAAAGTAAAGATACAACGTAGGATTTCTACATGTTCAAGACAACAATGTAGCTCATTAACCTGTTCACAAATCAGTGTTGAAACACTCTACCTGTATCTCACTTAATCGGAACAGTAGTAGCTACTGTTTTCCCCTTTCCTTTAGGGAAACCAAGTAATTTTAACATCAAAAAGACATTAAGTAATGAATTTTGAATTCAAACAGATGTCAGCTCTTATCAAAGTATGTTCCCTTCAATGATGTACCATTCTTTATCACTTAGAGAATAAGATGGTTTCAATCAAATATTTACTGAGAACCTACTGTGAGCTAAGCATTGTACCAGACACAAAGAAAAAATAATGTCAGCTATATTTAAATACCATTTTACTTGGCACGTACATTTGAATCAATGACATGATAGGAAATGCACCCAAAATATAGAATATATTCTATTTAAATAAATGTACACACACAGATACACATACAGTTATGTTATGCCCGAATATACATACATCTGTTTTTATTTTTTTATTTTTATTTTTTATTTTATTTTTATTTTTGACAGGCAGAGTGGACAGTGAGAAAGAGAGAGACAGAGAAAAAGGTCTTCCTTTTGCCGTTGGTTCACCCTCCAATGGCCGGCGCATTGCACTGATCCAAAGCCAGGAGCCAGGTGCTTCTCCTGGTCTCCCATGCGGGTGCAGGGCCCAAGGAGTTGGGCCATCCTCCACTGCACTCCCGGGCCATAGCAGAGAGCTGGGCTGGAAGAGGGGCAACCGGGACAGAATCCGGCGCCCCGACTGGGACTAGAACCTGGTGTGCCGGCGCCACAAGGCGGAGGATTAACCTATTGAGCCACGGCACCGGCCTATATACACCTGTTTTTAAAAGGAAGCATTCCAGCTAGTTGACAGTCTGATACTGGCAAGCCAAAATAACCTGGAGAGATTCCAGTAAAAATAGATTATAAAGCAGTCCAGTGGACCCAAATAGTGAATTAATGCTGCACCTGTTACAGTTTACAAGGTTATTCAAAAGAGAACTCAAAGGTGACAATAATCAGAGGTCACAAAATAATCCTGTGTGGCATCTGCAGACCTGAGGCTGGTTTAGTCACAATTCCCAGGCAGACTTCTGTCACGTAAGTATCATTTCTAAAATACGCCCACCCTGCGGAAAATGCACTAGTAGGCTCTGGCAACTAAATAACTATCAAAAACCAAAGCATTTTTACTAGCATGGAGATTTCAGCATAATCATGGGGTTGGGTACACTCCCTCCTCTACTTGGGAGCTTCTCGAAGGGCAGTTTATGCAAATGTATTGTCTGGAAACACATCTCAGGGTGTGCATGATCATCCTGGTGATCCCAGACTACTCTGAGAAACATTCATTCACCTGAACTCAGGAGGTGCTGAAAATCACGTGATGTCTTTGAAGGGAGCTGCCTGAAAGAACAGAAGACAAAATTCGGCCTCAAGGGTTTCTGTGGTTATATTTGAATTCTCTCTACACAAATAGAGCTGCTTGAATGGAAAATTCATGCTGCCTCTTAGAAATATAATCCAGGATTTGTAGCTTCACTACAAATGGCAATTTGTGGGCATAAACAACATTTCTTTTTTTTTTTTTTTTTTAACAAATCTTTATGTTATTTTCAGTTACTTCTTTTTCATGCACCTTACCTGCGTTACAGGAAGCCTGAAACAGCTGAGTCATTTAGATAATTCCACAAACCAGGCAACTCAGGTCTGTTTTTAGTGAAAAGTGCCTGCTATATCACAGTGAGGTCTTATCAAGAAAACCACAAGAGAAAAGAACCTGCCCGCTGCCATTCAAGTCACGGGTGCCTCAAAGTGCAGGTCTCAGCAGTGCCTCCACGGGGGCTGCCACCCCAGTCCTTCTGCTGCCTGCCTGTGCATCATCAGGGTAAAGGTATTCACTGTTCACACATACACATCTATAGTTCTTTCTCAGATATTACACAGTAACAAAATCTGGTCTGCGGCTTAGAAAAACGGAGAAAGAATTTGCTCAGAAATAAAATGATGTGAAGGAGAAATTAAGCCACAAAGGAGGTGCTGAAAAACCCGCAGTAGAGGAGCAGGATTTGGCACAGGTGTCAGTCACCACTTGGGAGGCCCACATGCCATGCTGGAGTGCCTGCTCAAGCCCCGGCTCCTCTGCCTTTCACCCAGCTTCCTGCTAACGTGTGTTCTGGGAGGCAGCAGATGAAGGTTCAAGTGCCTGGGTCCCTGCCACCCACAGGGGAGGTCTGGAAGGAGCTCCAGGCCCTGGTATTGGCCTGGCCCACCACTGACCATTGCAGGCATTTGAGTGAACCAGCAGATGGAAGATCCTGACCTCTCTCTTCCAGATAAAATGAAAATAAATTAAAACAAATTAAATGGCAGTAGATAGCCAGGGGAAAAAGAACATTTTAGAAGCAGCTTTGACAAGGTCTGATGGAAGTGCTGTCATCTGAGTCTAATCCTGGGACCGGTTCCGAGTCAGACTGAAAGGAAGGGCGTTCTGGGCAGAAGGAACAGCTGGAGAGGAGGCAGGAGGCTCCGGCAGGAGGGGCAGTGCCAAATTCTATTTGATGAGAATGTGAAAGCAAGTGACGGAAGAGAACTAGAAAAACTGGCTCAGGTTCAACTGAGTGGTCCTTGAATACCATGCCAAAGTCAAATAACAGACAGCTTGCTTTCCACATTTGGGAGAAAGACTGTTATGTGGAACATCCCCAAAGCCATTATTAATTCTACTGATAGAGCAGACACTTTTCAGAGAGTGGAGAGCATGAGAGACAGCACCAAGGACATGCTATCTAATCTGAGATACTTCTCTTCTGCAGAAATCACACATGTTTAACATCTGTCATTCATTAGCCATCCGGAAGGGGGAGATTCAAGGTCAGGAGTGATATATATGTCAGTAGCTTCAGCTCAATTTGCTTTGCGTCTACGTGACACATTCTTTTGGTGTTTCATACAGGAACAAAGTAAGGTTATTATTTCTACATTGCACTCTTTCTGTGTATCCTCTGTAGTTGTTACCGCTTGCATATGAGAAATGGTGCATATCAGAACTAGAGGATCTTCTGATTATACTAGATATAAAACATAACAGATTCTGTGTCTTTATTGTTTCCTTAATTATAGAAGACTGAGCATAGAGATTTGTCTAAACAAGGTTTTTATTGTCTTATTGTTATCACTGTCCACACTCAAAGACTTAATCCCTATTACTTCTTTGCTCTAATTATCAACTAAACGGCGCTTAGTGCACATTAAGTAAGTAGCAGGGAACATGGCCAAGAGTTGACGCTCAGTTAATGCACTGGTGTGTTGAGCACAACGTAAAACAGTCCCGCAGCATCTCTCCCCCATTCTACAATACCCCCGTTGCACCGATGCCACTGGTGGCAACCCAAGTCACCTGGAAATAGATTCGAACGCTGCACAAGCAATTGTTAGTAACCTGCATGAATCTCACAGCTGGTGGACAACTGGGTGCTGTGATTCAGTCACAACAATGTACTCAGTGGACCTGCGGGCTCTGGCCACTGCTGGCGCTGGTCAGGGCTCAAGTCTTGGAGGGCTAAAGAGACTCACGCTACTTTTTTTTTTTTTTTTTTTTTTTTTTTGACAGGCAGAGTGGACAGTGAGAGAGAGAGACAGAGAGAAAGGTCTTCCTTTTGCAGTTGGTTCACCCTCCAATGGCCGCCGTGGCAGGCGCACCGCACTGATCCGAAGGCAGGAGCCAGGTACTTCTCCTGGTCTCCCATGCCGGTGCAGGGCCCAAGGACCTGGGCCATCCTCCAGTGCACTCCCTGGCCACAGCAGAGAGCTGGCCTGGAAGAGGGGCAACCGGGACAGAATCCGGCGCCCCGACTGGGACTAGAACCCAGTGTGCCAGCGCCGCTAGGCGGAGGATTAGCCTAGTGAGCCACGGCGCCGGCTTGAGACTCACGCTTCTTATATCCCCCAACTGTGGTAACAGGAAGTCAGTCTCAACAGCAGTCACATTTTGGACGAGCTGGCCAAAATAACTACATCAGTGTGGTCGTATCTATTTCAAATATCATAGCAGTCAAACACTTCAACATTGCTAGTCTAATGCATTCAACAAGCATTGAGCATGAGCTATGTGCAAGGAACTGGGTGAATCAAAGGCATAACCATTTCTGGCACAATCATTAAAAAACTGTCAATTTCCTTTTACATTATCTTTTCATCTATGCCTTGACCTCATGTTATCTTCAAAGCAAAACCTTCACTACAGTTTCTATCTTCCCTACCAGACAGCTTAGGGTTCTGAGAATAAAGAATTGATTTCCTGGGATTTGAGTAGGGTTGCTTTGTAAACTTTCATTATTTGAACTGTGATAGTTATTTTAGATTTAAAAAAAAAATAAACATGATTAGCAAGCAAAAATGGCTGCCCAAATTTCTTTTTTATTTTTAAAGATTTTATTTATTTATTTGAAAGTCAGAGTTAAACAGAGAGAGAAGGAGAGGCAGACAGAGAGATTGATCTTCCATCCCCTGGTTAACTCTCCTATCGGCCACAACGGCTGGAGCTACACCAATCTGAAGCCAGCAGCCAGGAGCTTCTTCCAGGTCTCCCATGCGGGTGCAGGGGCCCAAGACCACAGCAGAGAGCTGGATCAGAATTGGAATAGCCAGGACTCGAACCGGTGCCCATATGGGATGCTGTCTCTGCAGGCAATGGCTTTACCCGCTACTTCACAGCGCCAGCCCCTGTCCAAATTTCTATGGCCTCGTACGTCCATGCACTTTCACAGCAGCTCAGTAATTGGAATCATAATCCCCTTAATCCACTTCTTTTGTAGGGAAGCTGAGTCAATGAGGAACAAATTAAAGGCTTCCAGAGTGAGTTGTTTATTTGGGAGATGCAAGGGACTCTAAGAAGAGGGGAAATGAGCCAATGGACAGTGGCCCTGAGGCCTGCTGGCATGGCGGACACCACAGTTACTGCTGCAGGGGCTGGGAGCTGTTCTGAGGGTAGAAATTCCTCTCCTGCTCTTAGCAAACCTCACAGACACAGAAAAGCAGGACTGGAGTTGGAAGGAGGCCAGAGCACTGACAGGTGTGGACAAGTCAGAGCAGCTATGACACTGGGCCACACTCCACCGTAACACACAGCAGAGCTAATCTCAGATCCACAGCATCCTAAATTTCATGTGTATACCTTTTCCTCCACCCTGCCAAACTACAGCGCTTTCTTAGAGCAAATGCATACCGCTGAAGATTACACTAGCACACAATACCACTCTGTATCACAGAAGGCAGTGAGTACAAACCCACCCAGTAACAACAGGCAACAGCACACGACTGCTCACTCAGTAACAGAAACTACGCTAAGTATCTCATACGCATCGTCTTACTTCAGTCCTCAGCCCAGTTCCGTGGGGACTGTTACTGCCTTCCCCACGTTGCAAAGGAGGACAGCAAGGCACCGAGTTCTGCTCCCACTGTGGTACAGCTGGGAAGCAGCGGTGTTGGGATCCAAACCCAGGCAGCTCTGCACCAGAGCCCACAGCCCAAACCATTATTAGCTGTTGGCTCCATCTGTGATTATTTTGGAAGTAGGGGCTGGATAATAAAATCCATCTACAGATTTGATGAAAGGAAAACCATCTGAGAATTTGAAGTGAATCATATGACATCGATGACACTCATGGTCAAAACTTCACCCAATTCATGTAATGACGACATCTCCCACAAATGCACTCTCTATGCTTTTTACGAAAAGCTTCTCATTAAACATTTCCGTGACTGCAAGGGTAAATATAAAGAAACTATTATATATACTTTACACAACGTGCCAACATAAAAAGATGATAAACAAACTTTGCGGAGTAACAATACCTTCACTGTCCACAATCCAGCTGCTGGCTCTTTCACATTCACCACTTTGGCAGAGTTGTGGATATTTAATAGCTCATTCAGGCCAAATCCCTTTTTTATCAGCTTCCCTGAGAGACAGACATAAAGGTAACAAACGTAATCTTTCTTTCAGCTGTGTATATTAGCTAATTGAGCACTATGTAAAGCTCAGAGTGAGATCAGATTTCACAATACCCTGAGGCTTTTTATTTTTTCACTGACTTGTGCTGCGAACTAACCCAGAGTCCTTATTCTCCACTCTGTGGCGGAAGGAAAGGCATCCTGTCCAGGATACAGGAGGATTAAATGATGGACATCTGCTCCAGGGCTAAGAACACTATTGTATCTATGTATAAAATGTGCTTGATTTTAGGGTTCCTGGGCATGGGAGTAAAGTAATGGGCTCCCATTTGCTATGCTGATTCATTGTAAAATGAGACTAACAATGGAGAGACTGGCATCAGCCCAGATGACAAATACTGTGGCTACCAAGAAGTTACGTGCAGTCACTAGAGATACTTAGATTAAACAGAGGGCAGACATGGCAAACTGGAGCAAATGTCTCTTTTGGAGATCACTCATGGTATTATTAACAGGAGGGCCTTGGGCATCAGTTTCCACAAAGTGCAAAACCGTAACCAGTGTTTCACACAGCACAGAGAAGGCTTTCACTTGTCCCGGGCATTTCTAAAGGAGCAGCTGAATGAAGGAGCATGCTACCACCCAGCTGACCTGAGATTTACCTAAAGTTGCTAATGGGAACTTGGAGTGGAAGAAAAGCAAACATGAAAGTAAATACTGTTGAGTATTCACTTCCTTCTTGGCTCTCTATGGACTACTGCATGTTTACAAACAAATCCAGTTACAACCATCCTAAGTTTCAACCCAAACTTCTGGAAATATATGCCCAATAACTTTTAAAGAAGTACAAACACAATGCAAGGAACACAGACAAATCCACCAAAGAGGAAAAATCTTCAGGAGTCTAGAAAGAGTTTTTACTTGTTTTACAAATTTCAGTGTATTTGTCAGTATCGATAAGGCCTTTAAGAACAATTTCACGTGCTGTTTCTTTTAGGAGTTACCTAGTTTCTTCGAAGACTCATAGTATAAAAGTTAGTTACCTTCCTCCTCATCTAAAAATATTCACAAATAGAGAAAATATACAACATTTACTAAAGCCATGATGAAAATAAAATACTTTTATAACATCAACAGACAGAAGTTGTTCTAAATACAAATGTTAAGAGAAACAAGGTTTCTGTCTTTACTAGATTGCTCTTCAATGCTTGTCTTACTGTAATTATCAACCAGCAATGGAATCAGGTAATCTTAGCTTTAAAGATAATTAAGTGAGGAAGCAAATTAAAACATTTTCCTGATGAGAATATAAATTTGATTTTAAGCAATTGCTTCTGTCAAACCTTATCAAGAAAATGACAGTGAAAAAACAGAAGTTTTTAAGTGGGATTCATTTAAAAAATAACAGAATACAATAAATTATTGTGTTCCTAATTTATAGATTAAGAAAATATAATTTCAAGTTTAATGTAAATATTTTTCTTTAGGATAATTTCATTATAATTAAATTTACTGAATAGTTAAATATTAAAAACTGATATGGTCAGATATTAAAATATTTAGCCTTAATCTCATGTTAATTCAATAGCCTCAGAATCACAAAAGGTTTTTGTAAACATCTTCCCCAGCCACTCCTGAACACACTGAATTTACTCAGAGTTAACATTAACTTGACATAAATCAGTGTGCAAGAAGTGTGTCACCCTCCTTGGCTTCCGCACACTTTCTGCAGTTTGAGTGACCTCACCTACAGGACTGCGAATTTCAATCAGGGGCGAAGGACCGCTCAAGGACACCGTGACTTCTCTCAGGCTCGGATCAAAAGGGATTTCCCAAGTATTGACAGCCTGTTCCAAATGGTCTGTGGATAAAAGGTGAACTTTGGAGGCCTGCACTGCTTCTTCCACCCACTTTAACACCTGGAAGAGAAAAGGCAAAGTGTAAGTGACACTGGAAAGTGAGGACAGCTGCATATGACTGCTAGCCCGGGGATGCGCAGTCGGGGCCGCCTGGTGTCGGGCTCCAGCCACCAGTGAGGGCACCGTGTAGAGGCAGAACAGCATGTCGGTGTAACCCATGTTCAAATTTCAAATTCTCTATTTTGTAATCAAATATTCAAAATGATGCCAGAGAATCTGAAAACCACTAAAGTGAGCCTTGCAAAGATATTGCAGTTTTCTAAGTCTCAAGACAAATGGGAAAAATAAAACCCTATTAAAAAAGTGACACTGATATTGTGAAATCCCTTTTTATCTACCTTTTCTGGATTTTAGTTCTTTCTAAATGTAACTTATAAAAGATACACACTTAGCAAATTACCAGATCAAATTTGAGCATATTAGGTAAATTGATTATTCCAAGTACAGTGTATATTAAATTACTGATATTTAAAATATCAACAAAATAATCATTCTCATGTACCAAGAATAATGAGAAAAGCATCGCATTTACTTCAGGTTACAATCAATCTAAGTAGTAGTGTTTTTAGGAAGATATTAAGAAATGGGGTTGTTACAGGGTCCTAACGTCTCATGGGAACAAGGAGAACTTCCAATTGACAAAAATGTTTTGTGAGAAGACAGACACATTCTCATTGGAAGAGCAGTGTGTGTCTGGACAGGTACTGTGGCTGATTTTACTACAGTTCATTCTAAACCAGGGCAACCTTTAACCCGCCTCTCATCTTTCTCCAGTCATGTACCCTTCCAGGCTGTTTATTATCATTAACAATCTCTCTTGTAATCAGGCATAAGAGACTAAACAGAGCTTAATATAAAGCTCCAGTTACACTAGTAAAAAAGAAACAAAAGCATTTTTAAAATTCCAATAGAAGTGGTCAAAAGTTAGGTGACCAAGCAGCAAATACTGGGCAATATCTTCATTTTCTATAAAAACTATTCTTTTACCACTTTTTCCTCCTCCAAGTTAAGGGCAGTGGTGAAGCTGTGTTTGCACGCAGTAACAATATGAGGCAGAGAGGGTCACTATGAAATAAATGTTCGTGGTGCAAGGTCCTCTTCCAGGTGGTAGGTACCGATGAGTGTATCTTCAGCCAATAGCTGGTAACTGCTCTTCTTCTCTTAGTACTTACTCAGCTTGTTCAATGTATTCCGTATTATTTATTTTTCATGACTCTTCCTGTCTTCACTCCAGGGTCAAAAATCACACTTCCTGATTTATTTGTATACCCGAAACTATGTGGTTGTGCTCCACACATGATGAAGGCAAGCTATGTACAATGTCAAAGAGGCTGATCATAGTGATGGCAATGCTGAAGGTCTTCCTGAGTGAAAGAACACTGTGGGGGACGGACATCTGGTGCAGTGGTCAACACACCACTTGGGACACCATATCCCATAGACCCCAGTGCTGGGTCTGCGCCCTGGCTCTGCTCTGCACTCGGCTTCCTGCTAATGCACACTGGGCTGGCAGCAGGAGTGCCTTTCTCGCCCTCTCTGTGATCTCAAAGAAATCTAAAAATGTTTAGAAATAACACATCATGCAACAATCACAGAGTTCCCATGTTAATGTCAACCACACATAGCTGTGAGTATGTGCGTAACTCAAGAAAATGGAAAGGGACAGGTGTGGGGACTGGGAAACATTTGATCCATTTGAGTGACAGTAAATACCCTTGAGTAACTTCTGATACAACTGAAGAAGACAAAGGACAGAAGAAACTAGAAAAATTGATTGACCACTGGCTTCTAAGGGCAAGGCAAATAGCATGACCATAAATGGATCCTTAATTGAAAAGGAAGAAGGGGGGTTAGAAATCCAGCAGTACCAAGAACTGCACGATATCTCAGCTTAATAATGAAATGCAGCAGCATAAAGTAGAAATGGAAGGGAAGGTAACTTTGATAAACACCCTTCTTTAAGTTTACAATGTATCTCTGGGTGGCTACTCACATATATCTTTCCTTCAAACCCAGGGTAGAGAGGTTATGATTTATTATTGGAAATCTATCCTGCTGTCTATTAGCTGAAAATCACTAAGTCTTGTGCACTCTAAGGAAAATAGAAGCCTTCCTAAATCTGGTTGTATCTCATCAGGGCAAGTGTGTTCAAATATCAGCAGGCTTTAGTTGATTCTTAATACCACTTCCAAATCATCAACATTTATGAGCCTCCCACAGAGGGATTACTGTGTATCATGATGCGACTTGCTAGGAAAGATACAATGCAGATTTCTGTCAGGAGTCCCAAATCACCTTTTTTTTTATCTACTTATAAAAGAAATCGAATTGAAAACAGATGCAACTCATTTTACTAGAAAATAGATAGTAACAACATTGTATTAAAAAGATAGGTCACTGAAAGCTACAGAGTACACCACACATGAAATTGCTGGCCACTCAGTTTGCCAGATATTAAAAAACAAAAAAATCTAATCATCGGTGAGAAACGTTCTCCTAAGACTGGTTATTATATTATCATGACAAGAGGAATAAAACTAGAATCATGTGAGAACCTTTGGATCGTTCGTTTCTATCAACACAAAATCTCCAAGCCACTACGGAGCTATCCGCAGCACATGAAAGCTTTAATGTGAAGACAAAACTGACGACGCAGGGGAGCTGAGGGCGCAGGGGAACTCTGGGGCCATCCAGTTTGGCAGATGAAGATACCTGGCCTGAGCTCTTGTACTTTTTACAAACCTAACCATTCTGACCCTGGCTCCATAGCTGCATTTGTGTTCCTGAAAATGCACATAAAGATTTTTTAACTTTTTAAAATATTTATTTATTAAAAGGCAGAGTTCAGAGAGGCAGAGGCGGGGGGCGGGGGGTCTTCCAACTGCTGGTTCACTCCACAGATGGCTGTTAACACCTGGAGCTGCGCAGATCCAAAGCCAGGAGCCAGGAGCCAGGAGCCAAGAGCTTCCTCCAGGTCTCCCACATGAGGGTGCAGAGGCCCAAGCACTTGGGCCACCTTCCACTGCTTTCCCAGGCCATAGCAGAGAGCTGGATTGGAGGTGGAGCAGCAGTGCTCATATGGAATGCCGGCACTGCAGGCAGCGGCTTTTACATGCTATGCCACAGTGCCAGCCCCCAGATTTTGCGACTTCTCTAACAATCAATAAATAACAGTAAGTTCAAGAGAAATGTAGTATCAGAGGCTGGGGAGGAGAAACGGCGGGATAAAAGGCATGAGGTTGATTAATGGGAACGAACTTATAGTAGACAGTAGAAAGATATCCTGGGGTTCTTATGCATAGTAGGTTGACTACAGATAATGATAACGGACTGTGCATTTCTCTATTTTTTAATTTTATTTATTTATTTATTTATTTATTTATTTATTTATTTATTTATTTTGACAGGCAGAGTGGATAGTGAGAGAGACAGAGAGAAAAGTCTTCCTTTGCCGTTGGTTCACCCTCCAATGGCCGCCACAGCCGGTGCACCGTGCTGATCCGATGGCAGGAGCCAGGTGCTTCTCCTGGTCTCCCATGGGGTACAGGGCCCAAGGACCTGGGCCATCCCCCACTGCACTCCCTGGCCACAGCAGAGAGCTGGCCTGGAAGAGGGGCAACCGGGACAGAATCCGGTGCCCTGACTGGGACTAGAACCCGGTGTGCCGGCGCCGCAAGGCAGAGGATTAGCCTAGTGAGCTGCGGCGCCGGCCCGCATTTCTCTATTTAAAAAAAAAAAACCCTTGAAGATAGAATTTTTAATGTCTCCACCATAAAAAAAATTAAATTTTTGAGAAGACATATTTACCCCAATAGACATTACACAATATATACATGAACTGAAAAATAACATTGTACCCCATAAACACAAACAATTTTTATACATCTGTTAAAAATTTTGTAATTTAAAAAAAATAAAAACACAGGACAACAAAGAGGGAGGGAGGGACCCAGAGGACAGTGAGGGTCCAGGTCAGATACAATGGAATTTAAAGACATTAAGACCCTCTTGCAACTCCCTCCAAAAAAGTTCATGGAAAATGGAAGTAAAAGGTAAGTTTTCATGAATTTTTAAAATGTATGCAGTTTCTTCATAACACACATTTCCATGAACTTTTTCAAGACTCCTTGAATAAATGGATTGCAAATTTTTTTGCACTAAGATAAACTTAGCTTTTAATTCCATTCTCTACAAAGTTTTTGAAGTATGCTTACACATCATCCTGTAAAAATAAACTTAGATATCAGCACATAATTTCTCAGAACAGAGTCCTGGAATAAACCCCCTCCTGTTCTGACTTCAGGCAATGCTCAGACGATGATCCCCCCTCCTGCACCCCTAGTGCATGCACCTGCAGAAATCAAGTGCACAACTCACGCCAACACAAGCATTCTGGACCCACAGAAATCAGGTTTCTCCCTGTAAATGAGTGAGTTGGCATCCTGATCTCACACGGCACTGCTGGCTGGAGTTCGGCTGAGACAAGTACATTTCTGAGGATGGATCTACTCAAGAGCGCCGACCATCCACTGTCACAGCGCGCGGATTTTAGCAGATGCACCAAAGAAATGCCACTTTCCCTGACAGTATTCCCCGATAACACCCATGTGTATTTCCTTTTTGTGCACTATGAGCCTACTTAATGTGGAGAATTCTACCGTGAGCTTTACCATAGTAAGTGGTTGTAAATCAGGGTGGCTGGTGATTCACTGTATAGTTCATAAATGTTCAGGATGAAGCTAAGCCAAATGAGGAATAATTTATGCAACATAAGTTTTTTTTTTTTTCAAAAAAAAAAAAGACTTTCTGAAGAAACTAAAATTTCTGCCCAGTGCATATAGAGAATATGGATTATAAGGGGCAAGAAATTGGAAGTGTATTAAAAAATTTGTGGTGATGGCTGCACAATTTTCTGATCAGACTAAACACCATTGGATTACACACTTCCAATGAGTCAACTGTATGAAATGTGAATTGTATCTCAATAAGTCTGTGTTTAAGCAACTGGAGCTCACCGGTGACTACAGACAGTGGATCAAAAGAGTGACTCTCAGCTTCAATCCAACGAGCACTGACATCTGTGTAAACTACCCGACTTCTGACGTGATGGAAGGTTTATCGTGTGCAACAGCTGAAAAAATAAAAGCACACCTCAGACATTGCTGAGGATGAGGTCACTCCTGCTAGCTATTTTAAAATATCAAAATTTATTTCACTAATTTATCTTAACAAAATTCTTGTGTGTCACAACTTACATGTGTTACAAATGATAGAGGAAATTCAGTCTGCCAGAAAATATGCTTTATGTAAAATTAAAAAAAATAAAAGATTGACTTTATCACTCATATCTCCCAAGGATTCCTTTGCTTGACCATTTCTTATTTCATTTTTTTCTTCCACTAAGTACCTATCATTTTTAGTGTGGCAACATCTTAGTGAGTTCAATGGTTCCACTGAAATTCTTCCTGCTTTAAAAGGAAAATAATTTGGGGACCAGTGCTGTGGCATAGCGGGAAAAGCCTCCGCCTCCCAAATGAGCGCTGGTTCTAGTCCCGGCTGCTCCACTTCCAATCCAGCTCTCTGCTATGGCCTGGGAAAGCAGTAGAAGATGGCCCAAGTCCGTGAGCCCCTGCACCCATGTGGGAGACCCAAAAGAAGCTCCTGGCTTCAGATCAGCACAGCTCTGGCCATTGTGGCCAATTGGAGAATCAATCAGCAGATGGAAGACCTCTCCCTCTCTCTCTTTCTCTCTCTCTCTCTCTCTCTCTCTCCCTCCCTCCCTCTCTCTCTGTGTAACTCTTGACTTTCAAATAAACAAATCTTTAAAAAAAAAAAAAAGGAAATGAAGCTGTAACAATACACAAATACATACCCTCAGATACACATGTACATACATCCACCAGCTATGGCCTCATTCCTGGCTACACTGAAAGCGGGCAAAGTCCAGACAACACTCAGGCTCTCTCTGAATAATCAACCGCCCCCCCCCCCCCCAGTGATGGGGAATGACTGTAATCCCTCCCTCTGGTTCCTGATCCCTATGAGACCTGCATTTTCTCTATCAATAGATACACCGACACTAACACACGTACTAAGGCATGACATGAAACGCCACTGCACATGAATTTGAAACTGCTAAACTGGAGTCGTGGATGGCCTCGGGCATCCCTGGCTCCCTGCAAGCAGCCTCAGAGCTGAGTAAGTCTGCACACCTGGTACATGCCACAAGGAGTCATGGCTTTCAAATCCTCACAGGGGGAAGGGACAGGAAGTGTGAAAACAATTTTACAGAAGCACCTCCCCTTCTAGAGAACAACCTTTTGCATTAATAAACAAAACGCTTCTTTAGAAATTTGTCATTTCATAAATGGGTATAGAGTTCTTTCAAGTGTTTCTTTGTAGTCGTTAAATAAAACTTAAGGGCACAACTATTCCACAGCACTAAAATAAATGTTAATTTTTAGCCACTAAGTAGGCATTTGTCTGTCCTAAGCCGCTCTCCTAAACCCTCACATTTTACTGGAAGGGAGCTAAAACACAGGAGTATCTGGTTTCCATTGCACATGTAGAAATTCTTAGTTCCTACAGCACATCCTTAATGAAGGTTAGCAAGATCTTTCCCAAAAGACCTCAAAAAACAAAACCAAAACAAAACAAAACAAAAACCAAAAAAACAAAAACAGGCTTCATTACCAAGAACAACTTTGGGCGGGAGGAGTGGGGCCTCAGATCTGGTTACTAGGGTTAGGAACTTGATTTCAACTAGTTTAGGTCTACAGGGGGAGAACTGTTCCTTGGGGAAGATACCTACACACTGAACCCAAAAGACTGTTAATGTCGATGAGGAAGAATCAGAATATTTGTGGACTTATGGCTTCCCCACTGGCTTCTGGGGGCAGATTTACTGCTGTTTTTAGCACTCACCTGCTAAGCTCTATGCTAAGATTGTTAGACATCTTACCTCATTTAACTGTGTTTTTTTTTTATTTGTTTTTTTTGTTTGTTTGTTTGTTTGTTTTTGACAGGCAGAGTGGACAGTGAGAGAGAGAGACAGAGAGAAAGGTCTTCCTTTGCCGTTGGTTCACCCTCCAATGGCCGCCGCGGCCAGCGCACCGCGCTGATCCGATGGCAGGAGCCAGGTGCTTCTCCGCTTCTCGCGGCTCACTAGGCTAATCCTCCGCCTAGCGGCGCCGGCACACCGGGTTCTAGTCCCGGTCGGGGCGCCGGATTCTGTCCCGGTTGCCCCTCTTCCAGGCCAGCTCTCTGCTGTGGCCAGGGAGTGCAGTGGAGGATGGCCCAGGTCCTTGGGCCCTGCACCCCATGGGAGACCAGGAGAAGCACCTGGCTCCTGCCATCGGATCAGCACGGTGCGCCGGCCACAGTGCACCAGCCGCGGCGGCCATTGGAGGGTGAATCAACGGCAAAGGAAGACCTTTCTCTCTGTCTCTCTCTCTCACTGTCCACTCTGCCTGTCAAAAAAAAAAAAAAAAAAAGATATCACCTCCACATTTCCAAACAGCCTCCTAAGTACCAATGCAACAGCACCCTCAAAACCCAGGACCTTTAGGAAGTCATAGCATTCAGCTTTAAGTGCGCATTTGAAACTCAGAGGACCTGGAGGACCTCAAAGCTCCCATCATTTTCAAGGTCACTTGATGCATAAACGCTGGAAAGCGCCGCATATCTGAGCAGTAAGGAAGCATGGTTACCTCCTCAGAACTGTGCCTACAAAGCACACGGAACCTGCTCTCTTTCTGTTAGTGACATATAAAGAAGAGGAGCCATCACTGTGTTCTAAAGTGACTAGAAACACATTGTAAAGGTGGCAAAAATGCAACGCTACACTGCTTTTAAAATCTGGCACGATGAACAAAAATCTCATGCATACTAACTCTTTCCAGATTTCTTCCACTCTCTAGAAAAAAATCTTTTAATGCATATTACAACCTTGATTTTACTGGTAACATTAGCAATGATCTAGGTGAACGGTCAGCAGTTGCCAAACATCTTTAGTGAACTACAGACACACTTTGTCAGCTGGAAGATCATCACCCAGAGATGGCAGCTGGCAAGAACTCTACAATTCCATGCAGAAGGAGAAAAGCAAAGCAGCAAAGCCAATCTGGGACGTAAATGAAATCAACGGATTCAATCACAGAAAAGTCAGGTCCATCCGCATAGATGTGCGGGAGAGAAGAGATGGAGAATAAAAGAACAGGACGCTGTCAACACCTTGGGGTTGCAGGGCGGGGAAGCAGGAAAACAGCCTGTTAGGGTCTTTGGGAGAGACCCAGTTTCCATTTATTTTAAACAACATGATCAAAGTATATTAACAACCAGGAAAGACTCACACTACTGAAAGGCCTGAAATGGGGTTTTATAGTCAGTGAAGAACAGTCATCTGACTCAACAGCAGGTTCCAGGCCAGACTCAGAGAGGTGACAAAGAACTCGCCCTGCCTGGGGTAGTTCACGGGGCCAGATTCAACCCGCGCACACAGCACTCGGGGACAAGCGCATCCTCTGAGCCCTGGCCCTGGCCCAGCGAGGGACTCAACTGGAGGACAACGAAAGGCTGTCCAGGACAAGGCAACAGAGCACAGATGCCCCCAGGTCACTCCTGCTTATTCAAGGCCAGGTCCAAGGTGTAAGGACCCAAAGCTGATACGATGTTGAAGCCTTTTTAAGAATACAAAACTACAAGCATACAAGTCAGGACAAAAACAGTTACTCTCAATGAGAATAAACTGTTAAAAGCTGACAAATATTACATATCTC
Source organism: Oryctolagus cuniculus (assembly GCF_051225735.1). Lineage (NCBI taxonomy): Eukaryota > Metazoa > Chordata > Mammalia > Lagomorpha > Leporidae > Oryctolagus > Oryctolagus cuniculus. The sequence continues at coordinate 3,037,879 of NC_142879.1, read as the reverse complement.
ACAAAATCTAGAAAACAATGCAACTCTGTTGCTGTTATTATTTGATTAGAGTCTATGGCATTTTCTTCCCCTGCATTTTTGGCTACCTACCCTTTGAATGCCTATTCTCTCTCTCTCTCTCTCTCTCTCTCTCTCACACACACACACACACACACCCCACAAAAAAACCATGGTAATTTCTTTTTTGGAGAGAGTAGAAGATAATTCGGTCTTTTTTGAACATCATTTAAAAAAAAAACAACTTTTTCTTATCTCATTAAGTGACTTCCTTCTCCCTCCCTCCCTCCCTCTGTGTGTCTCTCTGCCTCTTAAACACATACACAATTTTCAACTGAAAAACAGAAAACCTGTTTTACAAAGCACCCATTCTCGTACCACCTGCAAGCACGCACTTGGAACATCTTAGTGTTCCTTTCCCTCTGCATACATGCAGCCTTACGAACACTGCACTACGCAGTTTGGTGCCTCTCTTATGTCCACAAATATTAACAGTTACCAGGCGCTCAACCATCTGGGAGGCCCTGGGGAGTGCTCCAGAGGTCAGAGTTCATCTCCTGAAGTCTATTTTTAATCATTAAATGAGGCAATAATGATGTGCTCAAGGTCAGAGTCAGGAGATAAACTGCAGGATTTATACTGTGATGTGAACTAGTCAGCCTGCAGTCCGCGGTCAGGAGATAAACTGCAGGATTTATACTGTGATGTGAACTAGTCAGCCTGCAGTCCGCGGTCAGGAGATAAACTGCAGGATGTATACTGTGATGTGAACTAGTCAGCCTGCAGTCCGCGGGAAAAGACAACCCCGGCACTAGATACTCCTTCCCAAGGCTAACGTAGGTCAGGTCTCACACGGGCCCCTCAGCAGAGGCTCATTACACACAGTCGTCCCTGCTGGGACCACTCAGAACTCTGCTTACAGAGTACAAAGAAAGTGGCTGGAAGCTGCATGTGACCCACAGCTCGAGTGGAGACTCTCTGGTCTTGCTCTCGAATGCATCGTGGGGCAGGGCCTTTCTAGTTTCTGATCCATAACTGAATTTTACTGTAATCAGCTATGCAGTCACCATGAAGTTCTAGGTTAAAAATACTGAAGTCAGCCTCTTGCATTTGGAGCAATTTAAAAATATAGCTCAATGATTCATTAAGAAAACAAAATATTTTGGCCTGAACAGGAGTGGGAAAGAATACTGGCAAGAAACATGACCACGGTGTTGCAGCAATCACAAGCTAGAGAAACGGAATTACAGGCTGATTATTTAATACTCTGAACACATAAAATATCTTGGAACCTACGCAAAATCAGTGAGAACTATTAATTCTTAGAGATGTAATGTAGATGTCAAACCACATCCTTCACCTGAAACATACATCATGCTAGCTAGTTGTACCATCAGTAGGGCTCAAGTGCTTTACCCCTAGCCTACCAGATATCTGGTACAGAAAACAAATTAATCCAAAGAGGCAATCAAAAAATGTTGTTACTCTGACCACCAGGAATTGGCCTGAATCTTTTATTTAAAAATATTTATTTATTAATGCATTTATTTGAAAGGGAAGGAGAGAAAGTGGGAGGAGACAGATCTTCCATTCACTGGTTGGGTCCCCAAATGGCAGCAACAACCACAGATGGGCCAGGTGGAAGCCAGGAGCCAGAGCTGTCTGTCTCCCAAGTATCTGGGTGTCTGCTGCTGCTCTGCCATGGGCATTAGTGGCAGCTGGATCAGAAGCAGTGCATCTGAGGCTTGGACTGGGTCTCTGACGTGGGGTGCCGTGCCACCAGTGGGCACCTTCACCCACTGGACTACATGAGCCCCAAAGCATAGCTCTTCTGCAATTCGGAAGTTGGCAGAACCAGACAGACAACTGTGGACGCTAAAGTGGTTACCAGATTCCTTCAACACTAAATGTGATCATGGTGAAATGTCACCAGAAAGAGCCCAAACTACAAGTGTCAGGAAAATGCCCCAAATTAGTAATGCTGATAGCTTCAGTAATTAATTTCATGTGAATGGTAAACTGTACAGCTGAATCTACAAGTATTCCTATAAGTGTCATCACATTTATGAAGGAAAATCCAAGAATTTGTCTGGCAACATTTTTTTATCAATATGTAAGTTAAATTAAATATTTTCAATTAAATAAAAAACAACGATACCACATGCATCCACCAGAATGGCTAACGCAAAAATGAAAACTCCAAACACTGGTGCAGATGTAGAAGACCAGGACTTGTACTGTGGGTAGGAGTGGCTCAAACACCCCAGACATCAGTGAGTGGCCTCTGGTGAGGGTGAAGAAATCCCAGCCCACGGCCCAGCATGCCCACTCCCACGGACACAGGCAAGAGCAATCAGCACTGAACGCGCGCTTACAGCAGCACTATTTGCATGAGATCAAAATGCAAATCGCCCGGGTGTACTACGAAAGTGTTCCTAAAATGGAATGCTATGCACCGATCACAAGGAGCATCCCACAGCTGCATGCAGTGCGGACGGTTCTCACAGACAGGACACTGAACTGGGGTGGCCCTGCAGCACACGTGCTGCAGGTGTTCCTTACACCAGCTGCCAAACTGGCCAAACCAACTTCCTGTGTGTCTGGAGGTAAGAGTGATGACGGCCCTCATGACAGGGAGGTGGCCTGGGACCAGATCCTGCACTGTTTCGGGGGAGTGCTGGGTACCCAGGTGTGTGGAGTCTGCGGAAATATATTAAGCTGCAAGCTTACAGGCACTTTCCTGCATGTACGTAACACTTCCGTGAAATGCCTAAAAACAAAAAATAATAATAATAAAAAGCCAATTTTCTAGCCAAAGTATATTTCTTCAGTTTTTTTTCAATAAAGGTTTCATTAAATTCAGTAAGTTTTAACTCTGTAGCTAAACTTGTAATTAAAAGAAGATTAAAAAAAGAATCCCATAGTAGCAAAATTTATAGTAACACTGGGTAAACCACCAGACACACAGAAAATTACTAGAAAACTATAAATAATAATATATATACACCAATGTTTCAACTCTTAGGATACCATAAATTGTAAAAAGCACCATTATTTCATGAGTCAATTCAAAAGGAAAAACACAATCAATGACATGCCACTTATTGTAAAGTTAAATTCCACTTCAGACGCTGAATAGTTTTAAAAGGGGCGTGTCTTAGACTGGGTGAGAAAATGTGACATCACAGACAGAAGCTACTGTGGGCATGCGGAAGGAAGGGGTCCACAGGGCATCTGTGCTCCAGGGAGCACTCACGTCCTCAGCAGGAGAAACGGTGGTCCTGCAAGGTGAAGCAAGAAGGTAAAGGCTGCAGGATGAGCTACTCCAGGTCAGGGAGCTTTAAAGCAGAACCCAGAGGCGGCACAGTTCCTGACTGTGCGTGGAGGCAGACAGGAGACAGCTGAACCAGAGTGCAGAACACAGCAGATACCTGGAGATGGATTTAGACAGCAAGACCAGGCCAGATCCCCGAGGGGCTGGAATTCCCACAAACACAACTTGGACACCATTCAGTTGGCAGTAAGGGTCGGTTTTCAGGATGTGGACAAGGTGTGATGAGAGTGATATCTGAGGAAGCTTATCTTACGGGACTGGGTGGGGAAGACGAGAAGCAGAGAAAGAAGAAAGTATTCAGGAACAGAGGTGTGACGTGACGAGGGCTTGGGCTCTGACATTAGAAGTATGCGCCACAAAATTTTCCACACTGTATCTTGATGATACATTGCCCATGTAAAACTAAGTCTGATGTAGTAAACACAACTTCAAAAAAGAAACATGCTTCTCTTTTTTATTTAACCTGAGACTACAAATGTGAACATTTTATCTACAAATAAATTTTGTGCAAATAAGAGATGAATGTAGGGCCGGCGCCGCGGCTCACTAGGCTAATCCTCCGCCTAGCGGCGCCAGCACACCGGGTTCTAGTCCCGGTCGGGGCGCCGGATTCTGTCCCGGTTGCCCCTCTTCCAGGCCAGCTCTCTGCTGTGGCCAGGGAGTGCAGTGGAGGATGGCCCAAGTGCTTGGGCCCTGCACCCCATGGGAGACCAGGAAAAGCACCTGGCTCCTGGCTCCTGCCATCGGATCAGCGCGGTGCGCCAGCCGCGGCGGCCATTGGAGGGTGAACCAACGGCAAAGGAAGACCTTTCTCTCTGTCTCTCTCTCTCACTATCCACTCTGCCTGTCAAAAAATAAAAATAAAATAAAAATTTAAAAAAAAAAAAAAGAGAGAGATGAATGTAAAAGACTTCTAATAAAAAAATAAATAGACCCAACTTTTCAAAGGAGAGTAATCCTAACTTTATCTTCAAATTCCTGAAGACAAAGTTTCTAAATACCCTCCTAAGGAACCTCTTGGGCATTTGTCTATTTCACCCTATGTTTTAGGTGCTTACTTCATTTAGATGATGCATGGCTGTGTGCACAGGACATAGATCACAGATCATGTCCATAATTAGGTTTCTCTCCCCCTCTTCCCCCCCTCCTACCCTCTCTCCATTTCTCCTCCAGTTCCAGTTTTCTTCCAGAAGAACATGCAGAGCTCAGCACCTCAAACACTTACAAACTTCAGGCTGACATCAAGGCCTAGAATGTCTAGTCGAGTGCAATGCTCCGTAAAATGAGGACAACAGCCGTGTGGTTCTCATCATGGAGCTACAGTGAAGACAGTCTGCCTTCAGACAGAATCTCACACTTATAAACATTCGGGACTTTTAAAATTCATAAAGGCAGATTTTTTTTTTAATTTGACAGACAGAGTTAGTGAGAGAGACAGAGACACAGAGAAAGGTCTCCCTTCCGTTGGTTCACCCCCCAAATGGCAGCGTCGGCCGGAGCTATGCCGATCCGAAGCCAGGAGCCAGGTGCTTCCTCCTGGTCTCCCATGCGGGTGCAGGGCCCAAGCACTTGGGCCATCCTCCACTGCCCTCCCGGGCCACAGCAGAGAGCTGGCCTGGAACAGGGGCAACCGGGGCTAGATCCCAGTGACCACATGGGATGCCGGCACCGCAGTCAGAGGATTAACCAAGTGAGCCACGGCGCCGGCCAAAGGTAGATTTTAATTAGTGTATCCTTTCAGAATG